>NC_136590.1:42250791-42575791 GCF_910589615.1 Taurulus bubalis
ACAGTAGTAAAAGCCTCCCATCGTGTCAACTATAAATTATAGTCTGTGTGAGTGATGCTTTCGGTAGCTATGGAAACCTAATATAATACATGCCCCCCCTCCTCTCCTCTCCTCTCCCCCTCCCTCCCTCCCTCTCTCTCTCTCTATCTCTCCCTCCATCCCTCCCACTCTCCGCCTATGTCTCTCTCCCTAACCCCGTGCACACCAAAGCTTCTTTAGGCTACTTTGCGCATGTACGGCCAGTCAAACAGAGCATTGCATCGACTCCAAGATGGCGAAATCACGTCTGGCTTGCGTCCTGACTCTCCTCTCAACTCACTGTAAGTACAACAAATCACGCAAACTGACTCTTCTTTCCCCGTTTTCTCTCTTCCGAGGGACGTGGCCGTCAAACGCCAGCTACTTCTGCGTCTGTTTGTTTCGATATTTCACAGGCAGCGTCGGGCGAAAAATAGATTTCGCCTCAGAAGTAACTCTATCTGGACGCAACTCACGGTAAACTCACGGCAGACTGACAGCGAGACACCGTCTCCCCGTACGTGAAAGTGAATAGAGTATTTAATTCGGTTAACGAAATGGCAAATATAGTCGCCATTTTTGATACAACTTCACGCCAACTGTCAACGTGACTGGCGAATGTAACGGGTCGAGCGACGGTGTTTTTCGGCAGCTATTGTTTCTCCATCGCATCCTTCTTCCCTCGCCGCTCCAGTCGGAGTAAAGCGGCGGTAATGTTCCCCGGGGAAACAAAGTGCAAAGTGTGTGGATGTAGCCGCATATTAGCGCCAGCGTGACTAACGGGAGCCAACGGCTCGGTCCGCGGCGTGTTCCGGAGTCCGCTCCCGGCCGCCTCACTCTGGGGAAAAAAGTTTCACCCCTCTCAAGTTCGGAGAGATACTTTATGTTTGTGAATTAAGTATAAATTAAGGCAGTTTATTTATAATTTTTGTCCGCGCTGTTAACTATTTAACGTGTGGTTGTTTTTTTGTGTGTGGTTTTTTGGAGTCGCGGTGATGGAAGAGATGTAGGAGGTAGTGATGCGAGATAACGGTTTTTCCTGTGGCGGAATAAAGCAGGCCGGGCTGGTGAGTGTCCTCTGCCCTCCTCCTCCTCCTCCTCCTCCCGCCGCCGCCGCTGCTGCTGCTGCTGCTGCTGCGGGACCCTTTCAAACCCGCACCGGAGCAGAGCTCGTAAACAGAAACAGTCGCCGGGAAATCAATTCGTCTCGGCAGCCCACCCTAAAAGAGCCCATGTGCCTCCATGTCTCTCGGCCCCGTCGTGGGGAGCGATACACGCACACCTGTGAGAGCGGAGCACTTTGTAAACGTTTTAACACGCGAGACGAAAGTCCCGGGTACTTTAAACCTCAAGTTACGTGGCGGGTTTTTGACGATATTTGTAGTTCTTTAACTCAAAACATGTAACTAAATATTTACTATATGCTATATTCGTAACAGAAACAACCCCAATAAGCCACTTGTTGCTGTGCTATGTTGAGATTTCTTTGATAAATCGGGATGGTTTTACTCCTCTTTGCTGTTTTCTTCAGCTGCTCTCAAACTATTACAGTAGTTTACTTTTTTTTTTTAATCCAACAACTTGTAATTGTTTAAATATTTTAATAGATTTAGCTTCAGGTTGTAAAGAATGTGCAATGATTCATCAAATAGAGTGATTGCCCCCATATTGCAGCCCTGATACAGACAGCATGTGCCTGGCCATATATTTAATGGTCCTGCTTTAATTTATAAGAAAACATAATCGGAGCATGGTGGGCTGTAGCTTTGGAATTCAACAATATATTTAGTTTAATTTAAATGTAAGTGTAACAAATGTTTTCGAGAAACCTTTTACTGAAAACAAAACATTTAGAAACGTTGCACTCTTTCCCTGCTCGCGCACGAGTAGCGGTGCTTCGGTAACAGTTTTACCACAACAGTTTGGGGTGAAATGTGTTCATTTTGCCCTCGCTGCCACTTGGACGCAGGTTAAACAAGGTGTGAGAGAACAGACGGATCAAAGAGAAGCTCAGACGTAAGAACCCCCTGTGATCTCTCACGTGTGTCATTTGGCTTATTCTCTTTGCTTTAATTAGGAGCGAGGCAGCGGCGCTTGTTTGAAATCTGTTGCTGTGTCTCTCTCGACTCGCCTCCAGGCTGTGTGCTTTTTTTGTTCTCTTTTTCCCAAGCGATACATTTCAAAGTCAGTACTCTTAATGATGTTCCCCCTTTGGTAAATCTGTGACATGGTAGCAGCACAATTGGCATTTTCTAAGCGGTGGGGGTGTGGGGGTGGTGCAGTGAGCTGGTGAAGATTTAAGAATGTCTTTTGTCTCGCCTGGACAGGGCTCAGCCATGTGGTCCGACTGGCTCCAAGCCAGTGTGGCCACTGTCTTTAGAAACAGGACAAATCTGGCGAAACTAAAGCTGGCCACACGCCACGTGGTGATTTACTACTTGGTGCTGACGCTAATAGGTGCTGACTGTAATTGGAATTTGTCTAGTGCTCTGGAAGAGCTCCGCTCCAGATTCAGCTCCTGATGTTGCACAAAGAGAGTAAAGAACTCCGAGGACGGAGTGGGCCGTCTGTCTTTGCTTCTTTTTCTCCGTCTTGTGAGACGTGCTTGTTATTTAAAAATACGTGACATTCATCGGGGCCGATCGTGTTAATGGCCGCGCAACCCCGAGTGACGGCTGAACACGGACCGCAAATATCAGCCCCGGTCATCTGTCGGCGTAGCGAAAGACGAGGGCCTGGTTGTTATTTTAAGCACAGCAGAGACTTTCCAATCTGATCTGCTGGAATGCATTGACATTTTCCATTGTTGGCTTCACCTGAGCCGTTTCCCATAAACTATTCCAGAGAAAGCGGTACGCGTATTTCAAGGGGACGCCTGCCAGAACCCTCCTCGCCAAGAGCGTGGCCAAGAAATGTGGGAGCTTGGAAGATTCTCACGGTGGATTAGTTCAGAGCAAATATAAACTTTGAGATCACTGCTCTCTTATAAGAAACACCTGTGGACAGCTATACACGTCAGAGTGATTGTTGCATTTTTGGGGGAAATTATGCGGATCAACAACGGGGGGGAAAACGTTGAATTGATTCCTGAAAAAGAGATCTAGTATCAGGCTCGATTGATCAGCTTTCACACTTTCTTTTCCTGGATGATTGACATTTTTATGACATTATCTCTGTTTTCACTCATGGCTGTCTACCTAATCCAGTTCGAGCCCCCTCTTCATCTGAATGGATAAGATAAAGGCTAGAAAGCCGTCCCGCTAGATAGCTGTGGAGCCTCCCCTGTGCTCTCTGCTGATAAGCTATTGCATCACTTTGGAGAGCTTTGAGCATCCTCTAACCCACACATAACCGGGGTGCTCATCGGGTGACGTTGCCCAACAGGCTATTCAAACATTTGTCTCCATCAGGAGCCGAGCGTCGGCACTTCCCTCATTGTTTTGCATGTGTGGCATAGCCCCCCCCTCCCCCTCAGGATAACTGCGGATAGCGGCTCCCTGAGGAGGTGCATGTTGTCAGATGTTTCCCTCCTCACCCAAAGCTTGCGAGCAGCAAATGTTCGGAGCACTCTGAATGGCATGCACGGCCCCCGCGGGCAAGTCACATACAGTCTTGACATTTGACTGCAGAGACGGTAAATGGCAGAGCAAAAACAGGGGACGGACGAACAGACAGGAGTCCCTTCGCTGCCGAGCATTTTGTTTGTTCCAAGTCAGGAGTTCTCGTCTCAAGACGCCCCTCCACCCCCACCCCTGGGTGAGAGGTGTCAGTGGCGTAACACATTTATCATGGCTGGCATTTTGGTCTTAGCTCAGATGGAACAGCAGGAAGGAGCTCTGCAGTTACCATGGGCTCATTGCCTAAACGAGAGTTGTGTAATTTGGGGTTGTAACGGTGCACCAATATGTTGAACTGAGGGGGAAGTGACTGTTGTCATACTGTTTACATTTTATCATCTACGCGAAGAGGGCCTGGATGCTATTTAGTAGTTAATTTAACATTCTATAGTGTTGTAAGATATTCTAGTTAGGTGCTATGTTTTTATCCGTTTTATACTTCTGTTTCTTTTAAGGGTCATTATAAATGACTTGATAATAATAAAGATGTAAATAATACTGTATACTGTGACATTTTCAGTGACAGTTATACCGTTTACTTTACACCCTTTTCTAATACATTCTTTGAATCACTGCAGTCAGCCATGTGGGCTGTCTGCGCAGCAAGCGTCCCTCCATGGGATAAAGTCAAAGTGGCACATGGCCCTCACTGTGGAATGGACCTGAAACAGCTGAGCAGGAGTGGGCGGTGGTGTTTTTCGAGCCGCGTCTCAGGCGTAGCCCGAAAATATCTGCCGCGTCCCTCCCAAACCTGAGTTAGCAAATGCGGCATTCCAAAAAGAAAACACATGGAGGCAGGAGCCTCCTCGTCATATGTGCGCTGACTAACAATCACAACCACCTGTTTTCCCTGAGAGATAAAAAGGGACCCCTTGTTGATGAGTTGGCCGAGGTCAGGGCTGTGAAGAAAGCTCCGTAGTGTTCAGAAAAACAGGCCGGGCGGGACGATACCTCTCCTGAGACAGAGATCCTGTTTTAACTTGACACAGAGAAGGATTCAGCTCCCTGTCCTGCTTCTATCATTTATTTTTTTCTTCTTCTTTCGCTCCCAGTCAGCCACAGCAGATGCTGAGGACACACTGGCGTTCACGTTCCAGAAACAGCATTGGCATGTGCGTGCTTCAAATGTCAATAAGACTAACATGTGAGAGAAGCACCGGTCATAAACTAGAACCAGCCTCCGGGCAGCACATACCGGCCAAAAACTCCACATGAAAAGCACCATAAAGGTTTCGCCGAGGAGCGGGTTTTGTCTATAAACTGACAAGAGGATGGGGTGGTTCATGTGAAAAATAAGTTAATCGTCGTCCCGTTTAGAGTAATGAGCGTTTTGAAGCGACCGCTCCTCTTGAAAAGAGGACTAAAGTGGTTTGTTTGTTTTGACAAGACATCATTACAGTCGATGTTTGGGCCACTCTAGATCAACAGGATAATCCCCAAGATGCCTCTGTGCTGGCTGCCTGAGCTTAGGGCAGCACAAGAGAGGCTTCCTGTCTGATGATCTCTATCTGTGGTCACATGGTCTCCCGTAGGGAGAGAGAGAGCGAGCGAGCGCCGTGGCAGCTCTCCCGCTCGTGCGTCCACTGGACACTGACGGAGCACATCAATAGGTCAAAAGAGAGCGCCATTGATCAAACATCGGGGAACGCCGTCGGCTCAGTGAGATAATTAGGGGTTTCATTAACGACGTGGTGGAGGCGATGAACTGCATGTGGCCAAGCGCACCGTCGCTCGGAGAGGAAAAAAGCTGGAGGCTGTGCTCCCGCTGAGAGTCATAACCAGATAATCGCTCCGGATTCATCTTTTGTTTACCAGGCCGCAACAAAAGGGCAATTACCGTCTAAAAATAGCCACGAGGCAGAGTCATCTGACGACCTCAGGTGTTTGATCAAAGCCCATTCCAGACCAAACCATTTGTAACATTGACTGTGGTAATGATTGTGGACAGAACCCGTGTTCTGTACAGTAGCATCACCGTACCTCAGCTGTTACAGGAAACTTTTAGTTTGAATCTGAATGCTGGTAAAGTGGCTATAAAATAACATTAAGGCTCAGCTCGATGATGTAAGGCCACGTAGGGATTTTAGAGGATGAATAATGGCAGCAACCAGACCCAAGTGAGCCCTAATATCAAACTAAAATATTAAAATCAGCTCTAAAGGTAGCCAGTGTCGGGCTAAAAGCATTTTGAAACAGTAGACATGCTTTTTGACTTTCCTAGGACAGATTTTCAGTCATGAAAAGAAATAAAACAGGTCAAACCTGACCTGTTTGTCAGAAATAACATCTGGATTCTTTTAATCTTTGTTTTTGTCTGGATTATATTGAAGAAACCAGTGAAATGGAATTTGACTCATTTGATGACTAGTGGCCATGATAATAAGGAGATATCGGGGGGGGGGTATGATCACAAGCTGTTTTAGGGAGATTCCTGCTCTGTGTCATCACTTCGGAACAAGATGAATAATAGTTTATTTTTATTGATAGCAATGCTGCAAATAACATTGGTATGCCAATAGTTCTTATAACCACAATAACTCCCTCTGTTAATCAGGAGCACTTGAGCTCGGCACTCATTTCCTTGCCTTACATCTGGTAGCCTGTAATTAGGAGGTTTCCACACCTCCAGGTCCATGTCGGGCCTGCAGCATGCTACTGTGGAGGCGGAGGCTGTGGACGCACCTGCTCGACATGTGGCAATCAAAATCAAATAAAAAAAGCTTGTAGCATCTAGTTTAAATAATACTGGGCACAGGCAGTGGTGTCCATGTTCAAAACGAGGCCGCTTGACAGGAGGTGTGTTCGTGGTGAATCCCAGGAAGAGAGACAGTAAATGTCAGATAGAGGACTAACATGTGAGTTACCGGCGTCTTCTGGGAGTGCAGTGCGAAATGGGTTGAAAACAGCACAGTGCAGAAGTGATAGATGGGGCTTGGTCAGTGAGCGGGACCTAGACCTTGATGCTTTCAACTTAAAAAATAAATAAAATGAGGAAATGATTTAGTGCAAGCCTGGCAGTTACAGACTCGGACTACACCGAGCGTAGCTTTATGGATGGCAACAGCATCTACCCGTGCAAACTGAAAAGGACAAAGTGAACATCTTCTTAGTGGTGAGGACTCCAAGGAGATGGAGCTCCACGTCTTCATTTCCTAAAAGAGGGGCTCATCGGCTACAGACTTGGCAGAAGACAGGGGGGTTCAGAGTGCTTCAGGTCAGACATGACAGAGATCTTGGTGCTCATCCAAACCAGTTATTAGTGATGATTATGGTGTGTGGGTGTGTGTGTTTTACCTGCTCTTATATTGGCCTAGAACAGCAGCTCGGTCCAGTGAGAGGTTCGCTGTTGAGGCACAATGAGGTGCAGCATCATCTGCGGTAATTCTTAACACCATCTCAAGTTCATCTTAAAATAATGCGGGACACCGCTGGCTGTCAACAGAAATCACAAATTAGATTTGGGCTCGGATGAGTTCGCTGCAACTCCCTCAGCCCCTTCTGGAGTTTGATACTTGAGCCTTTCCAACCTAATGGAATTCAAATGTCACTTTGACTATTTGTGACGAATCACAGGACATTACACTCCGAAAGCTTTTTCCTATTCGACCCAAAAGACATACGGTCTTCTTATATTAATGGAGTAGTTCAACATTTTGAAGAAACCCTCCTATTCACTTTGAATGAGATGCTACGGGTTGTATCCCTCTCATTGCTGTTTGTTATATTTGAAGCTACAGCAGCTTAGTTTAGCACAAGGACTGGAAACAGGAGGACCCAGCTAAACTGTTTCCTATCTTGGAACCCATCGGTCTGGAGTCGATTTAGCCTCTGGAGACAAGGACTAATATATCTGGGGTCCTGGTGAAGCCAGTAGATATCTGGATAATGGATATAATGGCCAAGACTTCCTCTTCCGGTCATTGTTTACGGTCCAATTAGCAACAAGTAACACAAGTTGCCAGTGAAGGCCAGTTCACTTCACCTCTTTTGCTCTCCCCCTCTTTCTTTTTTTCCTGCAAATTCCAAAAGCTGCATTGTAGCCACGATCAAAAGCTCTGCTGTAGAAAGCCCACCAGCACCGTCAGGAGTGCATTCAGCTGACTGGACAGATAGAGTTGGCAGATTGTAACCAGACCATCTGGCCACGTGGCGTGAAGGGCCATGTAGTTTCAAATATGTCGAGATTGACCTGGAGTTGATAGCCCCGTTGTGCCGTTTTAGAGCTTGCCACAATACAATTTGGGAGACAAGCAATCCATTGATCTGAACAGTATTGATCTCTGACACCAGTGGCTTTTAGGCCAAACAGTGGAAAAAGTTGTCTGGAAAGCCTTCATCTAAGCGCCTTCTCCCTCTGTGTCTCGCTTGGAAGAAATGGGAATGAATACTTAAAGAGCTTTTGAAAACGTCTGATATCCAGGAGCATTAATGGAGCGCCTTGGTCCTGTCAGGAAAGATCACGGGTGCCCCGTGACCGTCCATGTTTTTTAGGCCTTGCTGTGAATCATGCTGGAGGAGAAGCCCAGCGCTCACAGCCACCGTTGCCACATGTGTGCGAGGGCATACTTGGGATAAGTGAGTGCCTCAAATATTTGTCAGGATGCCAGACATAGGCGACGAGTTTGTAACGCGGTTGCTAGCCCCCCACCCACCCCACCCCCAGCCCTGTCTGAGCTCCAGTACAGGGGGGTTTGCGGTACAGGCCCCCACTTGGGCTCTGTGTCGTTTAAAGCGCTAGAGAAAGCAATTTGGGTGGATTTCATGGTGACTCAGTGGTTTGTCAGGCATTTGTCATCGTTGGAACAGGTCACTCAAAAACGGCCTGGCTGAAGCCTCAAAGCTGATCAGAGACTTAAGTATTACGTTGTGACGGTACACTTTTAGCTGCAAAACAAGCAGCATAGTATTTTAAATGTATTTTCAAACACTGTCCTCTGCATCGACCTAAATGATGGAAAGAAAACGGTTCCGCAGCCCGTCCGTGTTAAGGGATTTCCTGAATCTTTTGCCATTAGTATTGTAATTAACCTAAATTGTCAGTTTCTCAACCCATCCTGTAAGTCATTCCCAAAATGACCATGTTATCTACTCTGCCATTTCCTTTCATAAGGCTGCTCCGCTTCTAAAGTCAGATGAATATATTTATGCGGCGGTCATTATCCCGGCTTAAAAGATAACCTTAAGAGAACCCATGTGGAACGAGGAGATTCTTCACAGAGACTTGGTAATCACAGAGCGTTGTGACGTGGGACTACTACTACTACTACTACTACTTTGTGGAAAGATGCCAAAACAATAAAACTACAGCCACTATTTTAGTTTGAGATATTTTAATACTGTGTAATTTAACTTAAACACGCACAAATACATACTGCACGTTTACAGTAACATGAATACATTCTTCACAGTGTTGTGAAAAATGAAAAAAGGGAGCAGGAGTTATTAAACAATTGAACTCGCTCTCATGTTCTCTAATGTAAAGCTTCCTTCTGTCTGTAATCGTTGTAGTTAAACGTACATAATTGATTTGGCCTCCACAACCTTTTTTGTAGTACCGACCAAGACCCGCTGTCAATAGACTTAAATGTGTAAAAGTTCCACTTTAAGTATACTGACATATCTTAAAAAAGCAGATAAGTGGGTTACACCGACTGTTTGACATAATTGTGACTGCATGGAATCTTGAAAACAACTTTGAATGATGGTGCTGGGGCCGTCTTGCGTCGAAGCGACCGACGTGGGAGTTTTTACATTTAGAAAACGTAGACGTAGAAACAACTGCACTTGTTCTTCAGGCGCTTGATTAGTTGCAGACTGCGTCTTGGTCTCTCTCACACATAGAACCAAAGCCACATCTTCAAGTTACACAACCTGAACCCAAGAATCCAGAGAGCACAGATGTGCGCTTCCTAAAATATTCAGCATACAAAAGCAAAGAGCCAACAAATAATTCATTGAGAAAATAAGAAAACAACGGGCGGAAAACACGAGAACAAAAGCCATTTAGTCGGCAAGGGGTAAAGTTTGCGTCGCGCACACAAAGCCTCCGAATATAGTGTGTGGGTGGGGAAGAAGAGGGAGAAACGTACAAGAGGCCACCGACCCCTGCGCTCACCGCTCACCGCACCCCACCCCCCAAAAAGCTGTTTATTCTGCCAAGATCCGGTTTTGAGCGAGAACAATGATCTTATGGTTCCGTGAGCTCTGCACCACACTTTCCGAGGGAATCTGTAGGCGATCTCCGTGCTAACGAGTGTCTCGGAGGCGGCCCCCGTACAGCCAGCGCTCACTGTAAGCAATCCGCCCCATCCCTTCTCTCGCCTAGGATCACTCATGCGGCACTGAGCGACTGTACAGTTTTATCTCGGATCATCAACACTCAAGATCATCAGCGTTCACATCTGTGGGCGGTGTCCCTCCGGGGCGATTGTTGGCGTGGTAAGAGACGCTCAGTTCTGCAGCAAGTGAGGGGGGGGGAGTGAGCTCTCTGCAGCGAGGGCGCTGGTACCCGAGCTAAAGGTTCCAATCGCGTCCGAGCACCGCACCGCCCGCTCTATTAGGCCGTTTTCCTTTCAGGGTTGAGACGGATGCGTTTAAGCAGATTGAGCCTGGCGTTTCGCCAATCAGTGGTAGTCGCGGCTTATCGGGGCCGTCCCCGCTGAGCACACTTCCAATGGATTCAGTGTCGTCTGGATACTCCTCACTGGAGGCAACAGGCTGACTAGTGACTCTGGTTTCTAATTGATGGAATATTCCGCTCACGGTGACTCACTCGTGATTAGTTTCCTACAGACCGCTGAATCATTCAACAATTACGCTGCATGTGACGGCCTTTACGCACCAGTGGACTTGATGAATAAACAACACGAAAATGAAAAATACTCGCCTGTGAATATTATACGTCTAAGGCTTTTATTGTGATCTGTTCTACCCGGCCTTTGTCGAGGTTGGACGGTATTGAACAAAATATCGTCATTATTAACAAATGAAAGAACTTTGCTTTTTTTGCAGCGTAATTGTACTGTTCTGTGTAAATGTACTCAACAACAGTTAAATAAATAGATATCCCAATTTATTTTTGTTAATGCCCTCATTGGCAATTTGGCACTAGATGTGCAAGATTTGGTTTTTGTATTTGCATGTAAACACCAGAAGATGCATTATAATGTGCTTTGTTAAAGAAATATCTGAAGCGAACATTTGCTTGGCGTTACTCGTGGGATCATTTGTGTTTATTCGCACAAGGAAATCCATGGAAACCGTTTGCAACTAAGCCATTTATTTCCACCATCAACCATGAAATAAATAATCACTATTTTGCTTTGAACTTATTGTAGAAGAAACTAAATGCGTCTTGTCTGGGTTCATAACATCATCCGGAGGCGCTCCGTGTATTTCATCAAGGAGTATTCACTGTATCTAGCAAGCCACACGTTGGCTGGTTTACTACAGCTGTATGAACCCAAAATAAACTATTTTGCTGTGATTTAATTGCAATAAACAGATCAAAAAGATGCCAAAATATCTACATAATGATGTCCATTTATAAAAAGTCTGAATTCATTTTTTGTTTTTTCTCTCTGCAAGACGATAAGCAAACAACTTTTGTTTGTTGTTTCTGCTTGTTTTCTCAATGGAGCTCGGATCTATCGATGCTAGGCTACGCTAACATTGTAGCTGCTCCATCAACACTCAAAATAGCGTTATATAGGCGTTAATACGACAGCGTTGTTATTGTTTGTACCATATAATTTATATTCATAGGCTTTCGCTCCAAAACGTCACACGAATTTCCCGCCCCAGTTGAAAAAAATGTAAACTCACGCGAATGAGGTGAATTTTGCATTTCCATTTCCGCATTGACGTTGTAATTTAGTCGCGCAAAGAATGTGCGTCGCGTTTTGGTGTGAATGCAGCATTGGCCATAGGAGATAAAATATTTTTTTTAATTCCACGTGTGCGCAGCATTAAACTTTTGTTCTGACTGTCCCCGAAACCCACTATTCTATGTAATCAGCAAAATATTGACCAGGACAGCGCATTGATGCCACGCTCTGCCACGGCGCAGTTATGTATGACGCAAACGGAGACAGCAGGTGACGAGGTCGGCAGCTGTCCGCTATTCTTACCATGAAAGCTTTGCCATTGTTTCCCGCACTAGTGGGTCACACCATGACTGTGTAGGGCACACCTTTTTACTTCCTGTGTCACCATGTACTCACACGGCGGCATGCTTCATGTCACAGCCTGGAAAACAGAATGGGAGGCATGAAGCGTTCGGCCGTCTGAAGCCTCTGTCTGGTATTTCCCACGGAAACCCATCAAGGATTCCTCCCTGAGCAGGTGATGGAAGTGGGGGTGCGGGCCGGTCAGCAGCAGGAGCCTCAGATGGTTTCCCCTCCCCAGCTGTTGTTTAAGCAACATTCCCTGTCGCACAGCTCAGTCAGCCTGTGCAAACTATTTGAGTCCAGAGTATGCCTTTATGCACATTTGTTGTTTGAGGGGGGGCTGCTCGTTGGCAAATTCCTGCTTGGAAATCGCACCCTGCGACGTCTCAATATTTATTTTTGTTTTGTTTTTTTGCTCATGGAAGGCACAGAATGTTCATAAACAACTGTCTCCTGAAATGAGTAACATGTCATGATTTACTCCTGGTCACGTGTCTTTGGAAGTCTGTTTTCAGTATGCGGCTCACAAGCAAGGCGGACCCACCCTTTTTAGTTACTTACTCATTTCAGAGATTGGAATAGACGCAGAGAAAATACAAATACAAACTATTTGGACGTTTGTATGGTTTGAATTTGCCTGTGAAGCCATGTAGTTTTAGCAGATGTTAAATATTCAACTATGGACAATCAATAATTGCTTGTTGTGTAGCGTACAAGTTGGCACGTCGATCAAACAGAGCTCAAATCCGTTCAGTTCAGTTTATTTTGTATAGCCCAAAATCACAAATACAAATTTGCCTGGGAGGGCTTTACAATCTGTACAATCTCTACACATAAGACATCCCTGTCCCGGGACCTCACATCGGATCAGGACAAACTTCCCCAAATAAAGATGGTAAAAAAACCTTTCACAGCGCTTCCAGCTAAAAGAAGGTGTTGCCCTGGTGCCACCACTTTCTCCATTAAAAGTAAGAAAAAGAGAGACGTGGGTCCATCTCGTGACCCCGGTCCCGTCGGCCCCGCTGCCTGTCCGATCTCACTTCACCTGTGACCAGTCATCCCCCTCATAGTCACACACTTTTGGCGACCTTGCATTCTGCACTCCTCTTCCCATACTCCACATTAGTGCTTGCTAAGGGGGAACAATGAAAAACGGTCAGAATTGCCTCCCACAGCAGTATACGTGCGCGGGCCAGTTGCCATCGTTCGCTTCCTGCTCTGAAGGAAATCTTTGTCGGAGAGTGAATCTTTTCTTGACCACGCTGCTTGACTTTTTGTTTTGTTGTTGCTCACGTAGTCGGCAGGCGCTCCTTTTCCGTCTGCTGTTGTGCTCATTGAAATGTCAGCAATAGTCAGCTGCTGAGCACGTATTTGTCTGAAACCGCTCCTGGAGTCTGTTGATCTGGATTGACAGCAATGTAGTTATTGAGTGCGTTGGCTTTTAATGCTGGAGACGGGGAATGGTTATTAATCAAAAGGAAGTCTGTGGTTTATATTTCTCACTTCTCAAACACATTACATTACCACATTCCTGTATACTTTCAGTTTATTAATTTGCTATCCTGTCGACCACATGTATTACTTTATTTCATATTGTTGGGGGGTATTTATTTACTCTTTTATTTTATTTTGACTTGCATTATTTTGACCCTTAGATGCTTTTGCTTGCATGATTTTCCCTTTTTTAATCATATTTAATACGCATTGTTGTTGGTAGGGTTGTAATGGTACCAGGTTTATTATAATTATAATTTTATTACATTTTTTAACTTTTTATTATCAGCTATAATGACCCTATAATGACAGAACATACTAATAATAATAATAGTAATACACCTGATGAAAAGAAATGGCATGAAACACAACATGTTACTGTATATAACTGAAGCATGCTATTGTACACGTTAGCAGCACTGTAGCATGTAAAATGAACTACTAAAGGAAATATAACATCCACTGAGAGCTTTTATAATAATGGTCTGAGATTATTAACAATTAACATGTGCTGGAAGTCTGAGATCCAAGATGTTCTTTGCCAACGACTGCGTCACTGTGATTGTTGCGCATATGATAATAAAGCATTTGAAACTCAGGTCAATGAAAGTGTTATGACTCATCTGTTTAAAAAATCAAAAATCCTCATCTTATAACACATGTCTATTTCTTGTAAAGCTGCGGGGAAAGAGCTGCTTTCTGAAGCGATTGTCTCCATCAGTGATCAGACACGGATCATGTGAATATAACCGCCATGTTCCACCACACAAACATGGCGTTTGTTCCAGGGTGAAACACAAGGGGCTGGTTAGTAGGCCGGAGCCATGGGACGCCACTGTTGTTAAGAGCAGACTGTAGAAACACTGGGGCTGGGCCTGCTGTTCCAGAGCCGATAGCATCTTGATGACTGGTCCAAAACTCTGCCGGGAGGCCCTGTTATGACTTTATTAGCTTCCTGCTGCCATCTCACACGTTGCGCTAACCAAGCGCCACAAACGTGCCAAACTACCCAGCCCGAGACATGAGCGCGTCGGGCTACACCCCTGTTGTGTGTGTGTTACATTTGTACACTGGCAGTCATGCGTAGTCGGTTCGTTGTCATTTAGTTCCGACGAGCCTCGATGAGATAACTCCCGGCGCAGAGGTGGTAAAGAAACACCAAACTGCTGTCCATGCTGCGGAGACGTGCAGGCTTTGGGGGTGCATGAAAAGTTATCCCTAAAGGCCGCGCCGCAGAGAACGTACCCTTTCAGTTCAGCTCTTTTCGGGCCCACAGACAGGGCATCCTTGGAGCGCCACAGGAAGCGAGGCAGATTAAACCTTTTGGACCTGCTAAGTCAACATGTCTCCGCCGTGTGCCGTTGTGTTATTGTTCCGTTGTCAGTCGAGCTTCAGCTCATCGCGGTCAGCCACCGCTCGCCGTCCACGCACTCGACAATGAGCGCTTATCTCTGCAGGCTGCGGCACATTGGCTCAGCTACACCCTCCCCCCACATCATCTCTCTGTCCGTGTCCCAGCCAAACGAGCATTATTAGGTAAAGGAAATGCTGGCTGGTCAAAAAAAAATTTAAAAAAAACGTGAATATCCCAGCATCCAGATTAGCTCGATATCTGCAGATGTGAGTGTTTCCAGATCTTTAGATGTTGTAGAGGAATTATTAGTTAATCCTTTGTGGTGTGCTGATGGAAAGCTTTAGAAAAAGGGTTCCCGTTGAAGTGTGTGTGTGTGTGTGTGTGTGTGTGTGTGTGTGTGTGTGTGTGTGCGTGTGCGTGTGCATATGCGTGTGCATATGCGCGGGTGGGGGAGTTTTTTTTTTACGTGTCCGGTTGAAAAGACAGGCAGCAGAATGTTATCCAGGGATTTACCACCATGTATTATTATCTGACCAGTTCATTGTTGACTGGCAGGGAGGATATAGGTTAGTGCACAGTAGCAGGAGTCACTCGTAAAAAAAAAAACCTGCCCTAGTGATCGGTTTAAAATGGCGTCGCTCTCAGTGGACCGGCGGGATAATACTACCCATAAGCCTCTGGCACAGCCATACAGCCATACAGCCATACAGTTTGTACGGCCACAAATGTTTCATCATGCTTTGAAAAAAAAGGGGCCTGTGTGGAAATTGCATTCCTAATTAGGATTAAGGAAGGGGTCAGGCAGCCCGGACTAGAATGTGAAGCATTTGCAACGAGCGTCGCCGATGCCATCTGTGCATCTGTGTGGCGAGGAGCTAATTCTGGCACAGAGTGTGGCGTGATTCACCACAGATTTTTTTTTTTTTTTTTTTGTGCAGCGTGGGGATTTTGACTCTGACTGCAGCCCCCTCCCAAAAAAAGTGAAGCAAATTTGAACCCCACCACCCCGTCCCGTTAGGTCTCCTCTAAGTTGCCGCCCCGGAGCTCCCGAATGCGCTCGGACACCCGACATGTGTGGCAAGTCAGATTCTTCGCATAACAGAGACGTCGCGCCAGGGGACCCCCACTCCCCCCACACACACACACACACACACACACACAAACTCACTCACCCTCTCGGGGGGGGCCCTGCGCTTCGATCTGTTTTGACAAGGCGCTTTCGCCGTCTCCCCTCGAGAGGATGACCTGGGCTGGAAAGAAATGAGCGGCCACTTATTTGATCGCGAGGTACGGTCAAGGCCTCCCCTGGGAGGAGGCAACGAGGGCCACCGCTGCTCACACTTCTTACCTGGGAGGGATTCCAATTAGCAGACTGCGAGGGGGGGGGCTCCGGCAGGCGCTGACAGCCGCTATAAATAGCGCCTGGCCATTTGACCTGTTCTCCCTGCCGCGGGGAGCAGCTCATGATTGTAGGTTATTACCTGCAATTGTCCACATCATCATTAAGCCACACTGAAGTTTCAGGACTGAAAGAGATGTGACATGTAGCACCATTTATTATCTCCCTTCCGGCTCTTTGTATTGACATGCCCATCGTCAGCGATACAGTGAACACACGGAATGTAGTATCTTACAAGTTGATACTGAAAAGACCATATTATAATAATAATATAATAATAGGGCTGTGAAGGCGCTACATTTTGTCTTGGTGTTCTTACATTGTGGCTTTCATATTAGGGATGCATGATATATTCCAGCAGATACTGGCACGGATATAATTAGTGGAGGTGTTTCGCAAGCGGTAAATTTATGAATTTGTACGGCCAAAATGTTTTTAGGAGTGCTGCAAGGGTGACGTACTTTTGTTGGTCGACCAGGAAGTCGGCCTCACTCTGGTTCCCTCCACAAAAAGATGAAGGGGATTTGGAATTTTGCAGGAAATAAGCTCTGTTTATGATACACGTTTTTTTCAGCAAGATTATCTTCATAAGTGAGCACCGCTTTAATGATGTTGGAAGCGTGAAGGCAATCACCAGAAGTCAAAAGCTAACGCTAGGCTACAAACAAACTGACACCACGGTCGCAGGAGCGCGAGTACACACACACACACACACACACACACACACACACAGGGCCTTGTGGTTTCATTTAGCCACTTGTTGGCAACACTCTTGGTTAAGACGCATGAAAGCCTCCAAAGTCACGAGAGTATTTACTGACATACTTTGTGGAACAAGGCGTTTAAATCTCTTACGCTTGTGATAACCACAGACCTTTCTCCAGGCATCTAAACTGACACACTATGAATATTGAATGCAGATGGGGTGAACGTTCGCATGACATACCCACCCACACGCATACAGACAGACAGAGAGTCCTTGCTTGCTTGAATTCCTATGACGGTTTTAAAAAGCCGACCTCACCCTCTCATGCACTAAGTAGCATAGCTGACCCCCCAACCCTTTTCTGGCTTTAGTAAGCATTAGTTGTCATTGTGTTTTTTGACGAAGCAGCCATAGGCTTTAGGGTCTATAAAAGCCTTTATTTTGTATTTAATACATTGATATGTCTGATTCAAACACATGTCAAAGCACTTCATTTGGATTCTTAGACAAAATGCTCAAAGTTTGTGATGTACTTTCTTGTACTCTCTATTTTTGTTATGTATCAATGGGAATATCAGTTAGAGTTGGTTACGTCAGCTCTGTCAGCTCTATTAAATCATGCGCCTATAGGCTATGAACTTTTTATAACTTTTTGTACAAAAATGTAAAATGATCGGTTATCGTATCTGCAAAACATATCATGCAACCTCTAACTCCTATCATTGCACAGGTGACAGACACAGTCATGTTGCTAATAATTCATGTCCGGACAGCCCGGGGAGGGGCCACGGCGTTTCAGCAGCGAGTGCAATACTGGAATTACACCGCATCTCAAATAGAACTGTGCGGAGTATCATGTGTATCCACGAGGATCTCATGACTGGGTATTCGGCCATTAGATGTAGTTCCGCACGGTCATCGCGTCCTCAGTCACAATACCCATCGACCATTGTTCCGTTTAATTGAGCAACCCATTCTCTCCCAGTGCCCTGAAACTGTGTCACTAAACAAAGGTCTCCATTGGCATGCATGGCTGCTGGGAGCATGTGAAGAGGCAGTGTGGCACCAAACAACAGCACTATTTTTATACAGCAGCCGGGATCCGACTCTCTCTGGGCCAAGATGGTTCACATGACTTAATGAACAAGTAATATTATCATTGAAGATCATTCAGTGGGTTTCAGTTCCCTCTAAATGCATTGCTGTAACTAAGAGCAACTTTGGAAGAGTGACTAAAGAACAGGAGCCTCATGTTTTTAAAGGCGCTAACACGCCAACTGCCCATGTGGCACTTCATCTTTATGTCAATCAAGATTGTGTGAGGTACGTTGCATCATGTGATATAATAATAAAGGGGTTTATAATATGTTACAACAGCATTTAATATAAACTGATATGCACAGTTGTCAGTGTCTTTATGCCTGTTTTATGCATGTTTTGTCATATTTTTGGCAACAAATATAACAAAATGTTATGAAAAATATGGTAATTAGCCCTGTGAAGATATTTATCAGGGACTCAGGAGAAGACAGGAAAATAGTTTACCTTCCTGCCATGAACATGAACAACTTTTTTTTTAAAGATATAGTTTATGCCAACAAAAAGGTCCTGTTGTCATTTTATATGGATTAAAAGGCCTGGATGGGAAATGGACAAACATGCTTATACAGGATCTAAAGAAGTGAGACTAGAGTCTTGTGAAAACAGTAAGTATTTTTGACGTTTTGGCTGGGTCCCTTCCCTGATGAAGTAGTGGCTCAACGCAGCAGCTAGCATCGCGGCGAGCAGAAAAAAAAAGGCGCTGCGTGTGAGGTGGAAGAGTAAAAGTTGCTTTTCCCACTCTGTGGTCCAGTCCTGTGAGCGAGTCGTACTGAGCTTGAGGTCAAAGTGAGAGCGGGCCAGATGCAGATGCTAACGCTGACACAAAGTGACAGGTTCCCAGGCATTCAGTGACACCATCCTCCCTTACCCCCCTCCCTCTCCCTCCACGCTGTCATTGGCTCAGGCCGAGTCTTTGACCCTGCCTAGATCAGAGGGCCCACCAGCAGTAAGGCACATGGGTTGCCCCGGACTCACCGGACTCACAGATCAGGGGCCTGCAGCGGCCTCGTATGTAAATGCAGAATAAATGAATACACAAGAGGCCCTTGTGGGGAAGGATGAACCGTGTTTGAGTACACCTGGATGAGATGGGATGCATTCGAATGAACCACTGTTACCAGGATACAACTTTTAGTCAGAATGAGTTTATCCACTAAAGGTAGAATGGGGGGGGGGCTGTCTTTGATTCTTTTGTAGCTTAATTTTATTCAAAGACAAGCTTTTAGATGATTAAATAATTAACTTTTTGTATTCAGATGACCTTTCATCCATACTAGGAAGTGCCATTGTGTACATACTGTAGATGTGTATGCGTCTCTCTGTTACCTACACCTGCTCTTCAGGTCTTTACTTTGCTCCGGTGCTTAAAGCTGATTGCATGCAGACCACTTGGCATTCAGAACACAATGTTAGCCCGACCACTTTCATCTCTGAACATTGGAATTCTGCAGGCTGTATGCTACTTGGCCACAGGAAGAGGCATGTGACTCTCGAATGTCTGTACGGTAAATATGAAGCTGCCATGAGCAGCTTAGCCGTTAGCTTAGCACAAAAACTCAAAAGAGCTAACCAGGCTCTGTCTAAAGGTAAAACAATATGTCTACCAGCACCTTTAACGCTCACTAAGTTAAGGTCCATGTCTTTTTTTTTATTATAAAGCAGGAATAGGTGATATATACTTATTATATATCTACCATGACACATTCCTTGTATGTGAAACATACTTGGCAATAAACGGTTCTGATAATATATATATATATTCAGAATCTTTGTCTTAAACGAGTCGTCAGGACTTCCGTAATGTTGTGATGTCACAACTCTACAAGTGCAGTTAAATGCAACACCGCTGAGACGCTGAGAGCTCGGATGCGGACGACCCAGAAATACTTTCCAACCAGAGCAGACCGGACCTTTTTCAGGAGTCGGCCTTGAAGAGACAGCCACTAAGACAAAGCATTTCAGACAAAGGGCGAATACCTGTGTATTCGCTCAGACGGTATGAGAAAAATAATTAGTTTTTTGATCATTAAAGCATGTAAACATGTTCTAGTAGAGACCCAGAATACAAAAATTAACTTTTTTAAATGAGCAAGATATGTCCCCTTTAGCACTTTAAATCTGATTTGCTTCATCTGCACAAGTTTAAAAACCAACTATTTGCAATTTCTAATATTTATAAAATAATTAAAGAATAACTTTACATTACCGGCCACATCAAAGACAGAAATGGGAAGGCAAAGGAAGCTGTGAATTCTCACTCCCGGCCTTTTCAGGAATCCAATCAAACTCTGACCCAAATACCGACATGCTCCACATAGCAAACAGTGAATTTAGTGGACCACTTCACCCCTGTTCAGCACGTGATACATTTATACGTAGGTTTTATATAGCTGCATATTTGACACGCGCTTGACAGGCTGCTCCGGGTCCATCCGTTACAGCGCTCGAACGTGGTGACATTTGCTCAGCAGCTGAGGGAGCATCTGATGCCTTTATGTGGAAGCGTTTGCCTCATCTCTCATCTTCTCTCAGCCACTCCACATGTGCATTTCCCTCCACTTTATCCTTTTGACACATTTTTGGATGTTTTTCGCGCAGAGTGACAGTTCCCCCAGAGGCGCTTTAAGTCGCGAAACAGATCAAGTGAATCTCGACTATTGAATGCCTTCTGCTTGTGTCTCACATCAGTCTGTAGTTCAGCTCAAGCTCCGAGGAGCAAAAAGTCTGTGGTTAAAGGCTTGTGTGTGTAATGAAAAAATAAAGAAGAACTAAATTGTTTTTCTCGAACCAATAAGAAGGGGATTTCCCAAGTCGATCCAACAAAGAGAGATTACTCTGCTGGAAATCCTACCATGTTTTATTTCATCTCGTGCACGGTTAGCGTCTGCGCTAATCTAAAACATCCGTGACTTTCAACAGAGCTGTTGCAACACAGGGAGGTACAAGTGGAGTGTGGAGGAGAGGTGAACACACACGCGCTGGTGGGTGACCACAGCTGTGACAATACAACCTCTGCCAGCTCAGCTCTAAAAGCTCTCCCTCTTTGTCATCATGTCCTGAGCTTCTTTTTTTAATGGAACCAGACCTCCGAGGTCTGTTTAGTCACTTTCTCCCACAGCTACCAAAACAGGTGGGATCCTGTCAAATGTTGGTCGCCGTTTAGGGAGAAGGGGGCGACGGCAAGTAAAACAGAAAGAAATAATCCAGTTACTATGGAAATATCGACAATATTGCTATGGGAACTGTAGCGCGCTTTTCTGGGATCTGGCTGTAATCGTCTCTCAGAAAGAAGCTTATGGTAATATGTGATGCTCTTATGAATTAATTTGTCAGGCTTTGTGTCCCCGCTGACATCATAGACTTTTATCAAATGGAAATTAGCATCTCCTCGAGGGTGAAGCATGCAAGGCATGAGAGGGCTTCAGCAACTTTGTTTTTTTGTTATTGCTCGCATCCAGTCAGCGCTCCGCTGTCACAGTGCTTGGTTAAAATGTTTGTAATTAACGGGCCATGTTAGTAATGTAAGTCACACTCCACTCAAATATTTTGAGGATTAGATACTTCTTTGTATTCCTTTTTGTTTTGCAGTGAATAGCCATTTTAAAACCACAATTACCAGGACCTTTAGTTGTTTTATTTACTTTTAATTCAGTCGTCCTCACAAGGACATCATTGTGACATCTGTCTCTAATTCTCACAGCACAATTGGCATATTGTTTCTTTTCCCCCGCCCATTTCGGCGTTTCCCTTCGAACACTCAAATGACCCTTTCCTTGGCTATAGGCTGCTCGGGGCTCACGTTGAACTTATGTGAGCAGAAGCTCAGCAGCCAAGAACATCAAACATTTCAAAGATGTCCTGTGTGCGTTCGGCCTCCTTGAAGGGATGCACAAGTGAAACCCCGCAGGAGACCTGGCCACCCTCTTAACGCATCCCTTATGTTTATCCTCCAGCTGGGGTTCCTGAAGGACCATTCTGCTCATTCTCTCGCAATTTAATCAGAGTGATCTAATGATCTAAAATCATGAAATACGTGTGTCAGTTCCATGTGGAAAATTCCTAACCATCCAGGTCAGGTTTCTTTCTTTTTTGCGAGCATAAAGCTGGCTTTGCGTTTGCTGTGAGCGCAGCATAAATCCTCCACACTGCCACCTTTTTAAAGCAAAATATGCCAAACACACACTGAAGATTTGCTGCTTATCTCTGCTCTACATCTGGGATTCGTGGGTTGAAAGTCTCTTTTTTGGAGCGGACAAAACAAGGGACTTGTAAATGTGACCACGAACACAGTTTTGAACGTCATTTTGGACTAAAATGAAGAATGGATTCATTAAGAAGCCGCCGGCGGAGAAGCAGCCGATGGATCCATGATGACAGTAGTGGCGGCCTCATGTTAAACAGAAGTAACGAAGCACGTAATGTTATGTTACCATTGACGTTTACAGGTTCACAATAGGATGTTGATGTGGACCTTGTTACCAACTTGTTGCTTTGGGAAATACTTTTGATGTCTATACGGCACGTAACATTTGCATTGCTAATGACCCGCTTGTTTACCTGCTGGTGTTTTCTTGTTGACTCTGGTGAGCTCTCGCTGTGATGAACACCTTTTCCTGCTTTTGTAGTCGAGCCCCCACATTCAGAGGCAGAGGAGGGAACCGGCAGCGTGGAGCATTAATGAATGCTCGGCGGTCCCTTCAGCATTTACACTCTTTCACATCGGCACATTTTACCTCTGTTAGAACTGGAAACACCGGTGCCGTTGTTAGTTGTTACTCGTGGAGCAAGAGCCACGCGCCACATTTATTTTTGTAAACTATGTTTATTCTCAAAAGCAGAGTACACAATCGTACATTGCACATGTCATTTTCCATTTCCTCCCACTCCATCGTTCCCCACTCAAATTCTTACCAACACAGAATATATCCCACTGCCTTAATTGTCAAAAAGCACGTTACAGTATTAATAACTCAAGTATACACTAAATAAATAAATACGGTACAGGTATTGTACAAAAACAGAAACGAGTTTTTCTCTAAAGTGGTGAAACATCGATCATGTGGAGGGCGCGGCCTTGGAGGTGTCAGGGTTTGATGGGACTGTCTGCGCTGGTCACGGCGCAGGAGATGACCAGCGCTGGAGAGTGGATTCCTCCAGGGAATCAATTGAATCCAGCGTTTCAGAAAGGAAGCGAAGGATGAATACAAATGAAGTCAGAGAATGTTAGCGCGTCGGTCATATCAGCGGCACATGTACGCGCAGAGACTCGGCCGAGACTCGGCGGAGTACGCGAGGAGCAACCGGTTGGTATGAAGGGAAACTGGGGTGCGCCTACTTTGATGTCTGAGCCTCCGAAGGGGCGTGGGAATATTCTCCACAGGCACGAGGCTGCTCCACAGGGGATATCAGCAGGTTGCTTAATTGAACCTTTCTATTTATGGCAGCGGCCTCACCTCTCTGGATTCGGAGAACAGCGGCGCAGGAAACAAGTGTGGTATTTCCCAGGAGGAACAACAGAAAAGAGAAGGAGGGATTCATTACACAGGAAATACCCAGCTCCTCTGTGCCTATTGTATTATTCAGAGATGTAAAAAAATAAAACATGTTTAAAACCTGTGGGATTTATGAGGGCATTACATCAATATTGCAGACAGGAAAAACAACAACCCTGCACCCGTCGTGAGGACGGAAAGAAAACACTTAGATCTCTCACAGATGTGTCCAACCAAGAAGGACAACACAGAGAAAGGGAGACCTGTAATTCATGCCACATGTCGGTCTCTGAGCACATGCATGGTTTTAAAGCTAATAATCTAACATCACACACACATCTCACACACAGACCTGGTCATGGCTCTGGTGTGCCAGGAGTGAGACACAACAAGGATTCATTCCATCGAAGGTGAAGTCTAATCAGATTGTATAAAAACTACATTTTAAATAAAGTCAATGCAAATAGAAATGGAGTTGAATCAGTATGGAGAGGCTCACTTACCCAAATTGAATTAAATTCATGAATAAATACATTTGCTGTCAGGACCAAGTGAGAACGCTGTAAAAAAAAAGACTTCATTTCCAGCTACGTTGTACTCCTTAACAAAACGTTTGCTAGCTAGCTAACTAAAAAAGTTAGTTCGGCAAAGGGAGCTCCCATTTTCCCCACAATGCCATGGTTTAGAAACGAAGAGGTCCAGCTGTTTGATGCGTCGCCCGGTTCGAAAACGACGTGTTAATTTCAAGAATACATGACTGTATATCATCTCTTAAAAACGTGACCTTGGTGAAGATAAAGGCGGACTGGGAAGGTGAACTGGGGGCTGACATAGAAGAAGACGTGTGGAACTGTGCTCTACAAAGAGTGAATGACAGCTCGTCTTGTGCAAAACTCGGCATAATCCAATTCAAAGTTCTGCATTGAGCTCATTTTTCAAAAGCAAGATTAGCTAAAAAAGAAAACGACGCGTCACAATTTCCGTCTTTGGTTTTGTCCAAAATTCCAAAGTGGATGATTTTATTATCAGAGAACACTGTCACGAATGGCAAATAATCACATGGGAGACGCTATTTATGAAAATAGATTATCTATTTCCTGTTGGTCGACTAATCAATTCACAAACTTTTTTCCCCCGTTCCACAAATGTCTTGAGGCTGCATATGATACACAGCTATTATTGCAATGTTTTTACAGTCCTAATTGGTCACTTCTTCCTGTTTGCTAGCTAGGTTCATAATTCAGATGAACCTCAGAGCCGGTCTTTGTGAGCCGGCGGGTCGGGGGTGGGTTCATGTGTTTTTCTGGACAGCTGTTTCCACGACAGACCCTCTCGAGTTTTTTTTACGTCTACTTCAAGCTCACTTAGGCGCCTAATCTGCACTAATACTCTCCGCATTAAGGAGGAGCACAGGGACGGGGTGGGGGGGGTGCTAAACTCCATTAGCTCTGTCAGACCAGAAAATCTGGAGCGCCGCATTTAATGGAAAGTCCTAGCTCTAAATGAATCACCTGGAATAATTTATTGTCAACTTTGGATTCTATTTCGACACGGCCCATTCTGATATTTTGGACGCTCGGCATACTTGGCCTAGTTAGATTTGGCGTTAAGTTACACATTACGTGTCGTATATTTGGAGCTCCAAACCAGAAGGAAGCCGTGACATGACTTTTGTCAGAAACGGTTAAAAGGCGTGTTTCCACAAGTGCGTGGATGAATTTGGGTTAACTGACGGGGGAGTCTTCTTGAAGATTCAGTCACAGTTCTACCTTTTGTGGGTGTGAAGAACAGATCCTCCTTCACTTTGCATTTGTACAAGGATGTAGCTCCAGTATGAGCTTCTTAGCTCCGTGTGCTCTGTGAGACTGGATCTGTGCAATTCTTTTGTGAAAGTTCTCAGTTAGAAAACATAACTTTTTCTTTTTTAGGTTGTCAAGAACTTTTTTTTCTTCATTTAGTGCTGTAGAGCTAAACTTATCCCCCCTGGGAGCAAACTCTGTTGTCTCTGCTGCCGAGTACGGAATAAATAGATCTCGAAATGCAAAGCCAAATCAAATATATATTGAAATTGCCAAATCAGAAAATATAAAGGTTTGCTGTTGAACTGTTGAGCTATACTTTCCGACAAGTAGTTTCAGATGATACGACACTGCTTCAGTGGTATGGGGGTCAGAGGGTCAGCACACTGGAGCTTCATAACTTCGTACTTATTATTTGCTGCCAACATACAACAACATTGATGTTAGCATAAATAACTGCATCTCTGCTTTCATATAGAATGAATGGAGCACATAGATAACGCCAGGAATATTAATCAAGTCGAAACATGACCTTCAAACTTAAGCTTCCCAAGCTTCTCCTGAGATGCGGGTCTGTTATTGTCCAGCATAGGTGTGACCTACTTTTGACCTCCATGCTGCGTCGGTATTGTCAGCGGCGGCTAAAAACAAGCTGTCGTCTTGTCATGATCTCCAGGAAGACCGCGGGCTAATCAGCTTAGCCTGTCTGCTCTAGCAGGTGACCCCACTGCTGTGGATCCAGAGACAGTTGGTGGAGAGGTTATCCTCGTTTGAGCAGCTTTTTGTGAGTGAGAGGCCAGTTCCAACCACTAATTAGTGGCAGACTACACCGGTCCCTTTGTGATCATTTGGGGTCTCTTTTTCGAGTCGATTTGTGTTTATGTCAGTGTTTTTTTTGTCCTGTTGTTGGTTGTCTCTGTGGTCATTTTGCATGTCTTTGTTTTTTTTAATCTTACTTTGTGGTCATTCTTTTGTCTCAGTAATTTAGTTGTCTCTGAGGTCATTCTTTGCCTCTTTGATGTGATTATTTGCCTCTTAGAGGTAATTATTTGTCTCTTTGAGGTCATTCTTTGCCTCTTTTAGGTCATTATTTGCCTCTTTTAGGTCATTATTTGTCTCTTTGAGGTCATTCTTTGCCTCTGAGGTCATTCTTTGCCTCTTTGATGTCATTATTTGCCTATTTGAGGTAATTATTTATCTCTTTGAGGTCATCTTTCCAACAAGAAATGTTAGACGTCACTTTATGCAGCGGTTCTGGTGAAGGTGGCCTTGGCCTGAACCCAGTAGGCCCACTCAGCAATCCATCCATGAAACAATACAAATAAGTACGTGTCTTTCATAACTGAGGTCACCTTGATGTTATCGTCTGCTTCTACAGAACAGACCAGTGAATCAGGAATTGAGCAGCCTTCATGCTGCGAGCCAGATGTGCATAACGGGACTCATAAATCATTTCATAATGAACTTCTTCTGAAGATTCAGATTCGGCTTGGCAGCAGGAGAGGTTGCACAAATGGAGTTTCGGCGTTCCCGGAGAAGTGAGCCTGCATCCCAGAGCCAGACCATCGCTTTAGGTCTCTGTGAGGGTCCGTGAGCACGTTAACGTCCACGTGGAAGAGACTTTGTGTAGATTTGTTTGTGGGCTTGTGAGGATGATTCAGCAGGGGCCCCGCTCCCAAGGCCCTCCAACACACACCGACATCTTTACCGGGTTTTGCACCCACATGGGCATCAGGCGAGAAAGAGAGAGAGAGAGAGAGAGAGAGAGAGAGAGAGAGAGAGGCATGCAGGCAGTTGAACTACTGGCATGGTAAGCTTGCCCTGAAAAGGACACATGCCTCCCTGCGTAATTATCCACTGTGCATAGAAACAGCACCCTCAACACACACACACGCACACAATGGTTTGACCAGCACAACTAAAAATGGAAGCTGGCCGCTAACAGAACATGGCCAAAGAGCATCACGATGTGAAGATCTCCGCTCCGACGAGGCATTGGCATTCATCTCCTTTTTAAACCGTGTTTGTGAAATCAAAGGCGATCGCAGCTTCTCCTCGAGGAGAGCGTTAAAATAAGCACAGCGCGCCGAGCGCAGGTCAGCTGGCATTGTCCTTGAGATCCTCGGCGCATCATGAAAGTTCACGCTCCAGAGTCTCACGTTGCGCCGCCCCCTCTTGTGTTTTGCAGGCTACTTCAGCGCGTTGGCCGTGGTGCTGAAGACGAACAACGTGTCGCCGTGGACCAACGAGTTTGACAGTGAGAGCTAATGAACCCCCCACTTTGAAAATGAATAAATCAAATAACGCACAACAATTTCACTTTAATTGATTTCCTGTCCTTTCCTTCTTTTCTTCTTCAGAAATTGAGTTATCCTGTTTGATCGAGTCCATTTCCACAACCAACCCCAGGATCGAATGGAAGAAGATACAGAACAATCGGCCGAGCTACGTGTACTTCGACGGGAAGATCTCAGGTGAGGTGGAACAAACGAGCCTCCTCCGCTTCCGACACGCTCATCCGCTGCCGACATTGTTGACCGGGCTTTCCCCCTCCGACAGGCGACCTGGAGAACAGAGCGGTGATCAGAGAACCCGCCACGCTGCTGATAACCAACGCCACGAGGTCGGACACGGCCAAATACCGCTGCGAGGTCACCGCCTCCGAGGACCAGAAGTCAGTCGACGAGGTCGTGATCGACCTCGTCGTGAGAGGTACACCGACTTAACGACTTAATACGACTAAAGATTCTTCCTGAATGCAGCAAAACGAGCTCGTTCTGGTGTCCTTAAGAAGAGGAACCTCGCTTAGTGATTCACACGCCTGATGCTGTAAGATGAAACCGTGTTGTAGGTCGCAGCAGCCCTTTGGCATACATGCGAGGATGTGTTGTGACCAGACCTGCCCAGCTGCAAAGGCGTGTTCTGGGCTATAAGAGGAAACCTCTGAAACTGCATCTGCTCTGAATTGCAGTGCTAAAGAAAGCCAGTGCTGCATGTTTTGGTGGCGTTCTTTGGCACGGGCCTTTAAAAAAATCACGTACCCACCCGGTCTTGCCGACGCCGTCGGTCCAGTGAACCGTAAAAGGGTCAGGGCGACTTTGAGTTTTTTTTCAAAGCATCAGAGGCATCGTGTTTGTTATGCAACAAATCTAAAGTGTAAAACAACTCCCTTTTTTTTCATCTCGCCACAGTGAAGCCGGTGGTGCCGAAATGCAGCGTCCCAAAGTCGGTGCCATTTGGGAAGTCGGCGGAGCTGAGCTGCATGGAGGAGGAGGGCTTCCCCAAGTCCCAGTACCAGTGGTTCAAGAACAGGGAGGAGATTCCCGACAACCCGAAGTCCAGCCTCAAGTTCTTCAACTCCTCGTACGCGCTCAACGCAGACTCAGGGACTCTGGTCAGTATGCGCGCGCACGTGCGTTTCTCACACACAAGGGCACCGAAGGGCGGGGCGGTGGCCTGACGCCCAGGGGTGGGGGCAGATATTTTGGGGAGACAGTTGATGGTGCGATTGAGCCACGAGGGGAGCCTACTGTCCTCGCTTGCACATTCCTCAATTGTGGATCTGCTCAGCGGCTCGAACGCTCTCCTGTCAACCTTCACGCTGAAGCTCGCTTCACGCTAAAGTCCAGCGCCAGTGATATACAGTCATGTTCGGAGGATGGTATTTTATTCTTCCCACTTATTTTTAGAGCGTTCACAGGAACACTGTTATCACTCCTCTGCCACTCCCATATGAGGACGTAATGCCCGCCGACCAGTTTAGAAGATCTATTATTATTTTGTATTGGATTACATTATTTTATTATATCTTTCTGGAGACTTGAAGAAACCCTTGGAATTGTTTTGAGGACATTTTCAATTTTGGCACGAGACCACAAGATTCTGATTTGCGTTGCTCTACATTGTATTATTGCTGCCATAATATTATATGTTAGCTTGAACATAAAAAAAGCTAAGGAGGATTTAATCCGCATAGAGTTGGTTCATTCGTTCTCTTTTATCAGAAACAGACAGCAGTAAGTCCAATTCTGTTTCATTCCTGAGAGACATTTGTCTTACCTAATCTACTGTAAAGACCAATACATACTAATCCCAATTCAATATGTTCTTAAACCTTGGACAGTGACGCATATCAGGGGTTCACATCAGTCCTGATTATGTCTTTAATTTCTCCGATGCAGAAGTTCATCGCAGTCAGAAAAGAAGACGCAGGCGAGTACTCCTGCCGAGCGAAGAACGATGCAGGATACTCTGAGTGTCCGCCGCAGAAGATGGAAGTCTGTAAGTGTGTCTCACATACGTTGTTAAGATATATATAAATCTAGACGACACGGATAACGTGTCCTTTACAGAAGTATTGAAGACTGTCCTCCACTATGTCATCCTGCCTCTTAACATGGGGTTAACCTACTGTGTTTCCTCTCTGTTCTCAACTGACCAGACGACATCGATGTTGTGGGCATTATACTGGGAGTGCTGGTGGTGGTCATGGTGCTCGTGTGTATGACGGCGGGGATCTGCTGTGCGTACAAGCGGGGATACTTCTCCGGCCAGAAACCGACGGGGAACAAGTAAGACCGACACTCTCCCATCCACTTGACCCGCGTTCCTCTCCAGCCAACCTTAAACCCTTCATGTGCTTTTGTGTCTTGTAGTTACAAAGTTCCAGCGAAAGGAGACGGAGTGGACTACGTCAGGACGGAGGATGAGGTTTGTAGATAGACTAGAGGCCTGTAGAATTTGCTCATTTTAAAAGCGAGGAGACACTACGAGGGAATAGGGTGAAGAATCAAGGTTCAAGGTCAACAGCTTTGGAAAGAAAAACACACTATAATAAGAAAGAGAACAAATAGAAAATATGAAAACACTATACATACAAAAGGTGGTAGTATGTACAAGAAAGGTATTAGATACAGTTTTTAAAAAGTGTTAAATAACAGTAATAAATAGGCTAGTCCTGAGTGCTGTTCCTGGATTGTGAAAAGAGGGAAAAGGAGAGAGTTATATAGGAATATTGCACATTTTGAGAGGTGGAAGAAAGTTATGTGTGGATATTGCACAGTTTGAATATTGCACCTTTATCAGAAGGTTTATGACACAGAATATGATATATATTAATATGAAACTTCCTCAGTCTTTAGCTCACATTAAGACAAGGATGTTTTGTATTGTAGTTTTCTGAAAAGTAAAAAAAAATGCAACTGAGGCATTATCTTAATGTTAAAAATGTTGTTTCATTTTGTCAACATATTAGAGTCAAAGGTTTTTACAGAGGGAATTTGGGGTTTGGGGAAAATAAAAATAAGAAAATAAAATACAGAGTAAAATGTTGTACAAACTGTACAGTTTGGATGTAAGCGCTCCTGAAGAGAGAGCTGCTCATTTAGAGAAACAAATGTGAGGAGCATCCCGACACTTCCTCTTGACTTCCTCTTGACTTCCTCTTGACTTCCTCTTGACTTCCTCGTGTCTCTCTGCAGGGGGACTTCCGGCACAAGTCGTCATTCGTGATCTGAGGAGGGACGGGGACGGACGGGGACGTCGGACCACGGAGCCGGCAACAGTTCACACGCTCCGAGCGCTCGGCGCGGCCCGAACCCGGCCGCTCAAGTTTTGCCAAAGGTGACGAGATTTCACGGGACAACAAAACACGTCGGAACTCTTAATTACACAACGTAGGGGACTGAGATTTCTTCTTCGACTTTTTACCGCCACCAACCGAATTCTTTCGCTAAATTATGGAGTTCTTACTTTACCGCTGTTGCATGGTTTGAAAAAAAACACCGACCGAGGTGGAGGAGGCGATTCTTTGTTCTGCCAGGTAGAAAAGGAGGAGCGTCTTCCCTCCGACGTCTGTCGATCATGACACCTTTCTACTGCCGCTTCAAACCCTTCTCGTCATTTGTATAACCTTTCTTTTCTACTGTTGAAATTTGTCAGACTATTTTTGATGGAATATATTTTAAAAATGCCTATAGATAAAAGGTTTACTTTTTTAAATATTTGTAAAATACTAACATGTGTTTTTTTTTGTTTTTGTTTTTTGCTTTGTTTTTATTTGGTCGTGGATAAAAACAAATATGTAACACGTTAACCACATCAGGCTGTAAGCATTTACGCCTCTGCAATCGGAAGAAAAAGACGGACAGACGAAAAAGAAAAGAAAAAAAAAAGACTTGAATCTGCATATCGCGATGTGGTTCTTGATCGGCGGTCTTACATATTTAATTTCCCGCTTTCTGTTGTGAGACTCTTCCATGTCCATGTTTGTAGATAGTCTTAGTCAGAGGCTTTGAAGAGTGCCAGTCCAATGCTGTGAAACACTGCACACAATCAGTGCTGCATTTTCTTGATTTTTAAGTGTCCTTCTATGCTTGCTGTTGATCTTGTATATATTGCATTTACTGTCCAGGATAGAGTTTTGCTGTCATATGTACGTTCAGTATTACACTATAATAATTATGGTAATAATAATACAGGGTTTTGTCGGTTAACCTTCCAGACCCAAAGGAAAAGGAAGTTGTAATGCTAGACGTGGTACTTTGACGTTTTACTGTGTAAAAGCCCTCGATTTGAAATTCTGAATGGAAACAAACTGGACAGAGGACAGAGAGCTTCCTGTTCCTGCGAGTGACAGTTGAGGACTTTGTTAATTTGACTACTGACTCGCCTGTATTTAAGCCCCATTCACTAAAGGTGCCAAGAACATCAGTGGAAATGCCCCGGCTCTCCGGTACATTCACAGACTGCTGCAGGCAGGTGTTGATCTGTCCACGTCCAATCTGTTTACAAACTATTGTTTGCTAATATTTGTGCAAATTAGAAAGTAGACCTCATGTTACATTTCTAACCTTTATTGTTTTCGTTGATCTGACCCTACATGTCGGTGTGACCGTGATATACAGCTGGGGTCTGGAGGGTTAACAGTTGTACTGATTGTATATAGATATTTGTAATTTTGTTTTCTCCCTCTCTCTCTCTCTCTCTCTCTCAAGAGTATGTAAAGTGGTGAAAAAAATGTCCTATTTGAGGCGATATGAAACTCTTTCCATTTGTAAGACTGAGAAAAGGTAACATTTTATCATATCACTCATAACTCATACGGAAGCCCTAAGGGGAAAGTGAGAATTATGTTTGATCTAAATAGCTTTCTCTCTTGTGTTTGATTTAACCCTTGTGTTGTCTTGGGGTCAAAATGACCCATCAACACACATACATATACACTCGTACACGGGTCATTTTGACCCCAAGACAACACAAGGTTAAGAACAGGTGAAAAAAAAGAAGGTTTTGTCAGGAAAACCTTTCAAGCTCCTTTAAAAGAAAACAATATATATATATATATATATATATATATATATATATATATACATACATATGAAATAAAAATATTTCAGAGTTACTTTGTTATATGTGAAAACAGCATTCGCTGGTGATTTTTGTTTAGTTTTTTTATCATGATCACCTTTTGTTTTTGTAATACTTCTTTTGGCCACAAGAGGCTGTAGTGCAGCACTACCTGTTCTAATTGGACTAAAAGCATCCATGTTTTCTTCCAGGTGACTTTGAATGTGTCCAGTGCGCTCTACACCCCACGTATATTGTGTGGTAGCAAGTTGTGTAAATTAAAACTCACCTGGAAGAAAGCATGAAGACCTATAGCCTTTTTTTAGAACACGGGTTAGTAGTGCACTTCAGCTTTTTGTGGTCAAAACTGGTATTACAACAATTAACACAGACAAATACATTATTGATTATTTTACTGATAAAGTAACCAAGACAAAGTATCCACCTGTTCTTGAGTCATTAACACAGGAGAGAAAACTATTTTGATTAGAATTAGGAAATGGATGACCCGAATTATCTATTTTTTTCTCACTGACCCCTCAAGGCTTCCATACATGAACAAAAGCGTCTTTCCAACCACGCGGCCAGTTCGGTCATGATCCGACCTTTGCGTCGGTATTCAGAACAGACAGAGTCGTGTTGCCCTCGGCTCCGTCTCGTCGTTTTCTCCAACCGGATGAAACAAACACCTGATGTGTGTCAGACCTCCGTGAAGCGCGTACCTCTTGTTCAGCTGTTATGAAGTGAGAAGTGTGGTCAAATGTTCACCCGGGACCAGTCATGGTAGAGACGACCTGCCCAACATTTGCACAGAGGAAGATGAAACACTGCTTTTTCCAAGTTGCATTGAGGAACCGTGAGGAAAAAAAAGTGACCCCTGTTGCAGGTGCATTACTGTTCATGCTGAGCTGTCCCGCAGCACACAGCGCATACGTTCCCCTCCTTCAGTTGTACAAATTTCATTCCTCTTAAGTGCCTTTTGCCTTTACAGTAGTCCGGTTTCGCCCCCTCCCCTCTCCCCTCCACGCGTGCATGGCTACATGAGGCCGTCGTGTTTTACATTCATTGAACCACAAGCGCGGCGTTTGAGAGGAATGATGTCACTGCAAACAATTCCCACCTCCCTTCTTTTACATGCGTATCTGCAAATTTGTAAATAGCCCTTTTTTTTCCTCTCCATAGGTTTGACGGTGTAGACATGTTGAAGTAGAAATAGAAATATATTAGTGCCTAAATATAGTGGGATTATTTTTGGTAAAGACACATAGCACTATTAGGCAAAAGGAAAAAAAATGGACACCCACATGCGAGCTCTGGTTTATATCGGTTCATATGGCGTTTTTGTTTATTTCTACCGCCGACAGCCGGGGGGGCGGGGCATTTTATTTTTGAAACTCACCTCGCGGCTCACAGCGATGAACACGATGTCCAAACCGAGAGTTGACTCAGTATTCATGAAAAGTGCCATGCAGCCGTAACGGAGCTCTCATTATTCAGCTGGTTGTTTTATAAAGCTCATGCAAAGCGTCAGCCACAACAACAAACACCCGCCCGGAACGGGGCTGAGCGTTGCAAGGGTGGAGACTACGTTGACAAGATGGTTAGAGACGGTTCACGGTGTGTGTGTGAGTGTGTGTGTGTGTGTGTGTGTGTGTGTGTGTGTGTGTCAAACCAAGCTCACTCACCATTGTCTTTCAACGCTCCACCGATCCAGCGGCGTTAAACGGTCCTCGACTGAGGACTCGGCCAACGCGTCAGAAGGCGGGATGCTCTGAACCAAACTCACATACAGTAGAATGTCCATTTGGGGCCTGCTGGGCGTGGGGGTGTTTTTGTTCATTTCAGAACCACTCTATTTGTGATTAATAAAAACTCACTTCTAACAATACTGGAGACATGGTTTGTGTTTGCTTTCATGCCAAGTGAGGACTTGTCTCCTCGATTCTCTCCGTTCACGGAAATCCTTCTCCGTCTGTGAAAGTCTGTCAAATGTCCCACATCTTTGTTGAACTAAAAATCTATTGGTGGGAGTTAAGCCATTTCCACGTTCTACGCTGAAAACGGCCTTCTTGCTCCCCTGTGGTAACGGTGCCAACTGGCAGCAAGTCCCAGGATAAAGAGCATTAGAATCCATGAGCTCAGCGTGGGGTGATATACTGGAGCCAGTGGACACTTATTTAATTGACAGAAAAACCCATGAGAGCTTGAGTCACCTGTTTGGTTGAACGTGGGATAAAAAAAAGAACCAATACCTTTGTGATTGTGGATCTGAGGAATCCTCCCAGACTATTACATGGAGGACATTGAGTTGGACAGATGGTTTTGGAGGCTGAATGAACATCATGCTGTATTGAAGAAGACTTGAAACTACAGATTGAGACATAAAAGGCTGTAAATGTTTACAATGTTTACTGAGGGAATAAAACAAACGAGTCGCCCCCTGATGGCCATTAGAAAGAATGCAGCTTTAAGACACTTCTGCAGTGGCTTCCCTTTTCAAACCTGGAGGTTGCTGCCTCATAACAAAATATAAAAGGGAATTTAGCATAAATCTTTTTCTAATCTGTTAACAAGAAAACCCAGCATGGTGCCCTTTAATCCTGAAATGTTAATACCAAGGATTACTTTCACTTGGTCAACCATCTTTCTGGATGCAGCTCTGCCTTTCCAGAACACAACAATTGACACGTTTACATCACAATTCACCAGCTCAGTGTTTGTTTTTTTAACCACAGACACTTAGATCAATTATTTATTTATTTTGTGCATGATGCCTTAATTACGTTACTCGAGGCGACAGGAAATAACCGAGGAGAGAGGTGAGAAACGAAGGCCCCCGGCAGGACTCGAACAGGGACGTTGCAGTTCACTTGAACACACTTTTCCATCATAGATTCAGACAGATCGTTTCAATTGCTCAGAAGGTTTGAGCAATTGAAAGTTGCTAATTTCTTAAATTTGCCGGCAACTCTGCAAGGCCCGCTGGACCGTTTCATGGGATTTCCTCTTACCGCGTTTGAAAAAGCCAGAAAAGGAGCATCTGCGGGACGCCCCACTGGGGAACACCCGCTATTTAGTTAGCCAAATTCTAATTCCACTAGACATTATAGACGCGTTCCAGAGGTTCTGCCGATGGCTGCGGTGAACAAACGGAGCAGTGAGGAGGGGAAGAGACGGGAGCAGATCACAGTCGGCAGAAGGATGAGGCCTATTTAGGAAAATCTCACAGCATGAACGTGATGGGGTGACACATTGACAAGATATTTGTCCGCATCAGAGCGGAGCTCCAGCTGCCCCCGCTGCTCCCGACCACACACACACACACACACACACACACACACACACACACACAACCCACATTTGGTTCTCAAGCTCGACAGGCCGCGCTTGTTAAAAGTTTTCAGTCATTTGTCCGAACGCGGGGAGAGGAGTTGTTAGAATTTCACCACACGACACTCGGATGTTCCAGCGCGCTGCTGACGGACACTTTTAGATTCTTATTTTCTTCTTTTCCTTCAGTGTCTCAAAAGTGAGTCATTGTTATGAAGGAAACGTCGCTGCGACTTGGTTCGTACAAGATAAAAGCCTTGAGGGGGAGACAATTAACTGTTGTCAAAGGAGGACCGTTATAATCTTTTTTCACAAGTCACCAGAACTAATTACGCAGTTAAAGAGAATCTGCTCCCACAGGATTCTGGTAATGAGCTGAAGTGACACACACACACACACAAAATACCAAATAACAGTTTCTTCCTCTGTGCACTTCATATTTCATATAGTTGTAGGTGCAGCGGTGCATATGGCACACAGTATTCACACGGCCTGCTATTTAGTATGGCAGAAAAAGAGTTGGTATTTCCAAATACACACTATATAAAAGGCAGTGGATGCCAACACGCTTTTCTGGGCATTGTGACCCACAATCCTTTGCGGAGCAGGTACAGTATATGAGCAAAAAGGGTCAAAGGTCAAGGTGGCACGTTATGAGGAAGTAGTATGTCCCAGTTGAACGCATACTGCAGTGCGTACCTTGTGGGAGCAGCTGCAGTGTGCGCTAAGAGTAAAAATAAAAAGTATGCGAGTTTTGGAACGCAGCTTAAGTTTCTGAGCTGAAGTGCAAGCGAGCAATTTATAATAATCCTGGAAACAGGCGTTTAGTTGGGTGGAGTTAGAGAGGATGCAGTTGTGACGTTTGCCATATGAGAGCAAAGTGGATGAAATATGACAATTCATTTAAATGTTTGTTGCTATCTGATAACCACCAACAACTATTTATATAGGAGCAAGTCAAAATGTAAGTAGATGTCTGTGCTACAAATGCAAGTGAAAAAATAAAAGGAAATAAAAATCTTCACGTTGAACTCTGTCAACTTAAATGATGGCATATTTGGTGCTTATGTTTTGCTTATGCTTTGTTAGCGACACTGACAGTTGGCAACACTGCACTGTTTGTCATTGGAGACGTTTTTTAAGTTTTAGAAGCTTTTCCATCGTATCAAGAATACACAAATATATTATATTATAATATGGGGGAGGATTTATTTTGGTATGAAAATGTTAAAATACTGGATAATGGCATAGAATATCACGGATGCAAAAAAAAAAGCCCTCATTGAAGAGGAGCTCAAGTGAATCCGTCTCCTGTTGTTGTTGAACTCTGCCCTCTAGTGGTGCAGCGCTGCCATCACACAACTGATGTTGAACAGCCAGAGTTTCTTCCGCCTGTTGATACTGCGCCAGAAATGTGCATATTGTAGAAAAGTTACCAGTATTTTTAAAAGGCCGCATTCAACAATGTATTGTCGTGTTACCAGAGCACCGAGAGTATAGTTTATATCAAAAGTTTTAAAAAGAAAAGGAAGAAAACTAAAAAAGTCGCTTAATAAATACAGCTTTCCTTCACGTGACATGCCCGCGCATGCGCACTCAACCGGTTGTAACTCGAAATATTCAATAATCTGGGAGGCAGTTCATGTGCTGGACGTCTCGCGGCCGAACGAACAGAAACTCCGGTGTTTTACAGGAACGAGAGGCGGCCGTTTCTCAGCAGGTAACCCGGTGACAGCTCGACCGACCAGCAGCGATGAGCTTCTTTGGCTTCGGTCAAAGTGCGGACATCGATGTAGTTCTGAATGACGCCGAAACGAGAAAGAAAGCGGAGCATAAAAGCGAAGACGGCAGGAAGGACAAGTATTTTCTCTTCTACGACGGGGAGACGGTGTCGGGGAAAGTCAACGTGACGCTCAAGTACCCGGGGAAGAGGCTCGAGCACAACGGCGTCAAGATCGAGTTTATCGGCCAGATAGGTGAGCGGCTCGCGGGCCTGCGCTTTTTTTTTTTTTTTTTTGCGCCGAGAGAAGTAGCTAAAGTATTCTGGGGAAGATGTCGGGGAGCTAGCTAGCTTACAGGCGGCGAAGCGCGCGAGCAAACCCTCCGCACAGTGTCTCTGGAACGGGGCGCGCGTGAGCACTTCGGCCCGCTGTCGTAACAAGTGGCAGTTTGAGAAGTGGCAGGTCTCGTGACAGATGTGGGTGCAAGCTAACGTCAGCTGACACATCAGCCATTGGCTAGCTGGCTCGTTGACCTTTGACCCTTTAGTTTTTTTTGTATTCTTTATTTAAAATGTGGAGCTAACCCTTTCACGCGGTAGTAGCTCGTTTACGGCTGATTTACACGCAGTGCAATTGGTAGCAGGTTGACAGTACAAGTTGCTGCTAGCTTGAACACTGATGACGCTAACCACGTACAAAAACAAAGTTTTTAATACCCACTACTATTCAGATAACAATGTTATATTTGTTATTCCACTGCAGTTATCTGACAGCTGCTTTGTACTTTAATCTTTTACAGACAAAACACATTGTGAGTTTATAAAAATTTAGTTTTTTATAGATGAACAGCTGCAACATCAAAATGCTGTTCAGTGCATGAGTGATAATAACCCAGTAAGAATATAATAATATATATGTAAACTTAGCATTGCCAGGTGTCGTACCATTCAGCTGCATACTGATATAATAATAATAATAATAATAATAAGTACATTTAATAGAAATATTTCTGTTCCCTATGCAATATTTTGAATGCAGAACAGTTGCTGATGATGAACATTGTTGTATTCCTGTAAACCAATCTGAATACTCCACCACGCAAAATCATTCACCTTCAGGGCTCTAACAGTAAGGATGGCCACTACTTGACACTACTTTTGACATGTACATAAAGCTATTTGTTTTTAACTCAAATATACGGTGACTAAAAATGGCAACCGTATTTTCAGTTTCAGCAACCAAAAGCGAATGCCGGTTTGCAACAGTGTTGAACACTGATATCTTTTAGTCAAAATAGAGTGAAATAAATAATACACACCCAGATTTTTTTATGTTTAAGTAAGACAAATAAGTAAGTAAGAAAAATATTTGCAACTAATTGCACAAAGGTAGCTCTGTGTGAAGCCGGCCTCAGGCCCGCTAGATAAAGGGAAAAACCCCACATTCAGTCTATCTGCAACTTGTTTCCCTTTTTAAAGCTACATCCACTTCTGTTTGCATTTCCTTGGTCATCTTCTACAGTGTGGTGTGCTGAGTGTGCAGCAGCAGTTGGGAGTTCCTCTTGCTTTGTCCCTGAGAGCATTAATGCATCTTGGCATTTTTCATCAGTGTTGAAAACCCTCCCTCTTTCTGTCCACCGCCATTTCTCTCCAAGTAAAGAAGAAGCAGAAGTACTTTGGATCAGGAGTACAAGGGCAAAACTGTGGCCTTTTGTTGTCGTAGATCATATTGTGGACACACAGTTCAGAGCTGCTGTGACGGCCCAGTCATTAGTCCATAAGTACTTCAGTCGCCAGTTCAAGTCGTGACTGTTTTCAGCACCGGTTGAAAAGCGTGTGCAAACTCCTCATTGCCATGTATGAAAGTGGTCCACTGCAGCCGTCTGATGCTGTTGCCGTGTCTCCTACAGAGCTGTACTACGACAGAGGGAACCACCATGAGTTTGTGTCCCTCGTGAAGGACTTGGCTCGGCCGGGGGAGCTGACGCAGTCCCAGACGTTTGACTTTGAGTTCACGCACGTGGAGAAACCCTACGAGTCTTACACCGGCCAGAACGTCAAACTACGGTAAGCTCTGCTGTGCATGGATTGTTTCCAATGTATTTCACCACCGTAACAGGGTTCAACTAGAGTGTTTTTTGTAAGAATTGAGATTCTTTTAAGATTCTGAATCGATTTACAACTACGTTTTTTTCTTTGTCCTCCAGAAGGACCTAGTTATATTGCTCCTGGTGGACAGTAATGCTTCACACCAAGTCAAAATTTTCCTTTGTGTGTTTTACATTATAGCAATCAGGCGATACAACTTTTCCACATATAGGAACTCCATAATCCTCTCTACTATTCCCTTTGTTTTCATGCTTTTACAGCGCCCCGTGGACTGGAGTCCATCCTAATATCAGCACCCTGTTGGAATCCACAAAGGATTTAGCATCAAATTGTGAGAGGCCAACAGATTTCACACCGCTGATGTTAAAACACTCGTGGTTGTTGGAATGTAACATGCTAAAATGCTTCGCTAACGTTAGTATCGTAAAAGAATAGTTTGGCATGTTGGTAAATCCACTTATTCTCTCTTTGCCAAAGTTGGATGAGAATATTAATAAAACTCTTATGTTTGTCATGTGATGGGTTGTTTTTGTTCTTATTAGTTTTTTTGGGTATCAATCTAACCTTTGGCATGAAGCTTATTTCCCCATAAAGTTGAAGTCTTCCTTTTTATATGATTAATAACCCACTGTAAAGAGAATACACCTTTTTAAGAACGACATGGCCTTTCTTGTGGCTCAACGTATCAAGTTTATCGTTCTGTCTTTCATCCATCCAGCATCTACTGCTCGTTGTGTGTTGAGCTGCACAGCCGAACTGGTTTTAGTGTTACATAACAGGGCCCAGCACTAACTGCCAGTATACAGCTGTGGCCACGAGTTTCACCAGATCCCTCACCAATGAATCGTCCCTTTTACAATTTTTTATAACTTGAGAGAAATATGAAGATGTCCGTTTGTCTAGTCGAGCTCATGTGACGCCGTCTCGAGAGGAGATGTTGGCACCTTCAGAGTAACAGTTGCGCAGCAAACTGCATAATTATGCCACAACATAATATCAGCAAAAGCAAACAGTCGTCATGTGTTGTCTGGTTCTGGCAGCAATATTTAAATATCCCTATTCGCAAAAGATATTTGTATAAAATTAATTTATTTTGGGGTGAATGTTTTGCTGTTTTCCATCCCTAAAAAGTGGTTGACACAAATGGCCGCCCTGTAGTCTTGTTTCATAGCCGTGTGACCTTGTTTTGTCTTCCAGCTACTTTCTGAGGGCGACAGTAGGCCGGAGACTGAACGACATCAGCAAAGAGCTGGACCTCGTGGTGCACACACTCAGCAGCTACCCCGAGCTCAACTCCTCCATCAAGATGGAAGTGGGGATCGAGGACTGTCTGCACATCGAGTTTGAGTACAACAAATCAAAGTATGAATGAGTTCCTTCTCTCCGATCCGAAGTGCACCGCCCCTTCTGCCACGTGTTTGCTTTTGACAGATGACACCCATTTATTTTCTTCTCGCAGGTATCACCTCAAAGATGTGATCGTGGGGAAGATTTACTTCCTGCTGGTGAGGATCAAAATCAAACACATGGAGATTGACATCATCAAGCGGGAGACGACCGGCACGGGGCCGAACGTCTACCACGAGAACGACACCATAGCGAAATATGAGATCATGGACGGTGCGCCGGTCAGAGGTAACGACGAGGCCCCTGGCGGCTCGAGAACGGCGTCTCCACGGCGAGTCCGTCTGTCCCACACTGTGTCTGCCTTCTTGTGCCGCAGGAGAGTCCATCCCCATCAGGCTGTTCCTGGCGGGCTACGAGATGACGCCCACCATGAGGGACATCAACAAGAAGTTCTCGGTGCGGTACTACCTCAACCTGGTCCTCATCGATGAGGAGGAGAGGCGCTATTTCAAACAGCAGGTAGGAAGCAATCTGTGCCTCGTGAGTTGGATTCCACGAGGACCCGTCACTGGTCCTGCTGTTGTTTAGGTTCCTGTGGTTTTATTCTGCGTTAGGTCTTAGTGACTGTTGACGTCTTCTCGCTCTTTAAACTTACATGTACTGATGTCCTTGTTGATCGGCACGCGGGGATAAACCCCATGATGTCACTGCAGCCCTGCATTAGAAACAAATGGGCATTTAGGAGGCAAGAGGGCTCTAACGAAAGACACTGTTGAATTGCATTGTGGGAAGCGTAGGATCTGGCAAGACTAAAACCGCCGCCTCTGCTGCTTCAATTTTGTCCGTTTCTTTTTTTTTTTTCTACCCCGACTTCGTGGACCGATGCGCTGAAGTATAGGTTTAATCTGTTGAGTAGCGGGTGATAAAGTATAGTTTACTGTACTGTAGTTCAAATTATATTAAGGTTATAACCAAAACAGTATTGTGCTGTTTATAAATACAGTAACATCCGTCGTGCAAATAGGCTGCTAAGCCTAAATTTGTATTGTTTTGAACATATTAGTATATATGTTCATGTATAAAGACAACAAAAACAAAATGACGCAGTTATGACTCGATTACTATAAGTTAACGACTGACACAGCATTTGTAAAGGAACGATGTCCCAAGCTTTTTGATCCATATTAGCAGCTGATCACAATATTATAAGAGATTATAAAATATTCTTGTACTTTACAACTGTAGAATGGAAGAAGACACGATAACGAGTTATTTAGCATCGACTCGTCAGGAGGCTTGAGTGTGTGTGTAGATTCTGTTCTAAAAACCGATCCCAAGTAAGAACACATGAGTGAGTGTCAGCAGACAGCGTTGCCCTTAAAGCTCAATCAGTCATCAAGGTGAACATGTTGTCATTCAGCTCCACATGGGTGTAATTCTGTCAAATAATCTTATGAATTAGGCACGTTTGTTCGTGATGTTATCTCCGTCACAGTCCCCAGCAGGTGAGATGTGAGTCATCACCATGGAGACGGTCCCCTCCTGTATGTCATTCGTCTCGTGTCGTGTTGCAGGAGATCACCCTGTGGAGGAAAGGCGACATTGTGAGGAAGAGTATGTCTCACCAGGCCATCATCGCCTCGCAGCGCTTCGAAGGCTCCTCCAATCCGGAGAAAGCCCAGACCCAGAGCAACGAAGAGGACGACAGCTAAAGCCCAGCATGCACCTCACCCAGCGCGCTGTGAGTGCCGGAGCGAACGCCACGCGGAAGCTGTCGGCCAGTTCTGAATGTGTTTTTCAGGATGTGTGTGTGTGTGTGTGCGTGCGTGTGTGAGTGAGAGAGAGAAAAGAGGCTTTGAAATATGACTGTGTGTCAAGGGAACAAACAGTCCGACTCAGACTGTTGTTGCAAGTAATTCTGTTTGTTTTAATCACCTTGAAGTACCAGCTGGGTGGAGTTTACCACATCAAGACTGATTGCAAACTGCACAAATCTACTTTGAAGTGCTTAATTAAACCTTTATGGCATTTATAATACAGTTCAGAGAGGCAAACTTCACCCAATAGATGCACTTAAATATAATGTACAAATACTGGACGACCAATGCGTGTGTGTGCGTGTGTGCGTGTGTGCGTGTGTGTGTGTGTGTGTGTGTGTGTACAGTATGAGAGCCACCACGGGTGTATTTCTAACAACCTTTCCTTCTAATTAGTTCGGCTGGAAGAAACTGTAGGTTTCTAAAAACGTGGGTTAATAATAGAACTTACAGTACATCTCTGTATTCATTTATTTAAGCTTCACTGCCATGCACCTCATTTGCTTCCAATTTAAAAAAAAAAACAATAATAATATTTGGAAATGAATATCAGACTTTAAAAAGGCTCTGCATTTACATATTTGTATCAGAAAACACATCAAATATTTTTCATACATTCCGAGGCTCTCTTCAGAAATAGGCATGACTCTAGAGTATTTATTTTTGAACAAAGTTCCACATCTTTGAACCACGACCATGGCACTTTTCTTCCATTAGTTAGAAGCTCTGCTCTCTCATTTGCACTATCGAGCTCATTCTGCTTCTTTTCTTTTTGAACTGGGCTCACTTCACATCGAACGCGGACAGTATTGCACCAGTGTTTACTGCCAAAGGTTACGTAGATGCGTTCGAGTCCTGCCTCTTAAAGGGACGGCTCAAAACTCAAGGTAAAAAAAGCCAGGTAAGAGGACCAACATGTGTTTTGGATGTTGAACTGTATCCACAATGAGCTGTCGGGACTGACGGCTCTGTGTGATTAGTCAGCTTTGTGCCTCCGGGTTTATTGCCAAACCGTTTCCAGTGATACTAGAGTGCTGCCGCGCCCTCCCTTTGCCATTTAGACTGCGCTCATCACTTTTCATGACGTAAAACATGGGTTTAGTGCCAAGAAGGCTTCAATGTTAATGCGAAAAACGAAATGCATCTCTGTCATATTGAGTCCCAAACTCTTTTACGTTGTCAAAACAAGCATAGTCCTGTTTTAGTTTTGTGGTTAGTGAGAGCAGATCATTGACATCCTGTTCCTTTCCTCCTCTGTATTCTGGAGCTGAAGCCCAGCACCCTGCCGGTCCTCCCCTACTTCACCCCGGCCTGCTTGACAAGCTCTCGCGTCGCAAAATGAATCCATCACTGTGTCCATGTTAAAGTTTGAGACCTTTTTTATATTCCATACATTTACCGGCAGCGGAAGGTCAACCTTTAGCATGCTGCTGCTGCGCTGGAGCGACGCGTCGACAGACTGCTGGAATATAGGATGCTGATATGAGCCGATTCCTGGAGCTTCACGTGGGGGCTTCCTTCATCAGAGATTCTCCCTTCAGCATCTTAATGATGGTGGCAGAATGTACTCCACAATCTCTTCTCAACTTGATTTGATTGTACAAAAATGATCTGGGTGGCGGGGTGAAGTTTTGGACGCTGTCTTTCCCGTTGCAAAAAATTACCATACTCTCTGTTTATAACTTCTGAGCTCAACCCGGATTTCAAGCCTAATATGTTAACAGCTCAGTCTTTTTTTTTTTTTTTAACAGCCCAAATCTAGATTTCTTGTAAAACATATCAAACTACTTTTTGTTTTACCGAGCACTTACTCCCACTGTCGCTCTGTTAGCGCGTGGGAGGCAGCTCTGTGGAATCTTTCAGGTTGGGTTGGGTTGTGCCTAACATGCATGATGATGTTTTCACATTTCTGCTTGCATCCAGAGTCCTTGGAGAGATGTTGTCTGAACATTCATCGAGAGAGATGAGGTTTAACCCCTACTAACTATAAGATCCACATCTCCTGACCGCCAGTAGAAAACAAAGAGCCGTGGACATGAACCCTCCTTTCTCATCCGTGGTGCACACAAACTGATGTAACAATGAAAAAGAAGTGAATTACAGATATTGGGGAATGGCGAAATCTGATCATACTTTTCTTCCAGTCCCGAAGTTGTAGCGAATGTATTCGGCATCATGTCCGGCGTCCCTCATGTTGGCTGTGGCCTCCTTTCGTACAGTATCACTTCTCTGAAATCTGTTGCCGGGAAGAAGAAAAAAGTACCACTCAAGAAACCTAAAACAAGTTTATTTTTTTTCATTGTTCTTATATAGAGTGCTGCAGAAGTGAGTCAGCATTTTTTCTTCTTCTTGCACTTCCGGTTCCCTTGTCTTAAAGTCAGTGTTTTTTCTTCTGTGTTTTTGTTTAGATGCCTGAAATAATGTCTGTGGTTAACACAAGCTAAAGAGTTTTTTGTGTTTTTGTCCTACAACATGAAAATACGTCGGTAAATCCCCCTCTGGTGAATTCTGAAGCTTTGACGTGTCTTAAAAAAAGGTGGTGGTTCACAGGAGTCCAAATGAGAGGACCAGACGTCCTCCTTTAACTCGGTGGTGGTTCCTTCATAGCCTGACGTTAGCGCTTTACTTCTGGTCACGCTTCACGTCTGTTAGAGCTTATTTCCTGCAATAATCCCAGAAGAACAACCCCGTTGGCTTTTTTTTGTGTGATGCTGACTTCCTTGTGGGCCTCCATCCCTGCTTCACTCTGACATGGCTGTGATTGTAAATGTAGCAGCGCTGGTACAGACACACAGTCACCAAACTAGCCCAGTTTGTGAAGTGAGACCGAAACAGGAAAGAATGATGACATGTACAGTGTAAATGCATAATGTAAATGCAATCCTCTGCAGCTTTTTCTTTATTTTCATGTCATATATGATCGCCCTGTCTATAAATGTGGATTTTAATCATTTTATATATTCCTGTTTTACTTTGAATTAAAAGGGAGTAACTGAAAAAAGCCTCTTTTCTGTTGATTCTCATTTTCACATCGTCTGTTTCCAGCTCTGTTCTCTCTCACTAACATGCCATGGAGGCAGTCACAAGGTCGTGTTTTTGCATGTTTTTCCTCCTAAAAACCTCAAATTGACAAATATTTGACATGTCTTACATATTTACTAGATTTGTTTTAATGTATTTAATCAGGGAAGTCCTGCCTCCATATGTGGTTTGATAGACACGGAACAAACAACTTCAAATGTACAACATCAACTGTGATCATTACAATATTATAATGTTAAAGAACAAACAGTAATGTCATGTTAAAGCCTCATGATTGGCCTCAATAAATGCCCCATCAGGCCATGCAGAATACTTCTCACAGTGTGGAACAGATACCGTCACTAGAGGGCAGGTTTGGATCAAATGTCCTCGTGAACTAGAGCTCATCTGAGAAAAGGAAGAAGTCAATTGTGTCGGTAAAGTCTGTTGTTCTGCGTTATTTAGGTAACTCCAAATTCAATACGTCTACATTCATTCATCACTAATGGCAATTAGTTATGAGGAAGATGTTAACCGATATAACCGGGCCCAACAATAGTGAAAGTGTCGTTTTCAATCAGTTACACATTAAGAAAACCAGAAAACCAGACATTAATATTCTGTCATGAATAAATGCACAATGCGACTAAACCGTGAAACGTTTGACATCTCTCTGTATGTGATACCGTCAAAGTTCATTCAAATTAATTCAATTACTTTCAACTCGAATACAGTACATGGCCTATAAATGCCCACTTACAATATGATGATGTGATGTGTACATCTGTAAATAGGTCAAGTTAAAACAGGCAACAAATATTGGTTTCTGTTCATGGCTTAAGGGGCCGATTTGAAGATTAGGGTGCAAATATATATGTCTCATATCTAAGCAATAAGGTTAAATATGAGACGTATTGCTTAATAAGATGTAACAAACAGAATATAAACGGTTTCTGAGCCAAGAGCTTAAGACAGATCATTTGATTCTACTTTATTATGTTTATTTATTTATGTAATTCAACACAGTGTCCCTCTCTGAATAACACGCTGTACATCTTCCTGTTACACATGGTGTGTGCGTGTGTGTGTGTGTGTGTGTGTGTGTGTGTGTGTGTGTGTGTGTGTGAGAGAGAGAGCTCGTTATTGATTCCAGGTGTTTTTTTTAGTCGATTGTGCATCTTATGCGGGAGGCTGAGGTCGAGCAGACAGATGCAGGAATCCATCAGCTGGCGGTGTTTGCGTGGTGTTTGCGGGTCATTCCGCAGGACGTGTCCGCTGGCTGACAGGACTGTCAGTGGAGCTGAAGCGCGCTGGAAGAGGAACTAAAAGAGGCCCGCGGTCGTCTGTCAGAGAGAGAGAAGAGAGCACCAGGAGACCAGATCGGGTGACCTCAGAGGTTTGGATTTCCTCCTCACTTCCTTAGACTCTCCTTCAGCTCCTTCTCCTGCAAGTGAGCGATGTTTATGAGCCTATGATTTTGTGAATCCTTGTTTCAGGATGATTGGGCCTCGCTACATGTGACTTTTGATCATTTCAGGCACCGCTGTTGTATTTACCTCGGTGCCTCGGGCCATGTTCTGTCTGTGACACCGCCTGGGCTCAGTTTCACAACAGTGGATCAGATTCTTTTTAGTGCTGCTGGTTTAATAAAAGACTTCCCAGTGGAAACAGGGGCTGAAATGTAATAAAAACAGTGGTGGGAGAAGTACTCCGATGTTTTGCTCAAGTAAAAGTCTGCAGTGTAAAGAAAATCTAGTAAAAGCACTGCTTTAAAAGTCTTATTGAGTGCAAAACTATCAGCATCAAAGTACTAAAAGTAGAAGTACTCATGACGCAGAATGGCATTTCAAATAATATGTAATTTATGACTGGGTTATAATTAGTGACGCAAGAACACGCATAAGTCCCAATGTTGCAGCTCATAAATGTCATTTTAATGAGCTTTTACACTGCTGGGTAGCTTAATCATTAATAATACATCATCATTAAATAATTAATTTATATTGTTTTCATTATCAATCCGAATCTGCAAAGTAACTAGTAACTAAAGCTGTCAAATAATGTCATGGAATAAAAAAGTACAATATTGAACTCAGAATTGCATTGGAGTGTAAATGTAACGGATTATGAATAAATAAATGATTATTAATTAAATGAAGTACAAGTCCTTCTTTTTGTTTGGAAGAAGAAGAAAAAGAGCCTTTCTTGCGTGTTCAAGTTAATTCTTGAAACATATATATATAAATATAATAAATCTTAACACAAAGTTCACTTAACTTTTTGGCCATCTCTGACATCTCAAATGGACTTTCCCCCCTAAAAACAATAATTTGTATGTTTCCCATTACATTTCGTGCTAATGCATTTAGAGTGTATTGGTGTGATGTGTCCAGTTTTGGAGATGTTGGCCTTCTCTACACTAGAATGGGAACTATGTGACACTCGGCTTGTGTTGCTCGAAATGTCATATTATACCTATGCGCGCATGCATGTTCAACATGTACACGTCACAACGATGAGCACACGTGGTTTCTTTCTTTCTTTGCTATATCTGGCTCATTGTTGACCATCACGCCACCAAAAGAAGCTTCGCCTCGTGTCGAGTCAGCTTTCAAACTAAAAGTCACTGATTTCAAATTAAAGATCATGTTAAAGATACGTTCACTGACAACTCGTAAATCCGTGGCGAGTCATGGCATCAGACTGGGAATCCAGCCAGTTACTTGGATATTTCAGAGCGACAAAGCCGTTCGCTTATCTTTGTTTTAGTTGGCAAAACTGACCCTGGTTTAAAGAAGTATAATATGACTGTGTCCTATTTTAGATGTTGAATTCTCGTAAAATAGCTTATGTTACAGCAGCAGCATAAATGAGATAAAGAAATGCTTCCGCAAGGCTAACTGAGGGATGCAAAATGAACTGCTTGTGCGATAACCATTTGTTTATAACCATTTTAATTCGCAGCCAGCCAGCCAGATCGCCAAGCCCACGCGTCTGCATAACGACAGCACATTGTCCTACTTCCTCAGTGGTTTGGCATTTCTTCGTTTCCGACGGCGCGTGAACGCCGCACAGAGATAGCGCCGCTCCTCTGCTCCAGTCCGTATCCACTCCGCGGTGTGCTTCTCCGTTGAGTTGCACACGGAGGACGAGCCGCTTGACAAGTTTTAACCTGGAAATAGCGCCCCGTAACTCCCGCGAAAGGCGAATTTAGTCGGCTTTGGTGACGAAGAGAAAGCGGGGGTTCATGGAGGACCACATACGTCTTTTATTTCCCCCAGAACAGAACAGCAACTGACTGAACGCTTCCCGCGAGCCTTGTTGTCCCGGGGGGAGCCTTTTTTTTTGTGGTTTAGGGTCAACCTAACTGAATACAACGGCTGGCGCGTTTTCTTCAGTCTGGAGAGGAAGAAAGAGACGTTGAAAATTGTCAAATTATTTCTCCCTGACGTGTGAGTCGAGTCTGCCGGTGTCTTAAGCTGTGATGAGGAGAGAGTTGAACAGCGGCGGAGCGCCAGACGGAGACAGTGAAAGCTAAGCTCATCCCCAACGGTTACCAACGGACACAGCCCCGACCTCAGCGACACAGGTACTTTTTACTTTAACTTAGCACGTGCGACGTTGCTCGCGGGGATGCGCCTTTCCGTTTTTCACATTTCTCTGCCAGGTAACGTTACGTGGAGTTGTGGTCGGTGTTCAGGAGCCAGACAGTGAACGATAGACGGCGGGCATGAGTGTATTGTGAGTGTGTGTGATATGTCTGTGTGTGTGTGTGAAGGGCCACAGCGAGAATAACGTCTCCCCAGCTCGTCATGGCTCGCATTGAGTTAGCTAATCCGGTAGAACTGCACGCAGAAGCCCATTCAAAAACAGGGCAATTTAACGCTGCATTGAATTCAGCGCCAGTCCTACATGCAACATGCACACAACGGCGGCGGCGGCTCAGTTTAACCTTTTGTTCTCGTTCGGCCATACAACTGACGTTGACTAGCAAACTCGATCAAGAGTCCCATTGAATGCTTTGAAGTTGTTTTTTTTTACGTAAATGTACTGCACTGCAACAAAGAAAACAACACATATAACTGAGTCTGGTTCGTGCATGTGTGAGAGTCTGTGATGAAGTCTGCCCAGTTGTGACTTGTCTTGCCTGACGTCAGCAACTTCACTGAAACAAGTGTCACCGTTCCAGTGAAGACACAGAAGTGTTGAAATTCTATTTGGTCTTCATTTGAAATGTTGAATCCTAAATGTGTGATCCATGAGGGACTGTCTTAAAAGCTACTCCCACTCCCTCTCATGTTACTTGATCCACAGTTCCAGTGGTCTTCTGATGCTTCACTCCCTATATTAGATTGAGGTTTAATCAGATATGCATGGAGGCCTTTACTCCTTATTTAACTTAGCAAACCAACTACAAACAGGGAGGGTTACACACACACCATTCATATCCATGCTGCCCAGTACAACCACAGCACTCCTATTGTATTGAGCATCCTCTCCAGTGGAGCTGTTGGGCAGTAAATGCGTTGCTCAAGGGCACTACTGGGCTTAGTTTTCTTCTGGATGTTTTCCAATCATCGGCCCTGTGAAACCATTCCCGGTCAGCATGACTAATTGGTTTGAGCAACATGCCACTAAAACCTATTACATTGCCGCCTCTGCCGTGATTGGGCTGGAACAGTTTACAAGCCATGGTTCATTATGTATTTTGCTGTTGAGGGTCTCGGTTCAGTGCACGTTTTGGGTGCAGCGGCATGGAAATTTACCTGTGCCAGCAGGCTGTGTGTGTGTGTGTTTGGGTAAACTGACATCTTATCTGTTTTGGGTACAACTGTGCTGGTATTCCTAGGATGTGGGTGCTCTGTGTAATCTTGTTCTCACCCTCTATTCTAGTAACTTCTTATTTGAAGGAATATGCCTGTTTGTATTTGACTGTACTCGCTTTTATTTTCCCAGCCCTCACTCTCTTCTCCCTTATTATCTTTCCAGCCCAAAATATGCATACCCATCATGCAAAGAGGTGCTCTGAATTTCTTTTTTTTCACCCAAAGGAGTCGTTTACAAATGAGTGGTCAGAAAAAGCGTTGCACAGTGGACTAACCTAATCTTTGACGAGTAACGTCAGGCCGAAATCTGATCATTCTTTTGTATTTTTAATGTGAAAACACTCTGACATGACACTGGTGAGGCCTGTGATTAATTGGGACATGAGTAACCCATTGGATCAATATAAACATTGTACCAGGCCATGCGACATTATCATAACGATCAATATCCGTGTCAATCGTAACTTCGTTTCTTATGCACTGAGTTTATAGACTCGTGCAATGGAGGCAATTTTGGGTCTGAGACTTGCGCCATTCAGTGTGTTCTTTTTTTTTAAATGTCTCGTTGCGGTTTTAGAATAAGAGCTTTTATTTGGGGATTTAGACCATGATACAGAAACGATGAAGCTGTAATTGCTATTTTAATAAGCATTGTGTTCTAAGCTGATGGGCTGTAAAAGCCATTTTTATTGTTCTTAGATTCTGTTCTAGCCCAGGAGAAATGTTACAGCTAAATACATTTAACAAGCATGTTATTAGGTGTAAATTCACACAACCTATTGTGAATTATTTTGTCTGACGCAACACTGCCCTTTTTCTTTCATCTGATATGTTCAACAAGGCAACATTTATACCTCCACCCTCCCCAAAATAAATAAATATGAAGGTACTCTTTCAAACAGCCGTGTCCCCCAACTCTCAGACGCCATTGTGCCGTTGTGTCTGTGTTGGTGCAGCAGATGAGTGCGACCCGCGTTTGAAAGGACAGCTGAGATCTGAACGTGGCTGCGACGAGAAGGAGCTGTTTGGCCTCCTCAACGGCTCATCTACCTGCAGTCTCTCCGAGTACGAATGCAGATTTATTTGACGTTAAGACACTTTGTCTCGGTGCATAGTAGCTACAGCCGCCCATGCACCATTTAAAGCTGATTCTGATCGTTGTTTGTTGATCAGCCTTTGCTGTGGAGTTCAGTATTCATTTGCTTTAAATCAGATATATATATGGTTGAGATGGGGGCAGATTAGTTCATGATAAAATATGGCTGCCAGCATATATATATATATATATTTGTGTAATATGTGGCCGCTTTAATTCCATGAAATTATCAGATTTCTCCCAACAACACCATTCACAATGCCTCGGGTGAGGACTAAGATGGAAACGTATGACCAAGACTACACTGTTCCAAGTTGGGACAGCCAGCTGCAGCTGAAATAACAACACGCTCTGCGGCGCGGCAGATAAGACCCAAACGATTTCAGATTTACTGCGGTGGTAACTTCAGGATTAGCCGTATCTTAACAGACGGAGGGTACAAGCAGTTGTCGCCGCTGGTGGCTGATGCAGATCTCTGGGACTGCAGCACATTTGTCTCCCGAAGTTAAGCTGCTGCATCGGAGTCTGAGCTGAGTTGAGGTGTTGCACCAGAGGACAAGTAAAACTAATATTTGACTAATGATGAAGGAGGAGGCAAAGGAAATACAACCGCTTTAGCTTTTGAAAAACTGAATTGTCCACAATGTGGAGAATTAGTCTTTGGCTTCACCACAGTCAAAGTGAATAACATTTGATGACTAGTAAAAAGACAATAAAGATGTTTGAGTTCATTCATCTCCAATCAAATACAGTTCAGTAGGCCCAATACAAGTGTACAATGTGCAGATTCTGCAAAACATGAAACAAATGTGCGAATTCATCGAGGGGGAGGGTGTGGCCTTGTAAGCTACGATTAGCTAAGTATTTAATAATTTAACTTTGCTTCAGGTTTCAGTAGTGAAGAGGACACTAAGAGCAGCAGTACCATGTAAGTTGAAAAAGAGTAACTAAACCGACATTGTAGTGCTAAGTATATGAATTTGACATGTTTTGTTATAGATACGCATACCGACTGCCCTCTACTGGTTGAATCCCGGCTTTGGCAATTTAATTTAGCTATTGGCCCGATGATCTGGCGGCAGGAGACAAACATGGAGGCAACCAAACCCCTTCACCCCACCCTATTAAAACAAAGTCCCCCGACTGCGGTCTGTGGACAGAGGAGTTTTATATTATGTTCAAACAAAGGCACGGCCAGCGGCGAGTCACTGTTGAAGTGTTGCTGAAGCGCTTGTTGGCTTAGTTATGTTGGTAAATAGCACTGGGTACTGGCTAACTGCTTCACTGCCTCCTTGAGGATCTGAAAAAAAGTAGTTGAGACCAGCTCAACTTTAATTTGTAGCGCGTCACGCCTGTCACACGGTGTCAAGTGTCGGGCGTCCTTTTGTAGCTTCATGTCACCGGCTTCCATTGAAAATAAATTATAGCCTGTTGCTGCGTCGCTCGTAGTGTGAACACAGCATTAGCGAAGAATAGCCGCTACCCTTTTTAATTGGCCCGTGAATCGGATCTGCTAATTGCATGCTAATCACGAGCGCACATATATATTGCATGTGTCTCCATGACAGACCTTTTACATCACTCTCTTACCGAACCATATTCATAACAGTCGGCACAATTTAGTTGTTAAAACAGTAAAGTCCGGCTAACTGTTAAAGCCACGTAGTCCAGGCCCAGAAGTTCATGTGGTGCTTTCTTTGAATTCTGAGATTTAAAAATGTAATATAAAGAATTTGTTTAATTTCTTTCCACATATTGTTAAAGTAGGTGCACAATATGGCAGGGGTGTGATCTAAAAGGGATAAAAAATGCATTTGTCATTTCGTCTGGACTTTAAGTGGTCTGAACTTACCAAAGGTCACTTCCACTGTTGCATGCAACTCAGTCCACTCTTGTTCCGGATGTTCAGGATGAATTTTAATAACCAGAAGGACCAAATAGCTGCAAAACTAATGGCATACCCATCAGCCGTTCATTCATCCAGCTGTACTTAGTGTAAAGGGCAAATTGGCGAATGTTTCAATGCTAACATGCTAAACTAACATGGCAACAAATTAAAATCCCAACATGTGTTCTGCTTTTAGACTTCACACCAATCATCGTGTCCATATCTTTTAATTTTATTTTTTTTCAACCAAACTGGACTGACCTGTATGAAGCTGGCGGCGTTGATCGCATAAATGGTTAATTGTCTTTTTGTTGCCGTTGCCCTTTTCTAAAAACAGATGGAAGACAGTTTTTTGTGCAGATCTTTCAGCTGTTGCATCAAGTGTGTCATGAGTTTCAGTCAATAGTCTGTCGTCATCTTTCCTTTGCACAACAGGCCAGCATTAGTCATACCATTCAGGGAGTTAAATAACATGATCTCTTTGAAGATAAGACGTATCTTTTCTATCAACTTGCAGTCTTATTATATTATGTTTTTAAACTTGTCAAAAACACTGGCTAAGATAAATCTGTGTTGTGGATGTTTTCAGTAGCCTGTTGTGAGTATGGGCAATGATAAAGATGTGTCAGGTTTCTATCCAAGTCAATACACATCTATGCATTTTTATCACACAAAATGTAAAACCGGTTGCAGCTTTTTTTTCCCTGTTACGTAGCAAACTGCTCCCTTTTTTTATTTAGCGTGCAATGGACACGCAACCTCCCGCACTCTCAAAGGTCCCCTTGTTTGTCTTCATCCTCAGCATGCACGCACAAAGCCGGACATGACCTCTGACCCTGGCATCAGATACTGACGCATTGTGCGTGTAGCTGAGCATCCATTGTGATTCCTCTCTGCATGTTCATTAATTATACATAATGCGTATACGCTCCTATCCTCAAGCCCTGTCCCACACATGCACCCGAGCTGTGGAGTCTCCCATTCTTGGTGTGAAAAGGCATCTCGCTCCGTGCTCGGTCACAGGCCTCCGAGGATGCCGTGACGCTCCCAAAGGAGATTCTATTCCCCCATAAACAATCCTGGCTTTGACATAGGCGCTGATTAGCGAGTTTGCCAGGCTGTTCCCACAATGGCTCGGCAGAGGCTAATGAGATCGGATCGACAAATACGGGGTTCTCATTCAGAACTTTGTTGCCAACAAGTCGTGAAAGCCATGTCGCTGAGAGTTAAGCTTTCTGAGAGTGTTGACGTTCAACGGATTGTTCTGACAAGGTGCGCCCAGGGAGCACTGGAAGCTGTCGGAGAGGCTGGTGCCAGAGTTCAGAGATTTGTCTCTTATGTTTTCTGTCAGTATGTTAACTCCCTTTTTTTTCCAGGAGTTGTAGGAGTAAGGGGAGTTTGGTCTCAGTTTGCCACAGGAGACAAATCCGAGCACATCTCACCGCCCCGGAGCAAACTTTCTTACTTTACAGCTAAACAAGAACCAAAATATGTTTCTGAAAGCATTTGAGGTGAGAAATACGGCAATGCAGTAACCAAATCTGAATTCATATTTGATCAGCGATGCCTAGTTTGACAGTTTGATCAGAGTTCACAAGCAGTGATTGACTGCTGCGTTAGAGACTTCTCGGCTGCTTGTTTTTCTTCACACGCAGTGGAATCTTGCAAACGCCATCAGGAGCACAGATGAACCAGATTTAGTTTTTCACAGATTATCTGTCTCATATATTACTGTTGGGGTATAGTGACAGTTTGTAGAAAATGTGACCAAAAGGTACTTTTATTTTTAGTTAGAGAGTGTAACTTCAGGCCTGATCACACGCGTAGCAACAATTGCGGCAGCTTAAAATAATAATAAAAAAACACCCCATGGCATCGAGACGCCGAGCTCTTGCTGTTGGATGAGAAGGATGCAAAAACAATTATGTTGTTTAACGTAACAAAAAAATGCAGATATCAACCTTTCATCTGTGTTTACCTTTGTCCGTCTTCCTGTTTATAATACCGGTATATGTGATAGACATCTACTGGCATTATAACAGGAAGACGGTGGAAAAGTAGTACCGCCCGCCTCTCACTTGATTTTGTTTGGCAGCCTTGGCTCCACGTGGGACATCGACAAGCGGTGCGACTCCGCAGTGGTCTTTCGGGCAACGCCTTTCTACAGCCGCGTCTCGGTGTGATCGGGGGCCTTAAGTTCGTTTCTCTTTAGTTCTGGCTTCCGATTTTCTCTTTAGTTCACTGCTGTGAATTCTTATTGTACTTGTTAAAATGAGGATGTGAGCGGCCTTGATGTTCTGGCGTCAGGTCCAGCCAGTGCCTCTCACTCTTTCCGGGGTCCCTCAGGTCTTTCTTTCCCTATCGATTTGATGCCGGCAGAAAGACTACAAATAAAGAATGTAGTCTAACATTTTCTCGAGAATTTCTGACTAAGATAAAGGTGAGCGAAATAGCTCCCGGGTTGAACTTTAAACCCTATGTGTAAAAGGCATATACCTTTACAGGGCAGCATGGTCACATGACAAAGACTGGGAGAGATTTGTCCTATACTGGAGGGTGTTGACAAGCTCTTCTTAAATACCTCAAGTTAAAGTTAAAGTTAAGTTTAAAAAAAGGCTTTTTTTTTTTTTTTTCAACCCTTTCAGATCCCGCAATAAGATCATTTTGTGCACCTAGTTTACAATATATGCAAAAAGAATTAAAAATAAATAAATGTCTTCCAATCATTATCCCATGAATGAATGGGATCTAGTCCGTAAAGAGATTTTGTTGACGTTTTCATTGGATATGAAGTAGTTTAATGTCATTACTTTCCTCCCAGTCTCCTTTGCGACATTTGTCCATGGCGCCTCTGGTTTTGTTCGTACTACTGTAGCATGATTTCCAGGGCGAGCTCCTGTGCTCTAGAGCCCCGGGCGCTCCAGACACCAAAGGCTCAGTGGTGCAAAACCTCCCCTAAACCCTAACGCAGAGTTGTCTAGTGGGTCACACTTGTGCGTTCACTGAGTTCATTGGACACCCACTTTCCTACACTCCCTATTTCCCCCTTCCTCATTTTGCTAATTAGGTTGACGGGTGTCATGTTGTCTGGGTGCATTACGGTCAAATTCAACTATCGTGTCACAACAGGATCCTTGTAAACACCTTATTTGTACAACCAAGTGATCTTCATGTATTGCTTAGCGTAGTGAAAAGTCCAGATGAAATCAGTTTTTTTTTATATTTACTGAGTAGAGATGAGATGAAAAATCCAGTGCTCCTTGAGTCATAGCTAAAAGAAAATATGTTCAGTTTGATGCAATTTATTTTTTGTGGTGGTGTATCTCATTGTCCATAATGGACACTGTGTCCAGCTCCTGTATTTCTCCATATTTCATCTTATCACCATGTAATTGTCTGTGATGTCCTCTTCTGCTCATTTATCAAAACAGAGCTCTGTGAATGTAAAACCTTCATCACTAGTGGCTCACTCAAAGGCTTCTAAGAGACACAATACAACCTGATTTATTTTGAAGGTTGACGAAGGACTCACATTTGTGTCCAAAACGCATCAATCTCAGCAATACATCCTATTTAATTATTGCTCATTTAATATTACAGCAGTATTAAAGTGCGTCTCCAAGGACCATTACTCAAAGCAAGCCTGAGTGCCTGATGGACGACTGTGGCGGACACACGAGTTTGGCAATGCTCGGTATGGTTGCCTCCTGTATTCACCACGTTTAGTTTATACAGTCACTGTACCTTAACGGATCCTGTTCTTAGTCTAGTGTTCATTGCACAGCAGTTATGTCTTTCTTTCTGGAGATAATGATGTAATTCTGTCCTTGATGCATTTTTCTTTTTGTTCCTTGATATGGATTAAATGAATACCCTAACTTTACAATTTACTTTGCTTGGTGTGAACTTTATATGAACTATAATACGGCGCGGCAGTACATGCAGCCCACAGTTAACATCCGTGTTTGCTTTTACTATCTTGACTGTCTGGAAAGAAAACTCGCACCTCGCTACTAACAAGCTAACGTTAGCTAGTCGCCTCCGAATGGGCAAGTGTCATTTTAACGACAACCCCAGTCGCTGTTTTTTAGTGCCAACAACGTGAGTTGTGTGAAACCAAAGAGTTTTTAAAAGTGAGGGGAGAATGAATCCATGGCGAATGTGTCCATCAAAACTTGAGGTTAAACTTTTATTGTCGTAGGAAACATGAATGCAATGCAATATAATGCGCGTCATGTTTGGAGGCTCCAGTCCAACACTTGAGTTGCTCAGGCTAAAGTGAATTCCAGGAGAACGATTGTCCACAGCATGCGGGTTGACTGCGTGTCAAGTTTGATTCTCTGCAGCCTGAACATCAGCTTAACTTCATGGCTCCACCTTCACCAGCTGCGACATTAACGCAATAAACACATTGACGCATCAATAATTCAAACCCAATCATATATATTATGCAATACAACTTGTTTATCAAAACAAGATCTCCTCTTGTTATGATCTAATCTCAAAATATATTTTACTCCAGAGTTTGCACAGTGAGAGTGGATTGCTGCACGTTCTGATCCTAATCTTTACTTGATCAGCTCCCGTTCAAATAGGCGTCTTTTACATTTTATGTTATTTAAGTAAATACACACACCTCACAAAGATATTTTGTGTTTCATATAAATGTAATTGGTAAATAACTCTTTTTCCACGACGTAAAAATCAATGAAGGTATTCCATGATGTCCGTTATCCTTTTGCTAGTAAAATTGGTCGTGAAATTGGCATTCATTTTAATTACAAGTGGTATTTTAATAACGTGTTTGACGGCTCTGTTCTACTCAAGTGTCCCAGTAGTTCAGCATGCACAATACCAGGCCCCTGAAACTAAAGCAGCAAAATGGAATTCAGCCCACCATTTATTTTGTAATGTACACCTGTGCTTTTGCTTCCATCTTCCTATTGGTTTCTGTGAAAAGGGCCTGTTGCATGTGCTGCATCTGCTGAAGACTCACTAAGCTGACACTTTAAACAAGTCTGACTCAGAACCAGCTGTCGGTGACTTTCTCAAACGGACAACCAGGGAACCACGCCCTCTTTAGGCAGCAACTGGCCTGGTGGACGTCTGGGTCAACTTCTCTCCGGCTTTCTTTAAAAAAAAAAACAGCTACTTCCTTCACTTTTTGTGCATACACAGTGCATACATTTTGAGAATACACTGTCGCAAAATGGGTGTCGTTATCCTCTCTGGTGTCTCCCCGCTCAAGATGATGGCAGGTGTCCCCCTCCTCAAGTGTGTCCTTCGCACCATCAAATTCCTGTGAAGCATACAAAGACCTCCAGGCCACATCCACACTATTGCCTTTCTGCATTTTCATCATTAATACTTGTGCACCTGAAAACGTGAGCATACACGTACACTGTTTACTTGCCAATGTAAACAGGAAGGCGATTGATAACGCTGCTGGCCACAAGACATAATGCAAATCTATTGAATAATAGTTTGCCTCCTGCACATATAGGCAGAGTAGCGTCATGAATTGCAGATGATGATTATGATGTGTGTCAGCAACACTTGTATCGCCGATCCCACATTTTTCAAACTAAAACAGAGTCAGCAGCGTATTCAAAAGTCTGAAGTTGCGTGGGCGCTTGGCTCAAATGTAGCAAAAGTAATGTAGTCTCTCTGAGTTCATTGTCAAGGCTCCTAGTCTCTTATTTTTTTGGGTTCCCATGACGAGGCTTGCTAACCAAGGTACATTGAATTACATTCACTTATATTACCCCTGCGTTTGCGTTCTTGATCCGTACACAGTGATGGTATTGTTTCTTTCCGCTTGGATCCGTGTCTGAAATGCCATGTGAGTAACATTTATCGAGCAGGCAGTTTCGGTGGAGGAGCAGTTGATTTCATGGCAGCAACAGTCGTTGGAAGTCGGAGCTCCTCACTTCCTTATCGTGAGGCAGACGGCATTAAACTGTCTGGTCAGCGAAGCCCATTGTATCTGCCTCCCATTCTTTCTGTCTTTCTCTTTCTGAAAGAACTATGACTCATCTATTTTACTACACGCCTGGAGCGCAAAAACATTTGTTATTTTTATGCTTTTTCAAGACGACATAAATTGTCTTAATAACCTGTCTTTTCATGCGGAGACTAGTTCAATCGCTGTCCTCTGTTTTTTTTTTCATGTGTCTTCCCTTCACAACAAATTCATCCAGTGATGAGCTCCATTACAATCCATGTCCATAGGACATTCCAAAGACTTTTTTTTTCCCAGAAGGGATTTATCTTCCCAACACAGGACTATCACTGTCCCCAGTATTTGCCTCTTTAACAACAAGGCATGAGATTGTGTGTTGTTGAACATTTCCCTTAAAGGGAAGTCAAACTAATGTTTTATTGAAGTTGAATGATTTAGTATTGGTAAATATTGCTGTTTGCTTGAATGCTTGATAAGTTGTAGTATTCGACTCAATACATTACATGTTTTACCAAGAAACAAGTCTGCAGAAATGTGTTTCTGTCAACAATGCGTATATTGGGACATTTTGGATTTCAAGATATGTCTGAGCGAATGTGCTCGTCCTTGATATTGTTCTGAGCTACTTAGGGATGGAAGAGATGTTTACTTGCAAAGGGAGCTGAAAATTTAGCCAATTTGAGTTGTGGACAAAAGGCTGGGAACATTCTGATAGATATTTACAGGCCTCTCTACATCTGTGAATAGGAATACAGGGGAAGTTGATGCCAATCATTAGTGACCAAATTGTGAGATAAAAGGGTGCTCCAAAGGTATTGTGTTGTTGGGTGCAGAAAGGGGGTGCGTCCCAGTTTGTCAAAGACTTCAGAGCACGACACTAACAAACACTTCACTGCCTTTGTAAGCGGAGTCGTTTTATTGTGAATTTAGCTTTTAGGGTCAGTCGACAAAAGAAAAACCTGCAATAATTTAGTAGATGAAAAAGGCTATGACGGACAATCTTTTTGTGAATACAAATGTAGCTGTGCTGAAGGTCTTGTTGTTGGCCCACAACACATTTCTGAATAAGAAATCAGCCACTTACTATACTCGGTAAGCTACAATATGCCACAAACGCAGGAACGACAATCGGTCATTAGAGCAGTGGTGACCATATGCAGAACAATATAAGGAATCACGGGCAAAACAACCAGTTACACTGCAAATAAATCTGTTCCTAGAACATAAAACCCCATTTGCCATAGAAAATTAATGTTCTATCAAAATAACTACACAGTTTACAATTTATTGCAAATATTATTACAAGACGTATTTTCATATCTTCTGCTCTTAAAGTTACTTTAAACGAATTCTACAGTACATACGTTATTTGTAAATCTGGAAATAAGTAAAGTTAAAACAAGCGGCAATTGTCAAATATTGGTTTCTGTTCATGGCTTATGGGCACAAATTATGACTCCAATATAAATGTGAGATGTACATCTATAGGGTTGGTGAGAGCGACTGGGACTCAAACATGTGGGCGTCGAACCCAAAACAACCAGACGAAATTGGCAGAAAAGCTACATGAGGCGTTGGTTCTCAGTGGGATCAGCTGAACCTTTTCACATTACAGGGACTCATTTCAAAGTTCGCGCAATGCCTCAATGTTAATAGAATAGCGAGCTTTAATGGACGACTGATGCATAAAAACCCATCTTGTGTTTCACACTGGAACCCTGAGGTGTAGAGCTGTTAAGTTGTCTGTGACCAGGCGGTTCCTGACTCGGATACCCAACACCGTCCCCTGGCAGACAGACTTTGTATTCATCTTACGAAGGTGAATTGAATTAACAAGGTCACTCTCCTGACGTCCAGTCTCCGGAGGCCGAGGACAGTAGACTGTAGAGGAGGCATCAGATGACAAGCAGCGGAAAGCAGATAGAAACGCAGTGTTTAAAAAGATGGCTGCGTCACACATTGATTTTTGTCTCGAGTTTGTCCCGGGACGGCTCGCTGCAGACCGGCTGACTGCAGTGGTGTGGGGGCGGCCATCAATAAGGGGCCGTGGTCATACCAGATCTGGATTGTCAACAATCATCTGGGACTATGGTTATTCAGCAGACGGATAAACAACTGAGAAATAAATCCATCCACGAGATTACAGTCGGTCATTCCAGTTAGCGGTCTGTCGTCAAGCCTGGCGGTATCTAAAGTGTTGTTTACTTTGCAGGTGGCAGCATTTTTAAACCTTAAAGGGATATCGCGCTCATCTTGCGCTGCAGCTCCGAGGGAACAGCAAAAGGTGCAAGTGTCACTCAAGGATGCTGAGCAGACGGCTTCGTCATGGCCTAATTCCTGTAAAGCTCTAAATTACCTCATGAATATGCACCACTGACAGAATTAGGGTCAGTGCCTGTCAGTGCGGTCAATATCATCCGGGTTGGTTAGTGCGTGAGCAGAACAGTAGGGAACCTTCAGAACAACACTGCAGGGTTTCGGTCCTTAGTTGGCTGCTTTATTTTCTTATCTAGTGTCTCACCATGTGTATGTTGATTAAACTGACTTCTTACATCAACAAGATGTGCCAATACCATAGTCCAATTATCATTTCAGCGAATCATAATTTAAAGGGGCACTCTGAAATGTCTTTTTACAGAAAATGCCAGTGTTACAAACTGGAGGTGTGGAGTTTAGAAGAAGTGGGTATTATAGAGACAGGGAGGATCTTATTAACTGTATCAACACTGTTGAGTTGCATGATGGGAAATGTAGGATTCAGACTTTCTGTAGCTTGACCCACACGAGGGACTAAAAGTCAGAATGTCAGCTGGTTTAAGTTGCGATGACATATGTATATATGCATGGATCTGATACAGTCAGATGTCTGAGAGGACTACTCCATGTTGGAATGGGCGTTCATGCTTTAAGCTGTCGAATGTCCTCTTTACAAATAGATGTTGTTTTGAATGAAGAGTTTGTTTTGTCAATGGTAAACAAAACGCTGTACAGTGGTTTAACCAGACTGACAGCTGAAAGGGCAGAAAGAGACAAAGATCCCTCTGAGCGACAGCTGAATAAGAATAGAAGAAATCAGCTGTCATTGGTAAAAAAAAAAAACTAGCATCAAAATGAATGCAGATTTAAATAGAAACAGCTTCCTGTTTCAGTGTCAGATATAGCCTTTAACAAGCTGCAGTTAACAGACAGGATGTTGCTTTTTGGAGCGCTCCTCTTCAAACTTCACAATAGAATTAGAAGATTAGTCTTGGGTTGGCACTATTGAAATATAAAAAATTCCAGCTTAAACCTTTTCAATCTGACGACTGAGTAAAATACCCAAAATGCCCAGTTGCACTGCTGTGTTTTCATCACGGCTCTCTTCCGCTTTTCTGGAGTGGGAAACAAAGTTCCAACAGTGGTCTCCCCTGTCATGCAACCCTGTGGGGACATGGACTAACTGGAGGTTTGAATCCAAATAAATAGAGTACGAGTGGTGGATTGAAGTGTCATTTGACTCGTACAAAAGTGGGGCTGTAAAGTGTTGTTTCAGCTCGGCGGGAGGAGAACGGACGCAGCTCTGGAGACGGCTAACTGGCTAATTCCACCATGCTTTTATGCTACACTGGTGACAGAAAATGAGCCGAACAAAGAGTCCACAAACTGTCTAGTTTAAGGAAGCCACTATAATACCCACTGTTTTTACACTACATTAAATGCCTCTTTTATTTACTTTGATAAGGCAAAGGTTATCGCCACACTGCTGCCAGCACGTTTCACACTGGTCTCTAATTTGATATGGCAGCTTGTCTAGAATGAAAAGTAACAAATCCTGTAAGTGTGCTGGTCTTATGAATGAGAAGCGTGTGTGTATTTTGTCATTTAAACTTTTCTTAAGCTTGTCACATTGATTTGTGCGTTATTGAAAGGAGAAGCTGTTTTTTTCTTTGTCTTTCTCTAAAGGTCTGAGCGGTGGGTGGCCACGCGCAGCACATGGATTAATTATTCATGTTGAGAAAATGTAGAAAAAAACCTGTTAATGGAGCTCGTCTTTCATGCATACCAAAGAGGGAATTTATTAGAAATACGTTTCACTAAGCTAACAGAGGCCCTCAAACTGCACAAAGTCATATTTGTCATTACGACTCACTGCGTTTACAACATTTTCATTCCTCAAAGTGATGCAGTTTGAAAAACAAGTTGCCGACTTTGAAAACAATAGAAATAAGGAAATGGCTCGGGTTGTTGCCTGATGAAGGAATGCTGTGGCGAGGATAAGATCTTTATGATTATTTATTTATATTATTATAAATGTAACAACTCTTGCCCTTCGTTGACTGAAAGAGATTGGAAAACATCTCTTCAGCTCTTTCTCCCAGGAAGCTTGAAGATGTTATGACAGCTGGTTTTATCTAGTTATTCCCTTCTCCGAGTTCTTAGCAGGGCTAGTTATTCAAACACAAGTCAAAACCACAAGTTGTTATGACTGAACTGCATGGTTTGCTTCAAAAGCCTTCGACTTGTCACATCCAATATCTCTGTCTCTGACACAGTCAACACACCCAGCGTTTGCTTTGTTCACATGACTTAAGAAGATGAAATATTCAACTCTGATGATGCATATTGATATTCATGGCAGCAAATGGCCCCCTTTCTTTTTTCTTTTCTTCTAGTGCTTCCTTGCTAAGTGTAGTGAAAATAAAACTCTCCAAGGAAATGTTTGACTCAATCCACAAACTAATGTCTGTGTGGAAGAGGCTTCGGTAACATGAGGACTCAACAGTAACGTACCAGGCGAACAACCACAGGAATTCTACTTTATCTGGAAAAAATAAATTGTCACTGATAGCAACCAAAGGCCAATCCTTGTTTGTCAATTTCTCAAAACAGTTTATGGCGCCTGTCATTGTCGAGCCCTGAATATGGAGCTCCCAGTGAAATGAGGATGTAGCACCAGTGGGCTTTGACAAGCAAGGCGTTTATGGAGAGGAAGGCGTTGTTTTTTCACCAGATAAAACAACCGATGTGCAAGTGAAAGCAGCACACACCCCCTGCCAGGTTTTATACCCACAGGTCAACTTTGACCTCAGTGAAGGCCGACCTCTATGCGCCGTGTCCAACGACGTTCTAGCACACATGCAGAACAAGCTGCGATCATTGTGCGGTTTTCTTGGCAGAAAAAGTCGAGAGCAAATGTGCAGCAGGATGTGGCTACGAGGTTCGGATTCATATTGTCTGTTTTACCATTATACATTCTGATTTAAAGGCCCTGCAGACACGTATCGGCACCACAGTGAAAGCGGCATATTCGACAGAGCAGCAGCTTCAATGCTCTGTCTGTGTCCACACAGGATGCGCTCAGGCAGCCATCGATTATAGGTCACATGGCTGCACTCGGAGCCAAACACACAGTCACTGCAGTCACCACACTTTGAGGATAACAGACTTGAAGTGGAGAAATACACTTTCAGTTGTGGTTTCATGTCTTAACATGAGGAAATGCAAACGCTCCCTATGTGGACAAGTCTTCAAACGCTTTGTGGAAATCAGTTTTCAGCTGATCGGTCATGACCCGTGACTGGACGATCGCTCTCGTGTTTAGACATGTGTGTCGCTGCCGCATGATCGTTATTTGTCGGCACACAGCGGGAGTGAAGAAGCTTGCAATTTGTCACGACTGCAAGTCCAAAATAAGCCGCTAAGGAACAACCTAAAAACATTTGGAACAACTACCTTAATCAGACACTTGGAATTATGGTAATTCCCATCATGCCTCTCAGCGTAATCACAGTGACAGCATGGAGCCAACAGCTAACGGTAGCGGAGGTTGTATTAACTTCTGATGTGTTCAGGCTCCACTCTACAAAACTGAGTATTGGGCAAGTAGATCTTGATCCAGGACCACGATGGAGGTGGGTCTCTTTTAAAAATGTGGGCAGTCACGGACGTCCCGTTGCTGCGTTAGCCCGGATTTTCCTGCAACGGGACATTCGCCAGGAGCAGACTGGATGGTGGAATAGCTGGGTTAGTTTAGCTGGGTTAGCTTATCTTCTGGGTTAGTTTATCTTCCTCCCTCTCTGGTGGTCGGCTGTGGGAGGCGATCATCTCAAGGTCCGCCCCCAAGAACGAATCCAAATGCCACGCTTTCCTCTCTGATGTTGATGAGTGTGTTCTGTCTTATATCATTAGTGCTCCAGTAATAAACACGAAGAGACGACAAATTAAGAAAAAAAAGCAGCAAAATTGCAGTTGCCGTGGCAACACTTCTTCTGGTGCACTAGCGCCACCCTCTGGACTCGAGTAGCGTTGACTCTGATTCGCATGTCGCCCTTTAAAAAACGAGACTGTGTGCAATTGGATATGTGATCCGGCAAACAGACACAGGAAGTGGATTTCTGTGTGTCATTTGAAAGGACGAGTGGAAACTTGTAGTTGATTGAGCGGTTTTCTTTTATGTTTATTGTTTATATAAATGAACCAGAGATTAATGGACTCAAACATAGACCTGGCTCAAACTGCGTTTTATAAGCCCGGTCCGTGATGCACTTTTGCTGACGGAGAGCAGCACTGGCACCCGCCTCATTAATCAGAGCAGGTGGAGGGAGGGTAATGAAGACGGGACATGCAGGGAAGCGTCCAATCAGGGTGCCACCGGTTTGTGATAGCGTGTCTTTCTCTTGTCGCGAACGCTGTCAAAGATAATTGACAGGAGAGATGCCGCACTTGGACCCGAGGATTAGTTTCAGCTGAACCCGCCGGTGTTTCCAGGAGATTTATGTCGAAAGAATCCCGGATAAATCACTCATTTATTAGTGTTTGTCACAGTGAGTCAGCATGCCGTGCTGGGGGTGGGCGGGGATGTGACGTTTGTCCGTCCCACCTCTCTCTATACTCTGACACTACAATGTGCAGATGCACTGCAGAGGCCACGAAGAGAGCAGATGTCGAAGCCCCGAAGCCTCACTGAAGTTAGCCCTCTCTTCTCACTGTGTTTTATCCGCCTTGTTTCTGGAGTGCCAAGTGATTAGAATGTACAGCTGCTGCCAAGCCAACATTGCAATTAAAATAATAGTTTCCATTAAAGCAGTCAAGTGGTCTCAGGATGAGATCTCTCTCTGAATAATTCAAACTGCAGATGCAGAACGCGGCTCTGGTATTTATTCCCATACTTTCCACTAGACTAGGTTTACAACCATTAGCTGCCATTCTGAAGAGTTGTTTGTAGACTTCTCTTTGCTGGTGCTGATTTCCCTTATTTAGATTCACGTCAGATTCAAAACAGTTTTTGATAAAACTTTGTTTATTCTTACTGTTTTAATTTGACATTTAACATTTCTATGATACCCCTGTCTATAAGCATTATAAACAAACCTATAAGGCATTATAATTTGTTTAAAGCACTTTGGAATTAAAGTTATAACCACTTATAAAAGTACTGCAGGGCTGACGTATTTTTGTCGGCCAACCAGGCTCCAAAAAAAGGGGATTTTTCCATAGACTATTGCAGAAAATGTTTATGATACTTCTACACTTTATTCAGCAAGATAATCTTCAAGAATTAACCCCACTTTAAATATTTTGAAAACATGAACGCAATCCGCAGAAGTAAAAAGTTAGGCTCTAAAGGAACTACACCTCGGTCACATGACCATACGTAACCACAACTACGCCGAAGGAATCCATGTTGGGAAGGATAGATGGTTTTGGAACATCTCTTGGGCTTTCTTTCAGTTTAATTCTTAGCGAATCTCAGTTCTGGCATGTTGTGGACATCATTCGTTTACCTGCAATATACATAAACAACGTTGTTAACGTTCGCTGCATGTGGGGCGTTATTGTGTCTGGGACACACCGTGAAAATGTAGAGTTGCAGATAATGACCAGGCTAGAGCGATATTATTATAATTATTCTATTTGTAGAATTAGATGCCAGTGGTGGCTGTGTTGGATCGTTTCCAACTCACACGATCCACCTGTTCTCCCACGTGCAGCACACAAAGGTGGGCACCCACTGATGAGTTCTTTTTATTTAAGAAAGTCAATTTAATACAAAAATACTACCGGTAATTTTCCTATGAATCACTCAAATTGACGTCGTTCAAAGCGTCATTCAAAACCCCAAATGGAAGCTTTGAATACAAAGTCTTACTGACTTTGGAATCTTTTTAAATTTGATACCCAACCCTAAACACAACCCTCTACTGGTTAAGGCACCCGTGTGGGCTGTCAGCATATTTTACCTGCAGCGTTGCTCTTTGGTCCGTCACACCTGAGATGGATATTCATTTTCATACGAGAGAGGTTGTGGGACATCTCATGGTCTCTGTCACGTAGTACTGTCTAGTCCTCTTGCACACACATAAAAGCTGGTTGATCCCCAGGTTAAGGGAACGCCTTACTTATACTCACTTTACATAGTTTGCAGTAACTTGATTACATCTCCGGTAATCTGAGTTTACACATTGAGGTGTGGACAAATGTGTGGCTGAAAGGTAATTGGAATATAACCAAGTCAATCTCTTCTTACTTGTGGTCTTTGTTTTAACATGACGGAGGCTTTACTTTTACTGTTGCCTGATTTAAAACATGTTTAATTTGTCCACCGCCAAGCTGCTCCTTTTTTTTCCAAATACACCAGTTTGCATCCGCCCCGTTGTGTGACTTTGTGTGCGTGTGCAGAATGGAATCAGACAATGCAAAGCAGTGGACCAGACAGGAGTCATTTAAAACACTGAGAAGTATCCCGGCTCTGTCTATTGAGTTACGCTCATTCTGATGAGGTGAAGATGTTGTCACAGGAATTGAAACAACCACCATTACCATACTATTACAGTTGCATCATTAGAGTGCATATAAATGCACGCTCTGTCATTTTTGCTTCTCCGGTCTGCTCATTTTTCAACTTGGTAATTTAGATCCACATCTCGCCTTCTATTGCATTATCTCCTCTGGTAATTCACTAAGCGTGGTCGCCCCGTGCTGAGCCGCTGTGAGTTGGTGGCTTATCAGATTTCAGCCTGCTAATTATCAGGACAAGTTTGATTACCCAGAGCTTCCAAATTAGCTACAAGGTCATTCATTTCTTTACTTGAATACATTTTGTTGAAGGCCGAGTTACTCGTAGTAGAACTTAGAAAAAGGAGAACGGTCTGTTTTTTTTAGGCTTCCGCTGCAAACTTTTTGTTGTGCTGTGAGGGATAACAGATATTTACTGCACACGCATGATGTTTTAATTAACTCAACCCCGGTGGGGATTCATTTTCTTCATGGCTGCATCTCTTTCCTATTGAACTATATAAAAAAGGAATCAATAGTCAAAGCCAAATGAATCCAGGCTCCCTCCTATGCACTCGTACTGACGTGTTCATGGTAGAGTGGGTTTGCTGTGTCTATGGCTGGCAGCTTCACATATTCCGCTGCCTGTGAGCTTAGCTTTCCCGATGCTGACCAAATGTAGCGTAGTTCATCAAATCCTCTGCCTCGTCTTCTGAGTCCTAACCTCATGGCAGCGTATTAAACTGCCGTCTGTGACCAAACACAAGCATGGCAATCCACAGAGTCAGGCCTTTCTTTTCAGAGCAACTTTCCTGACTTTTGCACAGCTATGAAGTGATGGCCTTGATTTTTCACCTGTTTGTATGCTGATATTATTATACAATTGATATATTGTTGTTGATTAAATCCAACTCTACTGTATGCCAACTATCTACTTCATTGTTTTGAGTTTGAAAGTATGGTAGTGTAAAGGGTCCTGCCTTGGCTGAGAATCTGAGGTCATACAAATCTGTAAACTTTGTCTGGACTTTGTTTGCTCTGTAAAGACAGAGCGGAGTAATGTCTACCTGAGCCGAGGATGAAGTCACCTGCATGTGAGCTCACGGCGGTTACAGCTGATAATGCCATCCCGACTGATGGCGTCATCGCGGAAGCGTAGCGCCTCACTTCCGTCTGTTCGCGCTGTTTCTGTGGTTTAGCACCGTTAGCTGTGAGCCGCCGGCTCAGCGGGCACCATGTTAAGAGACGTTTGGAGACGATATATATGCTCTGGATTTAATAACTTGCGCTATTTCCAAGCCAGCATAAAGTAGTTATTTAGATGGGCGAAGGATTTTGAAAATGCTGTGATAAGAGCGAGGCATTGCTATTTGCCACAGCCAAGTTGTTCCTGTACTAGTGTTTTTTGTAGGATACGTCCTAGGAGCGGTCACTCCCTCTACTAAGACACGTTCTACAGGTTTAGCAAAAGTCAGGTGTCTTTTTTGGTGACCTTTTCAGAACAGCTCTGCTGCACAGACAACTGCAACAGAGAGAATAAAGACTAGATGAAGCTGCTAAACATCAATGTAAATGCTGCCGGCTGCTGATCAGTCAAGCATTTAAAAGGTTTATATAAGGACCCTAATAACGGACCAAAACGAATAAATTTCTCTACACTGCAGCCTTTTACGTTGTTGCTGACAGGGTTCAAGGTTGTTCCACATGTTGAAGAGGCCACGCAGAACGAGGCTTGTCAGGATGAGAGGAATGTTGAGTGTAGTTTTAGCCTCATTAAACACAAAACACTGGGTGTCGGATGTCTGATAGTCATGAGTACATGGGAGCTCAGAATAAGCCGCAAGGATGCTGCCACGCTGCTTGGATATATATAATTCAATCCAAAATGATTCATCAAAGAAAAGGTGGAGGAAGGAGCTTGACATGACGGTACAATACGTAACTTATAGCAAGGGCTGTTTCCAGGCTATCTACCCCATTGGAGTTTAGATTGGTTGTATCTGGCTGTATATAAGAAGTGGCCGTAGTCATTGTGATGTCACCCGTTGGGTTGTGGGATGACATCTTGGATTACGGCTGTTGCCGTGTTGGTTTTTGCAACCAATGAGCATAAATTACCATATTTGGACAGCAGAGGAGTGACGTAGAGACGACGTGTCAACGGCTGTGGTCGCAACCTGTCAATCACAAGGTAGCCACGCCCCTAATGCATACTCTGCTTTATGATCTGTTTGACTGTAAATGGAACATTATTTACTAAATCAACATCAGGCTGTATTGAAGAAGACTTGAAACTAGAGATTGAAACCATAAACTCATGTTTACAATGTTTACTGAGGGAATAAATCAAGAGAAGTCGAGTCATTTTCTAATACAATCTGACACTTCCACATTGCTGCACTCGGCAGAACTGGAGGTGCAGTATTTGCTGTGCAGTGTCGCTAACTCTTTTTTTAAGGAAAGTGGTTAGCACTTGATATAAGCATTGCTAAAAGTCACTAGAATCCCTCACACGCTTATTTACATAATCATGTGATGACGACATGCATTCATTTGCATAAACATTAGTGGGTTGCAAGAGGAGAGGGAGAGCCTCCATGAGGTTGGCAGAGGAGCCGTGGACTGCAGCATTGGGAATGAATTACGATATAGGCTGGTGTATTTGAATATGTCTGTAAGCTGCTACTGCGACAAACAAATTTCCCCTTGGGGATGAATAAAGTATATATCTATCTATCCATCATATGTATTTTCCCCTGATGGGCTGAATAAGTCTGTATTTCTCAATATAGAATTTTACATTTTACATTTATTGTCACTCTTCAGTGATGATGTGAACAATTCATGTGTTTCTGCTGAATTGCACCTTCGGAGTTGCAGTTGACTTCTCCCCCAAAGTTTTTAAGTGTACATCCACATACTGTTGACTCAAAGAACTCAAAACTTTCATCTTCTGTCCTGATGATTCAGGAGAGTTTCATGCTGATCCAAGCTGTAGTGCTCCGTGAGTCACGTAACATCGTCTATGGGGCAAAGGACATGTTGCCAGATGTGACATGAAAGCAGCAAAATAAATACAGAACAGATGTTTAAAGATATGTGCTACTGCATTGTGGTGCTGTAAAGATGAGTTTTAATCACTGTAGACCACGTGAATGTAATCAAGGACCCAGGGGAAACCAATAAAGTTTTGACACAGCCAAAATTTCGTGCATTCTGACAGCACTGCTACGATGGAGCTGCATGCTGCTCACGTGGTAAATACATGTTCTATCAGGAAAGCTCTGTATTTGATTTTGTCTGCAGAACAAGCTTTACAAATTGCTACTCTGCTGTCCATATCAGAAGCCATGACACGACTACACACTGCTGCCATTCATCCAGGCAGTCAGACACGCTGCCGAAGAGTGTTGCAAAGTCCATGGGAAGTTGAATGCTGTTGCTGGGAGCCCAGAGAACCGGCTCTGAAGTGCCAAGGAGACCGAATTGTCTTATTTGCATCTGAATATGTTTGAATAGCGGGGGCTTTCAATTGAGGGAGAGCGAGGAAGGGGGGCTACCCTGGAGGGGCTGTGGTCATCAGACATTCTTTGTAGGGTTCGGTGAAACAATCTGGACTGCTAATGCCTCATTTCCACCAAATGGTACAGCTCCACCACTCACTCTTGGTACATTACTAGATGTACTTATCCACTGCATATATTACCCCATCATCATCTTAATATGATCGTCATAGTGGCGCCGCGTGAAACTGCCGTGACGTCATCATCAACGCAACACACTGGGTCCTTTCATCGGCAACCAAACAGAGAAACGCCTGCGCCTCTATAAATTGACGATCGCGTGGCAATTTCAGACCCGACAGGTTTTTGACAGGTGGCCCGTTCGCACGCAAGTGACTATTCTGGTGACGGTTCTCTGATCAGTGGTCTGCAGTGTTTTAACTCCACCCTCTAGTATCGGCTCAGCTCAATTGTAACCTCAGCCGCGGTGGTACTAAAGGTATTATCCACAATTCTTGCCGGTAGAAAACCCCAAAAGTCCATATGTGCTGTACCATATGGGCAATCGATCCTGTGTAGTGGTTCAGCAACTATGAGATGGATTGCCATGGAATCTTGAGCAGACATTCATTTTCCCCAGAGGATGAAGCCGACAGAGTTTGTGGCAGGGTTGTACAGTTCTGGATCTTACGTCAGCCTTTCACCACAGGCCGCTTCTGGGGTTTTCCCCCCAACCATCAAATAGTCAATAGATATAGTTGGGTCCTGCCCTCAATGAAGCCACATCCAGTTTGAAGCATTTTAGTCAGCCGCTCTATCCAACATCAGCGTCGTGCAATGAAAGTTGCCTCTGGTGATAAAAAAGGCAGTATTAAGCACTAAGGATTGCTGGTGCACTGAAAGTTCAGGCCTGGCTGCCTGCCACAATTGGCTGGTTGTGGTGGACTCACTGCTTTATATTTGATAAGCAAGTAGTACAAATTGCTTATGGCTGTACAGTTTAGGCAAGACGCGAACTTCCTGGTTTGTTGATTTTTCTGCTTATCATGCTTGAGAATCAGATCCCTAGTTAATCTGAATGGACTGTGATTATTGCAGAAATAAAGGTCTTATGACCGTAAACGCTGCACTGGACTAGATGTGTAAATGAACAACATTCAGTGCACGTCCACATTCAGACTGCTGGTAATGATAGCAGGAATTAAGAAGGTCACTAAACCTTTTCACACACCATCTGCTGTTTGGGTCCAGTGACAAGTCTCAATCTCAAACAGCTTTTGCCTCAGTGATGACTTGGAGGATGAGGATGAAAATCCAAGGCACCAATAGGCCTTGTTATCGCTGCATTTTCTCTTTACATCATGGCTGCGCTGTGGTGAACCGGGAGGTCATGTGAGTGAACTTGGGCATCCCAGTATTGATTTCATGCTAAGGGGTTTGTGTGCTCCGTTTCCCAGAGGGTTTAACAAGAGATCCAATCTGCTGGGAGAGAAAAATAGTAGCAAAACACAAAGCTGAGACTAAAGGTAATGCACAGATTGTGTGCGATATAAACCCATCTTTTATTTGCGTTGTTCATATTTAAATCCTTTTCTGATGGTTTTCTTCTGGACAAAAATGTAAAGTACTTTTAATTCAATTGTAAACGTTTTAGTGTTCCTTTCCTTGTGCAATTAATTGAATGTCTACTGAGCCTATTGAGGCTACAGCTGTCGCCATCTTCTTTGATGTGTAGTTACCATGGTGACGTTTATTGCAGGGTTAGTGGAAAAGGCCCTGACTGCTTGTTGATACGTGACTGTAAGGTTCATATGCACATAACGCAGCAGACTGACTCTCCTCGTCCAGGTGTGATCACAGACAACCGCTCCCTCACTGTCGTTCTTGCTGGTCTGGCCCCAGAAAGTCCCTTTTGAAGTGAACCCACGTTCTGTATGGCTTTTGCTAAAGTTACTTTATCAGTAGCTTATCTTTTTATATATGTCGGTGGGCTGCCTGGAGGTTTTCGTGGCTACGATTTTGCCTCTTCTTGTCAAATATTTGTGTCATTGTAGATGAGTTTTTCATTTTGTAGATGAGTTCATAAATCACTTTTCTACCCAGTTTTTTTTAGCTAACAATACTGGCGGACATAAAGTTGTACCGACGTACAAGATGGTGGTTCTTAGTAGGTCTGGGCAATAATTCAATATGATAATTCCTTGTCTTTCAACAGAATCATATTGTGATTGAATCATACATTGAGATGTTGTAATACACGTGGTCAAAATTCATAATAACACAGTAAAACATACTAAATCAACTTTCTCGCATAATCTGAAATTAAAATAATATTTTTTATGGGAATACCCTCAGTTAAGTTAAATCAAACTGTACATATTTATAATTTTTTTCTGTGATTTGAATTTTATTTTGCACTAACGGTCTTAATAAATCGAGAAAAATACTTCTGTTGTCAAGTATTTAATTCTCAAAGGAGTAAAGAAAACTGTGTTTTTTTCCCCTCCTATATAGACTATATGTATTGAATTACAAAAACATACTCTCTAGGTATATTGGGGATATTTGTGCCATATCTCCCATCCCTACTTATTAGTAGAGCAGGTAAATGATCCTCTGTAGAGGAGGATACCATTTAACTTATTACGAAGATATAATATGTGATTCCACAGATTCCTGCTACTCGTTGAATACGACTTTAAATTGTAGCAATAATTAATAGTTAGTCTTTTTTTGTTGGGAAAAACTCACTTTTTCTTAGTTTGTCTTGTCATTGTGGTGAAAAGAAATTGTCACCCAATTATTTTCATTATGTCATCAGGTCCCCTTCCATTCAAATTGAGTGGATGCGCTGAAAATACGATTTGTGCATTGGAAACAAATTTAGCAAATACATGATGCACGTGACTTCAACGCCCACTGAAACTTCTGCTCTGCTGAAGAGATAAAAAAAAACGTTTCCTCATCGTTCCACACAGATCTGGTGTAACCTTCCTCACATCAGTCGATGAAAAGAACACAAATGTCATATTTGCATCCAGTTTTCTACCGTGCTTTGCACCGTTTGGACCACTCGTGGTTGCGCCCTCTTCTTCTTCAATGGTACAATTTTCACCGACTCCACGGCACAGCTCCTAATAATTACATAATGGTAGTGAACAGAAACTGCATTCATTCGCATTTTTATTTTGCAGATTTTCTCAAAATTCCTTCCAACTTTGGGACACTTTTGGAAGGAAACGTGGCTACAGATACGACTGACTTTAATAAACTCATAATTGCCGCGTCATGCACCGCTCCGGTTAACATTTCCTGGCTCAAACCTGTGATAAGACACAATCTTGGGTTCTAATGAGAATGAAGGATCTCTACTGTGCAGAAATGACTCTCGTCTTGATTTTTTTTTTTTTTTTTATCTCCTCGAAGCCCAGGCTCCGTCCTCTCTCAAGGTCGGCCATTTTATGGGTTTTCTGCTGCATCAGGTATTTGTGGGCAGCCCAGCCGGCTCTGCCCTGCCTGCCTGGCATACACAAACTTGCTTCATCTTTTTTTTCTTCTTCTTCTTCTTTTTAACCCCACCTGAAAGCAGTCGCTTAATGTCAGGTGGGTTGCGCTCATGTCCTTGCTGTGTGACCTAGGAGAGGTTTGCGTGTGATTTAAGGCCCGGGGTTTACAGTAGCCCGGGACGAGAGATGAATTTCAACATGCACTTGACGCTCCCATCACACCATTCAGTTTGCTCTTAGCAGTCTATCGCCATGCCCCGCGGTCGTCTGCGCCACACTGTCGGTTTGGCTGGATGAGCGCCTACAGAGCCACGCAAGTTTATCATCTTTCCACCCAGACGGGTCAAAAGAAGGTGGCGCATTAGTTTGGGATTGGTCCAGAGGGAGGCTCATTCGCTCGTGATTCATAGCGTCTTGTTATTTTTAGAACGAAGCTCCCTGAATCACTTTGAATGGAAAAACGTCCTCAAAGGCGTAAATTAACTTTTATTGCAGAGGACTTCCTGTCACAGTTAAATGACCAAATAAAGCCGCATTTTACAATCTATATAATCTTTGTAATCCACTTATTTCTATGTCTATTATTATAGATATGTTATATGTAAGCCCAGCAAGTCTTTGTCAGATGTAGAACCAGCTGCTTCAGTGTGTCTTGTGAGGATCCTCTCCTCCCACGCTCCTGCGCCCCCTCCCACCTCCCCTCCGTCTCTCTCCTCTCGGCGTCATCCTCCAGGGGTTCACAGTGCACAGCCATTCACCGCCACAGCGAAACGGTCCGCGTGGACTTTTCGTCTCCTCCCCTTGTTTTCGTCGGGTTTTCCCCGCTGTGCTCCTGATGTCTATTTTCGGCGAGCCGATGACGCTGGATTTCGTCGGGGGGTTGTTATGCGGCAGGTCGTATTATAGCAATAATACCCAGCAGGGCGTTCTCTGGTGGGATTATGGGTACTCTGATGACTCAGTGGGTAGAGATGAGCACTGTTGATAGTCCCAAACAGGGGACGACTCCGCTGGTTACAAAAAGAAGAGCGGTTGTTTAGAAGTCTATGAGAAAATTACTTTTCACTTGATTTATTAAGTTTGCACCATCAATGATCGGGAGAAAAAACTGTGTTTTTGGACATGTCACTGTATTTTTCACCACGAGGCATTGTGTTGCAAATCGTTAGAAATGGATAATGTCATGAAAGTGCTTTGAGCGGTCGGAAGACTAGAAAGGTGCGATACAAACGCATAGTACCACGACGACTGCGTCCACTGCTTGTATACGGTCTGTGGTCCCACAGTAACTTTAAAGATGCAATGTCTAAGTTCTGGCCAGAATCCAAACACTTATCAACATAATATGAAGAGGTTGCAGTGTTTGACGTCATGTCAAAGACGTCTGCGTATTGAGTTGCAGTGATATCTACTGACTTGAGCGTGCTGACCAGCTAAAATCAGCTAGGGGGCTCCTCGTGTCCCATTCTTTTGCAGGCCGAATCCGAGGAGGGAAAAAAACAGTTGACTAACATATTTAGAGATAATTTTTGTGAACCACATTAACACAGAACGAAAGAGCATTCAGCCAAAGACTCAGACCCCCGAGGTGTTTCACCGAGCGATACAGGAGATCAGTCCTGCCAGTGGCAATCAAACTGTTCAACCCTTCTTCAATACAGCATTATGTTCATTTAGTAAATTATGGCCCATTTAGAGTCAAATAGACCATAAAGCAGGAGATGCTTTAGGGCGGGTTTACTTTGATTGACAAGTCGCTGCGGCTACTAGAGCTGTAGACGGCGTCTCTAGGTCACTCCTTCGTATTCCAAATATGGTAACTTCTGTTTATCGGTTCACAAAAAAACAAAAAAAACATGGCGACGGCCGTAATCCAAGATGGCAGTCCACAAACCAATGGGTGACCTCACGATGACCATGTTCGTTCTTATGGATACAAGTGCTGCTTGTAGATGAGATGGAGAAAGTGGTTTATTTCATGAAACATGGGATTGACTTGAAAAACATATAATCATTGATATTCTGGGTGGAAATGGAGACTAGAGGATTTCAGGGCGGCCAATGTTGGTGTCTGACTGTTAATTCACACAGCGCCGTGCGTGCCAGAATGTGTTAACACCGAAGTGGAATCCTGCTTTGCAAAGCTCCATCAGCATGAGTTATTTGATCGATAGACTACACACACGATTAATGATTTATTTTTTGTCTTCCTTCTTTCTCCCTGTCCTCTTATCCCTCTCCAATGCCAATCATCCCATTCCTCTTCCTCTTTTTTACCACAGTCCTTCATCCCCTCTCACTATTCCCCACATTTTCCCTCCCTCTCTCATCTCTACATGTGATTTCTTGAATCCCATTCGTATTTCTCCCTCCTGATCTACCTCTTCACTTCCTCCCCTCCCTCCCTCCCTCCCTCCCTCTCTCCGCTCCTCTGGCAGGCTGCTCATTGCAGTGAGTCAGTATCATGGAGGCAGGCAGCGGGGCTGCCGCAGCGGTGGGGAGTGCAGCGCTAGGACTGCTGGGAGCCACAGCCACGTCCGGCCATGACATCTTGGACAGGTAAGAGCGAGGGACGAGGTCGACGCGCGCCCTCGAGGGGACAGACCGGCCCGTCCTCCGTCAGAGTGAGGCGAGGAGGAAGAGTGTGTGTCTGTGGAGAGAAGGACCACACCTCAGGTTGTAGTTTTGGTGAGCATGCTAGTTTGTTTATAGTCAGAGTAGGGGGGGTATGGAGAGAGTGTGTGTGTGTGTGTGTGTGTGTGTGTGTGTGTGTGTGTGTCTGTTTGTCTGTGTGTTTCTATCTGTCCTATTATACTCTGTGTCCATGTGTGCGTCTTCCTCTGTGTCATTACTCTTGCTGTATGGGAGACAAATGCTCAGTTTTTGACAGTTGGAGAATCTGGTTTGGCTCTCTCATGCCTCAAGGAGAAATGACACCAGGGTATGCGCATGCAGAGGAGGGCATTGCTATAGACTTGCCTGAGCACCGTAGCTCAGCCGATAGGGTGAGGTTTGCACAGTCACCACCCCACTGTATTTAACCCTCCTCCCCCCCACACCCACATCAGCCCATAGCAACTGAAGCGACGTCCCCGCCGGAAACCCCTCATTCAGATTTCCCGTTAGCGACGGGTGAGCCAGTCGGCTCCAAAAACCACTGCCTCCACCGAGGGGCCAAATGTATCAGCTTTCAGCCAGTTACGTCATCACTACACCCACACCCACACACCCCGTGCACTGTTATCACACACACACACACACACACACACCCTCAACCATTCACACACACATGGACTCACCTCCCAGGGATGTTTTAGGAGAAACATTGCAGTCACACGTGCAGGCGATTAACGCACACACACCACAAAACAACGTTAATCTTTGCCGTCGGGGAGGGGAGGGGGAGGGGGGGGGGCTTCTCTGCACTCTCATTGGCTATCAGGTGCTGTTGGGGGGGCTCGCTCATCAAATCAATCACAGTTGTTGCGCTCTCTACCAGACTAATCTCCCAACACGTCCCGGGGATCTCCTTTGACACATTGAGCAAGCGGCGCTGGAAATTAAGGCTGTGACTCATTTAATCATTTCTCTACTATTTCTGTTAGTCACCGCTCGCATCCCGACTCCCCCACGCCTTCTCTGAGACGCGCAGAAATATACATCTACTCTTCCATCTGTTCCCATGCCACTCGACCAGGTAGCCACATGCTTCCCTCCCCTGCGTTATTGCCATGGCGGCATGATGTGGCTTTATTCCCACCGCTGGATTATCAGCATGTGTGTGTGCGTCGCTGGCTACACATGTGTGTGCATCTGTCTGTTTTCTTCTCTTTTTTTTTTTTTTGCAAATGTGTGCTGCTGTTGGTTATCTTTTTTGGAGGTTTTTGGGGAGGGGGGCGGATTACAGTTGAGGCTGCTCAGTCCCTCCACTTGTACACACCCCCTCCAGTTCTGAACTGGGTCTAAATCCTGCACCGGGGTTACCATGGCAGCAGCAGTTTAGCATACATTAGACAGCGGTCCAATGTTACTACTGACTGAGTAGTGAGTGAAAAGAAGAGAAATGAGGACAAAAAAGAGAGAGGAGAGAGAAAGAGATAAAGAGGGGAAAGAGATGTTCCTCTTCCGCTAAATTAATTCTAGATGATGTCACGTACAATATATGCGAGGGCGTGCGCATGAGTGCTCAGTCTGTTGACCAATGCAGCGGATTATTTCTTTTAGCAGGGACGACAGGGAGGGTGGTTGGCCAGGGCTAGTGCTTTATTAAAGTTGTCCGCTGAGTCCTGGTGGACAGGATCTGCAGCCTGGACTGAGGGAGGCAGGGGGGTGGGGGGGAGGGTCCAGATTTGGGGAAACCGGGCCCCCCAGGAGGTGAAGCGGAGAAACAGAATGAAAATGCTGTAAAACTGTATACTGTTTGTGATTCCCTGATCCAATCAGACAATAGAGCAGTACAGGCGGCCAGGGTGGAGCATTGCATGTGCTTGTTCAAGGCAGTCGATTTAGAGGTGCTACATTTCATATTCAGAACATTGATTTAGTATCAAACAGCTATTATCTATGTACAGACATAGTCGATCAATGTCACCTGAGCAGAGGGTGGTGTGTGCGTGTGTGTGTTCAGGCGACAACCACTTCTGCCAAGTGAAGCCGACGTGGAAGTGCCTTAAAAATTGCATTCTCTCTAATAACCATCAGGGGGCGACTCCTCCGGTTTCAACAAGAAGTCCATGAGAACATTGTAAACTAAATCTCTAGTTTCAATTATTCAATACAGCATGATGTTAATTTAGTAATTTGTGGTCCATTTAGAGTCAAATAGACCATAAAGCAGGGTATGCTTAGGGCGGGCTTAATGTGATTGACAGGTCGCTGCTACTACCGGAGATGTACATTTCAAATATGGTAATTTCCATTTCTTGGCCACACAAAAAAACAACATGGTGAAATTGCCAAAACTCGGCTTCAAAGCGGCAGTCCGCAAACCAATGGTTGCCGCCACTAGGTCAACGTCCACTTCTTATATAAAGTGTGTGTGTGTGTGTTGTTATCCGAGCTGCTCGTATATATTACACCTTTTTACATCAGTAATGTGTGGTTTTTATACAATAAATTGGCAGTCAGCTAAACAAGTTGTGCTTTTACTTTAGATTAGGTTCTTAGGGCGACTGAATTATGTCTATTTTTATCCTTTTACATAGGCCTTCTTATCAAACCTTCATGACGCACCACCATTTTTCGTAGTCCTGCTCAGCATTTGCAAACAGTTGTCTAATGTCATCTGTGACTCTTTGTCACGTCTCAGAAAATAACCCTGATGATGTAATCGTGACATTGTTTGGAAAGAAGCGGGTACCAGACAGGGAGGCCCTCATCAAAAATGCTGTTAGTATGTTTTCCTCACATAAGTATTACTCAGCTTCTTTATATACTGCATTTGTTTTAGGGAGAGCAATTGTGTCGGCCTTCCATGTTCTGTTTAAACCCAGACACCAGGAAACGCCCAGGTGTTTCTGCAAATTTCTATCAACAGCAGAGGAATATTTATAGCGACATCAGGGAATATTTTAGTTGAGCATGGCTGGCTGCAGTGCTGGCTTTAAATGGAACACCACAGTACTCCACAGATCACATTGCTTGGGAAATGTAAGATGATACGGGTTCATTAAGCTCCTGGTGTAAATATCTGGATGGCAGAACCCAATGGAAGCGGGAACAGATAGACCATTGACGACTTGTCTGCTCTGCCATATGCAGGACAGATGAAGTGCCTCAGTGGGAATGGAGCTAAACTGTTGGCCGACTGGAGAGACTTCCAGCCAGTGGACGACGTCCAGATCATGCATACGGTTGGAATCCTGTGCGCTGCCTGCTAATCGCTCCCCTCCCCGTACGGCTTCCCTCCGAATTTATTGCTGCATGTTGCTTCCCAAGGCTTCTCCTTCGCAGTGGAACTGAAACGTGTGCAGGGTCCGCATTAGCTCTGAGTCTCTATTATTTACTCAGGACAAGCTCCAATGAGCTCGTCACTGTAATGAGTCATATCTGATTTACTCAGACTGCCTCAGCCAATTCACCGGGGTGTGATTTTCAGATTTCTTTTTGGGAACCTCTGTGATTTGAATTGTGATCATTTCATACACAAGGTATGATTGTACCAAACAGTCTCTTCTGCATTGTTAAAATCAGATAATGTGATATGGGGGCTGGATGCCCCAAAATAAAGTCAATTTGAAAATGTGACCAATTTAGTTCAGATTGATTTAAGATATTACTCGTCATAGTGGACACCAACCAACTGAACTGAGATGACATGGGGGTCGTGGTGGCAGACTGGCAGTTGAATGAAATCATGTGGTTTGATGAAGACAAAACCATCTTTCTGAACCCCGTTACGCTATAGAAACCGACCGCTGCTGACGTTCCACAATGTTAGCATATTCTCCTCGACATTGTGAAAACATCCTCTTAGCGAAAGCGCTTCATGTCGGCGAGCAGGTGGAGTTTTTTCTGTGGAAGTTAACCTTCAATATTTCCATTTTGTAGTGGTTTTTAGCAGCTTATCTGTTGCCTGTTTTATATTGGCTGAAGTGAAGCCCCCGTGACCCCTGTCGCCAAGCAACCAGTGTAATCTTTTTTTCATTCTCTGCAGTGTGACGCTGAAGGTGCAAATGAAGTAGACGTCACATCAATGGGAAGTGGGTATTATATCACGGTATGAGCCTATCAGATTGCTTGATTTAAGCTACCCATGTCATAATGTCCATTCCTAGATAATATTCAAGTATCATGAGTTTTGAAAGTGTCTCTGTAGCTGCATAAGCTAATGCTAGCTTCCCTGATTGACAGGACAGACTGCTTCACAGCCCTGAATCCTTGAGGTCTCAGTCCAGTATCGGGTTTTATTTGATGAGATAAGAACAAGGGTGTCATGTGCTTCAACCGGGCGACTCTGTTCATTTTCTTACACAACGGCAGAGCCAGCTGTCCGCCACGGACGTGAGGCGATTGCTGAGATCTATTATGTAAAAAACAGATGACCAGCAGAAACATAGCCAACTCCTGGAGCCTTTCTGACATGCAAATAACAGCCGAGGTTTCTTTTATGTTTCACCATCTGACAGAAGTAGCTTTTATTAGACAAGCCACTGTAAATTTACTGGTGACAGTTTTCATTATAGCTGAATAAATCAGTGATTGAGCCACACAACTTGTTAAGGCACTTAATTATGCAGGTTTAATTAAAATGGCCGCTATGTTAATTTGAAAATGTGCAATTGGAATTCTTTTTTTACAGCTATGAAGTAAAAACAAAGTGTTATAATGTATACCAGTAACATGATTATTATATCTTTTCTACTGGCTTTCTATCGTCGTCTGGCTGGTATGGACATTAAATGGTTCTTATTTGCATTCTACACTCTTTAAAAGACTTTACAAGTCTTACATCTAACTTTTTAAAACCATTAACCCCAAGCTAGACTTACTTCCACTTCCCTGCTGTTCTGCAGGTTGACAAAACCAGTCCGTCACTGATCGAATGTCTTGAAACCATGAAACCAAGCTTGAATATCACCCTTGATAAATCTGCTACCATAGCTTCAGGAAGCAAGAAGATCAGTTACATTACAACAACGTGCACCCTAAAATACATTTTACTGGTCATTCTTATGATATTGGATAGCTTGGCCGAGATTTTTTATGTTCATGTAATAGTAGAACTACCAGAGCAAGAATGTGGCAACCAACGGTGTTTTAGTTTTTGTGTTTATTTTGGGCAGAATAAAGGATTTTTCCAGCTGTCCAAATCTCAGTTGATTTTATTTGAGGCCTACATTTCCGTGATAGGTTTGGCTATCCAGCAAGTCAAACATCAAAAAGCTTGTCAAGCACTGCAGGTGAACATTGTGAAGTTGAACACTGATTTGCTGATCACTTATGTCAAAGCAAACTATGAATGACCTATACCAAAATAAAACACACACATTTATTTATCTATTACCGCCTTATAGAACAGACTTTGCTTAACTGATTCCTTCCAGATGATTTCTTTAAAAAGAATCATACTTGAAAACTTGAATCGCTTCATTATTCAAAAAGAGAGATAGTCATTCAGTAGTGTATTCCTCGTGGATATGTTATTGACTACAAAACACAATCTGAACTAAACCAAAACACCATTTAATTATTGTAGAGAAGAACATGAGGCAGATTGGGAATGTCTTTCATCAGACCAGTACCATGATGTTCCCTGGAGGGTGTTATTGGCAGTTCTAAAAGTGGCTGTGTTCAGTCCAGTACAGAAAACATGCTATGCTCTTTAGAGCTGCTCTTATAAACATCACAGCCACCCAACTGGCAGCACTTTGGGTTTGGCTGTTTTCATTCATTTCTTGCATCCCAAATGGATGTTTGCTGTTTATTAGGTTTCAACTGTCAGTTCCAAGTAAAAGCTTCTAACATGACTGTCAATGATCTTATTCACTTTCAGCTGCCATTCTGCACTCATTCGTTGTCTGCGGCGGTCAGATCAACATCCTGTCATCAGTAACGCACACACATCTTACAAATGCATGATCAACCTCGCTAGGATTTATGAAGCTCAGTTGCCAACCGGTAAAAGGTATGTCTAGATGGGACTGGCAAGGGTGGGATTCCTAGGAGTTTGCCCGTCCGGTCTACATGTGCTTCATGGACTTGGAGAAGGCTAACGTCCGTGTCCCGTGGGGTTACTTGTGAAGGGTAGTATGGGGTACCTGAGCCCGTTGCCCACCGAAGCGAGAGCTGTGTCCATATCGATGTGATGTGCATTGCACTCTTCATGCAAACGAGAAATGCATTTATATGACCACAATAAAACAAAATCAGATGTATGCAAGCATGTTGTTACTTTTTTTGATAGGCTACAGCAACGCGGTCAATCAGAATCGGTTTTATAAACCATGTAGCATCGTGTATTGAAATGATCAGATGGGTAGAACATGAGAGGAGCCTTCTGTGTGCGTCGTTACCGTTTGCTTGCTTTCCTGGCTTTCACGTTATCTTCTGTTGCGCTGATTTGCTGAAGTTGAACAGTTTATCGCAGTGATTGCTCTCACCGACGTCTCCGTTGCCAATTCATCATCCTGCATCGGCCAAAAATTCACCAACGAGGGCAGACGAGCGCCAACGGTGCGGGACACGCCACAAAAACTAGGCCGGCAGACGCTCACTGGCAGCCCGAGTTTGGCAGAAGCTAGTGTGTCGGGGCCTCTAGAGACCGGTGAGCTACAACATCCGGCATACGTTCAGGATTCCTCATGAGCGCCTGAAAGCTCTTGTCCAATTGGAGACCTGATTGTAGACCCAAAACACGCTGTTGAGATTGTATACCTTGTTTGGCTTGGGAACGCCTCCAGATCTCCAGGAGGAAAATGTTGCTTGTTAGGGGGACGTCTGGACTACCTTTCTAGCCTGCTGCCACCGCAACCCGGCCCCAAATAAATATATATATATATATATCTCTGTATACAAAAAACCCTCTGAGGAAAATTTGTGATTTGGGGCTATACAAAATAAACTGAATTGAAAATAAATAAATATAGCTTTCTTGCTCAGAGTTAGACGTAAAGATCAATAGCACACCCATATCTGTACACGACATGGGAAGCTACAGCCAGCATAAAGACAGCATGAAAAAAAAAGCTCATCCGGCTCCGTCCAAAGGGAAAAAAGGCTTTGGTGTAGACTCTTTTTTTTGCGAGTCATCAAGTTGCTACCAGTGACTGCGCCCCTAAGCATCTCGCAACACAATGTCATGTGGCGGTGGTACGGCAGCTTTCTAGCGTGCGTCTCGCCCCCTCTCAAACCTGTCGGCCTATGTGAGTGAAACATCTTGTGCTTAACCGGCTGCGGCAACCGTGATGAAATATCAGTCCATAAAACCCACATGATTTCCGTTCAAGGTTGTGAGCGTATGTTGAGTCAGGCATTTAGTGCCAAAGCAGCCTAATAGCAGAGACACGAGAAAGTGGTGGCTGAGGATAAATGCAGAGAGCGTTTCATCAAGCTGCTTTTTGACTTGGAGAGAGAGGCAGGCCAGGAGCTGAGGAAGTCTTCATCCTCTCGTACAGGTCGTAGAAGAGGAGAGGGTCAGGTAAAGCAGGTCAGAGTGCTGCTGAACACGAAGTTAAAGCAAGGACTTCGGTCCGCTGTGTTATGAGGAGTGTTGGGAGCAGGCGCTGGATGGAAGGAGCAGCTCCTTTCTCCTTACATGCCTCCTCGACAAGGAATGCAAGGAATGCGGCGCACTCCTGAAAGGAGAAGGTGCTACTTGGCGAGTGCAATGCTCCGTTGAAGCTTGGCCTTTATCTCTGGCGTCTGAAAGTGGCTCACACAGTCTCATTACTTCTCAAGCCTTCCCTGGTTGGCGGTGCTTAGGGTCATTGTGGCTGTGGGATGTCAGTCAGTAGCCTTATCACAATTATTTCTCATCACTGAGCACAAGACAGTGATTTTTACATTTTGTGTAAATCTGCTAAGTCTGTTTCCATTTTGTTGTTATCGATACTTTTCCGCCTCAGTGAAGCATAACATGTTCCGCTGGGTTTAGGCAGGACCCAAGAGCAGACACGGAGACGGAGTGTAGGTGAAGGAATGGGTTTTTATTGAATGACAGCTGGTGTTTTGCAGGGCAGGAGATGAATGCAGGTAGGGAGGCGGCGTGAGCGGCCGACGCTGGGCTGCGGGCAGGCACGGATATCCTTGGCACAGGGAAAAGGTGTGAGTCATAAACTCAAGAATAGGAATCACAAGAAAAGTGCTCTTTGTCAAAGCAAGACATTGAGAGTCACACTACCACTGAGCTGACGAAACAATCTGGCGGCGAGTGGGAAGGAAGCCGGGGTATTGGACTGAATGGGTTTGATGAACCATTTGCAGGCTAGCCACACACACACACACACACACACACACACACACACACACACACACACACACACACACACACACACACCGAAAACAGAGGGGAGACACAAGGAAACCCCAGGGAACGACTGGAGTCACGACAGAACCGTCACATAAAACCTTTTTTGCGATATTTCCCCTTTGTTCAGGGCAAATTGAAAATGCACATAAAACTGGTGGATGGAAACAGACCTATGATTACAAGGAAACACTGGTTTCATGTCATGAAGGCAAACCACATGTTTTTACAGTTTTGGTCAAATTTATGAACCTTTCATTAAATTCTATTGTTAAATACGAGATTAGAGCCGATCAACGGCTCTCCACAAGGGCGGCAGCTGAGCTAGTGGCTCAAGGCTAACGGGGCTAACAGCGCTAAGAGAGCTAACGTGAGGGGGAAACAGATGGTCTTAATAGATAATTGTGGTTTGCTGCTGTTTTAATGCTCTGAATATCTTTTTGAACTTTTTAAATGTTTTAAAGGGACACATTAGTGACTATCGCCATGGATTGGAAAAAATCTGCTCTGATGCTTTGCTCAGAGCAAAGCGGCAGAAATGGCCCTACAGATATGTTCATTCAAAGCCAATAACCATTTTATGAAGCTATAATAAATCACCCTTTCGTTGCGATCAAATGCTAAATATTCATTAAATATTGAGTGAGTATAGGTGATGAATGCAACACATTTTATTTTTAAAGGAATACAGTGTGGTAGGCCAGTAGTAGAGTACATGCTGCAAAGATTTGGATTCTCATCTTACAGTTTGAATCATGAAAATGAAAACTTTAGATGATAGTGATTGAAATGTTATAAGTGTTTGATACTTTCTCTCTGACCTCCTGTCGAGTCATTTCTAATCAAGGTTATATTAACGACCTTTCGTATCCCAAAGCGGTGACTGTCTGCTCCATTTCTAAGGAATCTCGGTGATCTTTTTCAGCCTCACTGGCTTTAACAAGGTCCATTGGGAGGCAGGCGGTGTATATATATATATATATATATACTGTGTGTGTGTGTTCGTTCAGTACCTTGTTCAGGATTTGGTGCAGTGGGCTGGACTACAATAATAAGAATGATGACATGGCATTTGTGAGCAGTGTGTTACCTTTGAATGGGTTTTGAGTTTATTTTTGCATTTACTGTTATTCTTTAATTGAGGGTTCATTTGGCAAAAGCTTATTGTCTGTCTTTAGCGATCTGTAATTATAGCAATCACGGGAGATATATCATATTTTTTACCCAATAACAATGAACAGTTCTGTCAAAAAGCTGTCAAATGACACCAGTAGAGGGTTAACTAATGGGGTAGAATAGAGGGGTGGACGTAGTCGTCGCGACGTCATCCATGGGTTTTCCACGAGTTCTTTGCTTTGGCTGCCGCCATCTTGGCTTTTTTTTTTGCAACCAGTTAACAGAAGTGACCATATTTGGATGGCTCTGGTTGGGCTAGCAACCTGTCAATCACACGCTCATTTGGACAGGCACAGAACCATAGGTTAGTCGACAAGGCCGTACGGAGTCGACTCGTGGTTTTGATGGTCCCTACCCTGTCATAACGATCTCAGTGAGAAGTAGAGGGAGTAGAGAGAATTGCTTATTACTGAACTTCACTTCCCTGCATCTAGACTCGGAGTCCCATTAAGCCCAATCATGTCAATGCAGAGACTTTGTTTCAGAGTTCCCTAGACGCAGTCGTCTTGGAGCTGCTACAGTTGCTTCCGTCCTCCCCCAAAAACAGCCATCTCTACTGTTTTTCAAATACTTTGGCATGTCTACTCAACTTTATGGGACCCATGCAGATGTAGCGTCATGGCTGCATTCAGAATGATGCTTCAGAATTGTGTGTGTGTGCGTGTGTCTGTGTCACAAGTCACATTAAAACTGCTGCTATGCAAATCTGTTTCATTTCCATCCCCGTCCTCCTCTCAGCCTCTCTGGAAACAGTGGCGATCTTTGAAGTGGATGAGAAGTCTCCGCAGAGAGACGTCTCATCCACTCCAAGTTGTCCCCTGAAGGCAAACGCTAATTCAATTAGACCTTCATCAGATCTATTAGTGTTCTGTCCGTTTTCATTTCCTTTGTTGGGCCTCGGCATGCTGACCACATTATGTTCCTCCAGACACACCACGCTTGTCCCCCATGCAGAATCGACAACTTTTCTGTTAAACTCCAAAAGGAGTTTCCATTCTTTATTTCCTCTAAAACGTGTCCAAACAATGGTGACAACAATAATGTCCAGGTTTCTTATTTCCTCTGACTGTCTGAATTCCTAAAATATTCCAGTCATGACAATAATTCAGAGAAAAGCAGCAAATCCTCTCGTTTGACAAGTTGGGAATAAGGAAGCTTGGAAAGTGCAAGTTCATTTCCTGTCTATTGGCTAATCATGGCAGCTCCATTTCACAGGCTGAAGAAAACAAACACGCATCCAACTTGCTTTGACGTCCATTTAAGTAGAGCTGAACACTTCTCGCTTGAAGGAAAATAAATCTTTTACTTCTTTGATCATTAAGTAATTCTGTATGAAGCGAGTGATACCCCTGACACTTTGGACAGTTGCTTGGACAAAACAATGTCAAGACATCACTATGGGGTCCGTGAACTAAACGTTTAATGGTCTAATAATCGGTGCAATACTCAGCAGATTCATGTGTGTTTTTGGCTTTAGGGGCCTGAGGCCTGGACGTCACCTGGAGGACGACGACGACATTGTGCCTGAACTGGCTAACATCCACCCCAGAGAGAGACCCGACTGGGAGGAGACCATCAGTGCCATGGTGAGACACACACACACACACGCACATGCACACGCACATGCACATGCACAGTCTCTCTTTTGCATATACACAAACCTTTGCACACGTGAGACTGTCGCTGTTTTGAGTACATACATTGAAAGTAGAAACCGTTTTTTTTTTTTTTTTTTTTTTTTTTTTTGATAAGTGTGTTCATCAGTGTCCTGCTCTTCTCTCGACTACAAGCTCACGTGCATGAACGTGGGACAATGTCCAGAGGATCGGGTCCCGACATTGTCTGGAGTTGCCCTTTAACCCAAATCTCGTTGTCTCTCTGGTTAGACATTTCCGTTAACCGCTCTGAAGTCGGAATAAACTGTCAACAATTCTCATCTGTCGTGGTTATTTGTATAAAAACACACAATTCAAATGATTAGGAAACAAATCATCAAGCATCACTAGTTTTGATTATGTATTATTATAAGCTACTTCGATCTATTGTTAGGAAGACTAGTAATAGTCGCTCATATAGTTCCATCATTTATTTTTATTTTTTTTGTATTGCTGTTTGTATCTGTTTTATTCAGGTTTCTCGCCAAAAACAAGTTAACATTTGAACACAGGGGATTTTTGTCTTGCAGTTGTGACAAATTGTAAAAAACTATTGTGGCGGCGGCCCACTCTGACAGCCAATCGATGGGTGCATCTCTCGTTTTTGTGTGAATGGACCCGTCTTCTTCACCCCCGCAGCGCTTGCATTCTTTAGTTTTTTGCACCAGCCGCGAGACAGAAACGGCATCAAACCCAACACGACACAATCGGACATCACACAGACTTTGTACCAGAGAGCTGGCGGGGGTTCTGTATGCTGGATGGCATCGGACGTCTGCGCTCTCCCACACGGCTTCCCCGTGTGATGTTAGATGAGTTCAGGGTTGCAGTGCACGTGTGCGTGAAAGGGGCTCTGAGCGCCGAGATCCAGCGATAACGCCGCTCCGCCCTCATGTCACGTTCTTATTAGCCGCTGGATTGATTAGTTGTGTATCTCTCCCCTATCCACACTGTGTCTCCTCCATTGTCAGATATTGGTGATTAATGCCGGCCCTACAGCTTCCCCACTCCTTCTCCTTCCTCATCTTGCTCTTCTGCGTGCTCCCGTGTCATCCGTTTATTTCAGCCCGTCTCTCTCCGAAGGCTGCATTCCATTCACCCGACAGCGGCATTCATTATTTCCTTCCCTCCCATCTTTGGTTCGGGTCTCGCTTCTTCAGCATCGACAGCATGTTGAAAAATGAGGCCGTCTCCATGGTAACGTGCAGAGCCACCCGTGGTCGGCGCGTGGTTGGAGCCCTATCGCGAAGCGCTCTCTTCGATCGGGCAACACGAAGAAGGGAAGGAGAGGGCCAGAGCAACAACAATCTCGCCAGGCTAATGAATATTGATCGCAGGAGGCGGGGCTTGTGATACCACAAGTCTGCTATTCTTTGTTCAATATTTGATACGAGAGGGACTCTGTGCCGGAGCGGCTTGCATTATGCATGTCTCCCGTGGTTGGAAGGAGGTGATGAGAAGCGCCGAGCAACTTGGTGTAAGCTGTCACACAGACGCCCTGTTGCACCGTGTGGGATGGATCCGCTCTGTGTGGACTGCAGAGCGGCGCATTAAAGGAACTAAACACTCCGGATCCCTGCAATGATGAAGAGAATCATGAACTCTTTTTCAGTGATTATAGATCTGCCACGACACACACACACACACAGCGCTTGGATCGGGGGACGAGTAAGAGGCGTGCACAAGTTCAAAGCTTCCACGTCGATTTTAAAACATCACGCATTCACACAGTCAAGGAATATGACACATTTTACTGGTAGAAAGTAGCTCAAGCTGAATACTATATATAGTTGTGACGCAATGGCAGTTTGAGCTTGTAAAGCCTTTATATAATGGCGCTGTTATTGTCATCAAATCTGAATTATCCTCATTCAATTAAAATTCAATTAAAATGTCAGAAATTAGTGATTAATGCTGGGAGATGTGTCGGAGCGGTGAGTTCAACCGGCTCTTTTTCGTCTAATAAAATTCACCAAATGTTGAGAGAGGAAATGTTCTCTCACATATTCGCCTTCTGAATTCAAGCTTCTCTCTCTCAACAAACTAAGATGAGCCTAATTGCCTCGTTAAATAATCGTAAAACAGACTTCATTCAAACTTGACAGAAACAAAATAAAACTGACAAACAGTCTTGGTTAGTCGATATTATTCTTTGTGGAGAGACTGCAGATCCGTCGATTTTAAATCAACTAATCGATCAGTGGACAACGTCGTAGGAGCGTTAGTTGACTACAAATGTCTCTTGTGGAGGTCGGCCCTAAACCATAAACGGAATCAGGCAGCTAATCCACTTAAATGAGAATCTGGAACCAGAGAATGTTTTCCATCTTTTGCTTGAATGTTTCTCTTAAACGACTAATCGAACGTCAAACCAGTGGTTTTTCTTTCCATGGACAATTTGGTCAACTAGTCGTTGCAGCTCTACTCTATATGTGCAGACTCCTCTCACAGCTTTGTCCGGTGACCACCTCGGATAGACCACGACCTCATCTGCATACCACCTTTACTGTCACTGACCGCCGCAAGCTGAATTCAGGAAAACTTTCACCGTCTCGCCCTGATCAGATGCCCACTGCCTTCTCTCGGCCCTCTGGTGCTTTTGTCTCACGGGTCCATTCTGCTTTTACTTTCAGTAAGATCTACTTTGGGAATCAATCTTTTCCTTTCCACCTTACCTCAACTTGTCTCCCAGGTGTCTTCCAACAACCTGCTGTCACCTGCTATCCACTGATACAATCTGCCGCCTCCAAAATAGTTTCCCCGGGTTAATGTTTTGTTGTCCACATCTGCATTAGATTTTTACTCTAATTTAAGCTTTATGAAAAACAATGTGCACGTGTTCTTTGTGAAGGAATGCATTACTAAAGGACAACGTGACTGTTCCTGAGGCCGTGGGCAGTAAATGTTGTCCCCAAACACTGAAACATCCGAGCAGCTTTGGAGCCCGACTAGTATTGACCGATCCCGTTTGAGCTTTGGTTGCGTGCAGGTTAAAAGAGGAGGAATGCATTGGCAGAAATGCAATCTAGGAACCCACTGGATACTGGCAATGAGTTATGTTTATTAGCTAATAAATAAACCGTTAACTGAGTGTGGTTTAAAAAAAAAGAAAGGAAAAAAGAATCCTTTAGATTTGATCGACCAAAAGTCAAACTGAGTTGTACCTACTCCTCCGTCACCGGGTGGTGTTGGAGTCCCAGGGAGTCCAGTTGGGAACACAAAACCACTTCACCTGAGGAACGGGTTTACAACTCGGGGAAGTTATCAGCAGTTCATTTGTTTTTTTCCGGGCAAGGGTCAATGTCACAAAACAGTCCACAAGGAAGGTACGACCCGACCCGCTCTCTGCACCAAATCAGAGAAAAGAACGGGATCAAATATCAAAATATGAGTGAACAATCAACACAGTATATAGAGTTAGAACTTTAAATTGTTCAACCCTTGTGTCTTTAAGTAATCAATATTTAACTTCCACTCGCAGGTGATACTGTGGGTCAGCTCATCAAACATAACAGCTTTGAACATAATTTATTATAATAGTGGGATGCTTTGGCTACAGAACTCATGATAATTTACAAGTCAAACAGCTCTAACAATTTACCACTTGACCCGAGTAACCTGGCGCTTCACTCAGCCTCTTGATTATTACATTTGTACACTTCCTTGTTATGAATTTCATTTGTTCACTTGCTGGCCTTGTTGTGAACAAGGTAGTTATTGTTTTTTAATCCGGTAAACTGCACTGTACCACTTCACTGTCTCACGTGTTCGTAATTAACAAATTAAAGTTGACGTTCTGTCGGCTATTTGAATGAGACCTACGGGGTTTTCCTCCATCAACGTCAGCTGACGGTTCTGTGTTTGTGTGTTCTAGGCAAGGAGCGCCGAGATCCCCGAGCTGAGGGCGGAGCCCCTCATGCGCTCATGCAGCAGCAGCACGGCCAGCATGAAGGTCAAGAATGTCAAGAAGTGAGCACATACACACACACACACACACACACACACACACACACACACACACACACACACACACACACACACACACACACGCCTCCACCTGTCTCCTCTGCCTCTCTTATGTCTCCCCATCCCTCCGTTCATCTCGATGCATCGCTCTCAACTGGCTGTTTATCGCCTCCGTTTCCATTCCCCGAGTCTATTTCTGTGTCTTCCTCCTCTTCTCTGTTTGCACGGCACCCTCCTTCTAATACCAGTCATACACACACTTAGTACTGAGGTGTTATCATGAGCACAGGACTAAGTGGCCAACCAAACTGTGTGTGTGTGTGTGTGTCATGTTTGCAGACTTTGCTTCACCAAGGGCCACTTCCCGAAGCTGGCTGAGTGCGCTCACTTCCACTACGAAAACGTGGACTTTGGCACGATTCAGGTAAAAGACCTTGAAGCTTTTCCTCCTCAGTTACGTCACCACATTAATGGAATGTTTCATCCCACGTGTGATGATGGAGCGATCCCTCCCCATGTGTCCGTTTCACCGGTTTTAGTATTTTTGGAGGGAGCTGGCTGCGTGAAAATACATGACATCCACGTCGTAGACGACGCTTTGAACCTTTTATTCAAAGACGTGCGTCGTCTCTAGCTATTCCCCTGCAGCGCTGGGTCAGAAATCTGAAAAAGATGACTCTCATAAAGACAGAAATATGACTTGCATGCCTCTTCAAATTGACGTCAAGCAGACTTTATCCTTTTTTCCGCCGTTGATACCTCGGAGATGGTTGATTTGCATTTGTTTGTTATCTTCCTGGATGCCCAATGGGCTCTCCAGCACGACCTCATCCATTCCAGCGCCACACACCTCAGTTGACTGAGGGTTGTGCGTGTAGGAGTGGTCACTGATGGGTCTAAGTATTATGTGTCTACCCTCAAATCTGACAAAGAGCTGATGTAGGATTCTTTTTGTATTCATATTAATATTTAAGTTGCTTTCTGATATCAAAGTACAGAAGACTTTGATGCTTTTCCCCATGCTGACTAACTATCTAAACTTACTTTCAACTTTGGTACACAACATTGCATTGTATTACATTGCGAGACGTTTCCCGTTGCTGACAGTACATGAAACAAAAACTACAAGAATAAAAGCAATAGTACAAGGGAGCCACTGATGCCAGCATGACTAGGAGGAAGATCAATGCAATGCATGGTAATAGGGTGCTGCAGGGATGATGTCATTTTTGGAAGGCGCACTGGCTCCCTCGCCAAAAATGTTGGATTATGTTGCTGTTGGTATGTTGCAATCGCCAGAAGTGAAAAGCTAACGTTTAGGCTCTGAACAAACCACAATATGGTCACAGGACTAGACGTGTAGTCCTCTCATTTACACTTGTTCCTAAGCGAGGGGCATTTTCTGAAGCAGTTGTCGAAGAAAACATTAAAATCTCTTCAGCTTGTGTCGACCGCAGACCTCGTTTTTGACATCCAACCAAAAACCCATTTAAATTTTTTTTTTTTTAAAACATTGACTTTGAGATGAAAGATGCGGAAGTGCAAAATTGCTGACTCATTTCTGGTTCTTGGACTCATTCCGGCAGCACTCCATGTTAATTACTTTCAGGAGACGGCATTCATACTCCAGGCTTATCAGTCGGCGTGATAAAAGAGGATCCCACTCGTCTGACTTCATCTTCTACACAGCACTTTGCCAGCAGCTCTTTGGTGTACACTCTTCAGTTCCTTTCCCATACATGTGTTTTGCATCTCTTCGGGCCCTTTCACAACTACCTTGTAGTAAACCAAAACTAACGGAATCAAACACACTAACCTTGGTTGGGACTTTTAGATGTGGCTCAGTATTTAGAAGGAACTTGGATAAAAGCACATTGAACGTCTTAAAAAGTGGTAAAAGTTGTTTCAAATTCATACCGTAGAGTCTACCGAGGCCGTGACATTATAGTTCGCCTCATCCGGTGCAGAGGTACGTGTAGTAATTAATAGTGGGTTTGATCCAGTAGTCAGCCGGGATTAGCACAATGAATGGCACACTCCACTGCTTTTACTCATGCGGGGCTATTCTTTACATCACTAGTGGAACTGTCCAGCCTGTGGAGCCGGTTGTGAAACGTCTTCTGCGGTTCTGGGAGGAGACCTTGGAAGTTAGAAATGATGATGTCATGGGGAATATCTCAGAATATCTCACACATTTCTCACATATTTTGTACTGCAAGATTGCGTTTCAACCCGAGGGTGTGGGATATGAACGAAGCAGGCACTTAGATGGGTCTCATGAAATACACCACTGTATTATGGGAAATATAGGATCCATTGTTGGGTTGCATTAGAATACTAGGGACTAAAAGTGGATATCGAGGACTCAGTTGCTCTGATTTTGAACATTATGTTTAGTCGCTCCTTGTGATGAACATAACTTTCTGTGAGTGCAGTACTAAGTTGCTCCTTAATGGTTCTCGGGTTCACACTGCTGTGGACAATGCACCAGTTGTATAAAGGGTGTAAAGATTTAGCGGTTTTAAAGCAGCTTTCATTCCTTTTCCACTAAATGTAGCAGTATTGGCAGCGCGTCATGAAGAAAGTCCCGTTCCTCCCTCAGACAGCTTTGTCATAATGTCAGGAGACCAGCAGGGGTCAGCAGTCTGCTACATTTATTGCAGGCTGCCACCACCGGGAGGCCGGGGAGACACTTGGCTAAAACGCTTACCAATGTCTACTTCAGCCTGCTGGCTATTTGTTGATGTAACTCAGGTTACACCACAGAAACCATCCATTCATCCACCGCATGCACAATGGCAAGTCCTCAGCTAAAAGCCGCCGGTCTGCAGTCAGTAGATTGGTTCTCTCTTTGTTGCTCCAGCTGTGTGTGTGCTGGCTGCTCATACTGGCGCAGAGCAGCACGACTGTCTTACCCTTTGTGGATTCTCGCAACACTTTTCCGCTCGCCCCGTCTTTTTGTTTTGCCGCTCCGTGGTTTTTAGTATTCAGCGGCGCGGCTCCTGCCTCTTCTCTGAAGTGAACAGAACCCCCCGAGTGGAAAAAGTTGCGTCTCCTTTGTTTGAGGGATTAATTGTTTTTTATTTGTCCGCAGTGTCAATCAGTACATTTTATGTATAATCCAGCCTCAGCCAAACACTTTTCCCATTTTATGAGTCAGTCACAAATGTTAGTGACAAATGTGTTCCTTTTTATTTAGCTCAGGACATTTTTGATGAATGAAAACATTGCTGTCAGAGAGAGTTCCCTCAAATAAACCTTTTCCATTCATCATTGAGGTTGTTTGATTGAAGTGTCGCATGGACACATCCCCATGTAAAGCTGTGTGTAGCGCTGCCAACTGTCATCTGTGATTAGCTGTAGTTATCTTTTAAAATGGTGTCTCCCAGTTTAGAAATGTGTTTTTAGTTAAAGCTCCACCAGTAGTTCTCCTTCAAGCCTCCCAGGTCGTGTGTGCAGTACACCGGACCGTTGGCATTGGGCCTTCTGCTTGGAGACATATTCTTTCATTTCCATAATAAAAAGACTCGCCAAAGGAGAGTTTGAGTCAGGCAAGGTTTTGTTGTGGAAACATTGGGATGTCATCGTCAGAGAAGGCCAACGAGGAGGGCGCCTGCGTTCAGAGCAGCACTTGCGTGGCAGTTGTTTTTCTTTTATGATACTGGTATTTCAGGCTCTATTGGCCTGTTGTTTTGGAAAAGCGGGATTGTTTTTGTCCAGTCGTTTGGTCTTTGACACCAAGTGGATTCATTCCTCAAGTTTCGATTTTGTTATTCAAGTGTTCAAGCATTTTCTGATTAGCTGCTGAGCTGCATTCATTAGATTGTAATCTTTGTGTGTCATGAGCTCCGATACGGTCGGTAGACCCAACAAAGTTAAAAGGTACAGCCAGTTTCCATCCACTACTGATATGGGATTATTAGGAGTTGGTTCATGGAGATGAACAGTAAGTGGCCAACTCTCCAGTCGAGCCTCAAACGATGAACAACAATGTAGAAAACTGGATGTAAATAGGACAATGTGACAAATGTCCAAAGGGAGGAGGGTGTACCTTCCCTGAGCTCTGTTGCCCTCTGGAAAAGAGTTTAGGAACCATTACTCCAGGTTGGCTGCACCTTTACATCGTGACACAGATACAGCTGGAATGACTTCATACCTACTTACTTGCTTTGACATTAGAGAGACACTCGGCATGACCCTTATGCAATGTGCATTTCCATATGAAGTTTATAATCCGTCAGGAGGATTCGGGGCCTCTTTCATAAAGGTGACGTAATGACAAAAGCTGATGGGCCTGTAGTTTCCATCCTCCACTGTAAATAGAGCCTCCTGAAAGGATAAAAACAATGGAAGTTGTGCCACCAGACACAGTTGTTCAGTCAGGCCGCCGGCCCAGTGTGAGAACCATCAAGCTCATGTATGACGACAAGCTGCTGGTCATCCTAAAACTCAGTTATTCTCAGATCCCATGCATTTTTATAGCACACGTCATGCAACGACGCAGCCCAAAGTGCTGAACCAAACAACGATAACACAATTCAACCGTAATGCAGCAAAGCATTACCAGTGATATCATTATAGTAGCCCAAATTAAAAGCCAAATTAGATCGATCGTTCAAACTAGGATTTTTAAAATACACGAAAGACCTGTTTTTGTTGGTTTTATTTGCTCATAAAACTGCTTTGGGCTGTATGTTTTCCTAATGTCTTTCTTGTTTACTCGCTGGCTCATTCTCTGTGTTATATCAAATCTGCCAGGGGGGAGGTATTTGCGTTAGACAGAACCGCTTCGCTTAACAATACCACCGTTGAAGTAGTAGACGTGAGAATGTAAGCGAACTCGTTGACCCGGTGCACATGCTGTTTATATTGAGTTTCAGCCGCACAGCGTTCTGTTGAAAGGAGATGGCTGTTTGCCGTAACCAGCATGTGTATCTAATAAAGTGGCCACTTTTTAGAGACCTCCCTCCTACTTCCATTATTTTTAACATTTAGCGTTTTCCAGTGTAAATACTATCTCCTGGTATCCTCCCAACAGTCTCTTCTCCACTTGATGTCTCTGTTGAACGGCCTTCCCTTCTGCTCCCAGCACTACATGATCCAATCTGCAGCCAGACACCAGGAAAACAACTTTATTGACTCAGACACTCTGCCCCCGTCGGTCCTGCTCGTACATATGGTTTATCTGCACCCTAGCATTTTGTCCCGTCCCGTCTCGTCGCACGTGCACCGCCCTGAGGGTCGAGTTCGTACACACTTTACTATTAATGGAGAGTTCAAAAACCGCGGCAGCTGGCGCCGTCCAAGCACTGTGGCACAGTTTTCAACTACCGTTTGGTATACAGTGATTAACAGCGTCTGAAGTTCTAAAAGGGAGATCCGCTCAAAAATAGATTTTGAGTCCCTTCCCTGTGCAGAGTGACGAATGTGCAGTGTTTGTTTCACATTCACCTGCTGCAGGAGGAGCGCTTGTCTGCGCTCACCTTGAATATAGTTCACCACCTCGACTAGGACCGGCCGGTATGGAGACAATTACAGCTCAAAATGCCTGTGATCGAAAACCACCATGTGAATATTGCGGCAATATTGGAGAGTTGACTGTTGACTGTGTGTAAATATACTCACCGTTTCACCACGATACAAATGATACAAATCCACAAAATCAGCCTGCGATTGGCCAGTCTGCTAAAGGGACAATTACGTAACGTTGTTCCACGTACTCCGTTAGTCCCCATGCCCGCCTTTTGATAAATTGGGATTAATGTAGAATACATGTAACAGTCTAATGTTAGTTGCAGCCCTACTTTTTCAACCAGCGTGTTCATGCCGATGTCATTTTCTTGCCATTTGGTTTACCGGGCTTCCACTGTGTGGCACTAAGGTCACAGACGGCCTTCTCTCCTCACACACATCCAACGGCCGTGTCCGCAGGAAGTGGAACGCACAAAAATAAATCCATATTGTACGGTTTTGACAAATGTTACTGCCATGCAGGTATATTCATGATGAAACGTGATGTTAAGAGGCACCTTTTGTGTGTGTGAGAAAGACAAAGACGGAGCAGGGCGCCGTGCTCTGCCTCCGGCAATAATCACGGCGATCAATCTGAGTTTAACAGCTGTGAAGGACTGCCCCCCCCCCCCTCCCCCCCCGCCCACACCCCATCTCAACAACAGTGACAAAGGCTGTGTGGGAGAATGAGAGCAGTAGGCCGTATGTATGCATGCGGTCACGCATGTGATGGAGATTGACGGCCTGTCCTCTAGGCCAGCTCACTGTGTGCTGCTGTTCGGCTGATGTGCCTCAGCTGCTCCCACCGTCAGCCTGTGAAGTGATGTCAAACGGTCTGTAGGGGGAGGGGTGAGGAGGATTTTCTCTGTGCTCTCGCCCGTCCATCCATCCATACCGCCCATCACTCGCCTGCCTGCGTCCGCCCTGCGAGCTGAGCATCGTGACACAATATGCTCCGGCTGCCCACTCACTCCTTTCACTCACAAAGGGGCGAGAGAGAGGTGCATGGAGTTGAACTCCTCCCCTCCAGCGGGACCCAATCCATCAACCGCACCGCAGCGCTGCACTGAAGACGGCGGCGACTAGCACACACCCAGGAGGCAGGCTGCCCTGTAAAGGCCCAATGGCGACTGGCGGAAGGGTCCAGAGGATATTTAGGGTCGACTTTGGATCAGTTGTAGCTGTGGAATAGTTCAGGAACATACGTTAGTGTGGACAACGCAAATATATATATGTAATGAAACCCCCTCTATCACACATTCAGAGGACGGCTTTCCACTCCCTGTGAGCAGGGGGTGATGTAACAGTTGGACTCATTCTGGCCTTGTCAGAGGAAACAAAAGACCAGCCAGGCCCCACAGACACACACACACGCGCACACACACACACACACACTGACACATAACCACTCTCTCGTTCTCTGTGTCTCTCATGGCCGTTATTGGAGGACAACACGAAGGGGTTGAGAATGTGAATGTCCTCAAAGCCGGAATGCACATGATGAAGTGTGACAAAATCCACTCCAGGAAGGAAAAGCAGCTCAATTAGTCATGACACTGTTAGAATGTTTCATCAATACTTCAAATTTAATTTAAACGTGACACTTTATCAGCTCAAGATTACGCCTGCTGCAGTTTGACATGAAGACTGATTAATTGAATCCAGTAGACTGTAGATAAAGCAAGCGGGCTGTGAGATTAGCAGAGCAGTAATTAGGATGTGCGACTTTCAATCCCAATTTACGTGCGATCATTTACAAAAAGTAATGCCCACTGTGTCAAAATACGTTATATTCTGAACCATTTTTGGGCTCGTATCAAAGCAATGACTCACATCTGCATGCAAGTTTTCACTGAAAAGTGTTAGTTCCCTTTCAGTGCGTTCATTTGAATGTGGGTAGTGCGTCTCAGAGGGTTTGTGATACAGAACCCGCCGTTGAGACCGGAAGATTCCCCCAGTTAGACGATGGAAGTGGAAAGTTATGCGCACCGGTTTCAAACCCACGGCTTTTGATGGGCCTCGCATCCTGGTGACTCATTGAAAGCGAAAGTCTGTTTTTATATATATTTTTTTTTTCATGTCAATGCAGAAAGACGATCACTCACTCATACATCCGAGTAATATTCATGCTCACTTTCACTAAACTCCCCGGCTGTCTCATAGACTCTGGTTTGCAGCTCGACGAGACGGATTTATTTTCCCATTTCCACCTTTCACACTTGACAAACCGTCCTCTCCCTCTCCTACCTGACCTAGGAGGCCATTTTACTTCACACATAACGCACGACCGGCATTCCCAGAGTGGCCTAAATTAGTAGGATGCACATATTGACGATATCCCATTTTTAGCTCGGTGCCCTTTCACCTGAGGGCTCTTTGTCAGGTCACTGCTCTTCAGCTTGTACTTCGGTGTCTAATGAAGTCTGTGTGAGCGCATCCACACCCCAGTAATGGGATTTGTTATGGGATTTGTTTTGTGATCCTGTTTCCAAGTCTCGATCTCATCCCCTCACAGCAATTTACTAGATTCGTCCTCATGGCTTTAGTAATGATTTTTAGAGTTAGTGCCCTCACACTTCCTCCTTTAGCTTGGGAGGACCTCGGCGAGGCTCCAAACCCCTCCGGTGCTGCAGTGTGACAGAAATACCATGCATGGAAACGGCATCATGGGAGACCAGCCATTATTTTTGATCGCAATATTACTCTCCTGTTCTCCTTATTCCCCCCTTCATGATCCCCTTTCACCGAGGACACTGTTGTTCCTTTCGTCTTACTTGCAGAGGGAGATCTGTTTGTCCGCCATCGGTTGGATTAGAAAGACGTGCGCGCATTTACATCTCAATTCACGAAGCACAGTTTCGCTGCCAGAGCCTGCCGTGGTTTTTGTGTCACGATAGCTGTAGCAGTGAGGAGGAAGAAGGAGGAGAAGCAAAATGATTTCTGGTTTTAGTCGTAGACAAAGGTGGTGTCATCTCGTCCACCGGCCCTGAAGAAGTTGCACAATGTCAGCAAGCACTTGTTTGCTGCCCAGCAGTCGGCCTCTGGTGTTGAAAGGTTCTCGTAGCTCTGGTTCTGAGTTGGCCTGGCCAGCTCTCTTATGTCACAGTCGCAGCAGAGAACGGGGGGCGGGACAGACTCGCAGGAAATGAGAGCACAGAAGAAACGGCGTGGGCACTGCCGCTATTCTTAAGTGGATTTTGTTTTTAAGGCAAAATGAGTAGGATTTGTTTGGCTGCCTGGGCCAGGGTGCTCGCCAGCGGTTGAAAGACTCTCTCTCAATTTGGATCAAGTGTTGTCCGCTTGGTGTTTTTCTCCCTCGCTGTATTTGCGTTTTTTTTGCGTCTGCCCTGTGCGTAGCATCGTCTTGCATGCGTGCTTACGGTCTGGCACCCGGTGGCTTTGTTTTTATCGAGGTTGATGCCCAGAAACATTCCCAACACATCAAAAATGAAGAGAAGAGAAAATCCAGGCAGATGCACCGCCCACTTCTTGTGGGTCACAAGGGAGATATGTCTGAGTGTATGCATTATGTTCAGGTAATTTGGGGATTTAATGAAAGAGGATGAACTGATTAGAATTTGGAGGTCAAAGGTCACCACACAAAACGCATCGTGAAATAATTAATATGCTAATTATGACGATTTCACGAAAATGTTTGATAGTATAAAGGTGAGACAGATGGGGACGTGAACTGCAACATGATTGGTTGAGTTGAGTCAAGCAGCGTACTCGTGGGTTGTTAAGCCTGAAGCATGTTTAATGCAGTAAAGAACACATGGACGTCTTCAGTCACTATAGCCAGTGATCTCTCCTGGCTAATCTTCTTTTTTATATCCAACAATAACATAATTTAATGAGGGTTTTAGCTTTTTTCTTTTCATTGGACGCTGGAACTTCCACTGTCACTCCATTTCCTGGAAAACGTCTGACCTCCCCACATGTGATAAGCAGTCCAGCCTGTCAGTGGCATAGCAGAGCGCGGAGCTGAGTGAACTGGGTCATCTTTGGATTATCATTTGATATTCATCAGGCAGACTTGGTAGATTTGATGCTCCGGCCAGACGTCCCGTGCCAACCGAGGATCGGCTCACCTTGAACACGGAACTGTGCGGCTTTTCTAACTCGGCGGCGACTGTTTGATTGACACACTCTCGCTTTAGATGTTCGGCAGCAGGTGTTTTTTAAAGTTTTGACCAAAGTCACTTCAGGAATGAAGCTCGCAGCAGTGAAAGTAAGTAAAGAAGTTTAATTGAACTATGCTTTTGATATTTTTTTTGTTTGGAGTTGGATGTCTTTTTCCTGCACAGTTGGGGATCTCGTGAGCTCTGCAGGTCCCATGCAGCTCCGTATCCTTGTGGCCTCTCTTGGCTCACACACGTCCTCCTCGCCGAGGCCGGCTGCTTGCTTGGGTTTCCGTTCTCCTCTCCAGCAATTGGTCTTTTTTGTTCTCCTTTTAAAAAAAAAAAACAACATCCATCTCATGTGTGGATGACACATGTGAGGTCATCGGAGCTGATGCAACCTCTACTTTTCTCTCTTTTTCTTTTTTTGAGGTTTGAGGTATTTGGCTGCAACCTGAGAGCAGGTCGTTCAGCAGAAGAGGGGGTGTTACGGTTATATTTTTGGTGACTCTATTTCTACTAGACTGCGAGCTACCACACTCTGTGGTTATTTATTGTGGTGTGAGTATTTAAATGCAGAGTTTGTTCCTTGATTTATTTATTCTCGCTGCATCAGCAAAGCTCCAGTTATTGACACACTTGATTGAGGTGCTTTGAGGTGGAATGCATTGATGTCCTTTGACCAATAATTTGCAAGGACTGCTGATTTTCAAAATGCCACTGTGCAAAATGACGGCAGAGAGAGGACTGCACATGTGGAAGGAAAAGAGGGGGGGAAAGACCCCCTTTTCCCCCGTGTTACCTCCTGCCCTTTCCCTCTCCTCTGCTTCTTTTCACTCCCTCCATCCCTGCTCTTTGTCCTGGGAACGTACCAACCGGAGAGGGGGGAGAGGAGGAGAGAAGGGGGAGGGGTGAGCCAGCATGTTAGGCGGGGGGGAGAGGAGGGAGCAGGGAGAGAATAGCATGTGGTGGAGGGACAGAGAAACGCAGACCGTGAGGCCGGCAGAAGAACGAGACTGAAAGAAAATAGCTTTTTTTCCCCTTTTTTTTCTAGGAGGGGGAGATCTGGTGATTCCCTTCTGTTATTTCCTGCTGCTAATATATAATTGGGTGTTAAAGTTCTGCTAAGTGCCAGCAATCAGAGAAAGGAAGTATACAAGAGAAAGAAGACGAGGATGGTAGGATGGGAGAGGGGGCAAAATGGAGGAGAAGAAAGCGGTCCCGTTAAGGAATCCAACAAATAACCACCTCCTCTCATCCTGCTCCACCACCAGCACCAGCACTGCTGCCTCCCGCCCTCTGTCTCTGTATCCCACACGGGGAGAGCTTACCCTGTAAGTGAAAGAAAGTGGAGAGCTGACATTTCCGTCCCTCTGAGGGGAACGGGACTCTGCCAGAACGGGATGTGCATTCTCTCACACACTTGCTCAGAGAAATAGACTGGGGACAGGTGTCGGAGTGTCAACCAGGGACAGACTTGACGCTGCACGGCATGAAGGGAAAGGAAAGAGTATAAGGGACTGAAAGGAGGAGTGAAACCCAGACTTGAACTGCTGTGAGTACAAAGTGTCTTTCTGTCTTTTTGATTGTACCCTTTGGTTCTTTCCTTTGGTTTTTCCTTTCTGTTGCTGCTCTGCAGTTGTCAGAGCAATGCTTCCCCTTTGTCCTTGTGTGCCTGCAGGACTCGCTTGTGTCCAAAATATAGCTGTTGGGATTTAGCTTTTTCTTTCTACAGGAACCTTTGTTCGAGAGACAGTGCAATGTCCCCATGGATGGGAGCTATTTTGCTTTTACGGTACAAACAAGGAGAAATCAGAGCACACGGTGTATGTGTAGTTGTTCCAATATGACCTTATACAGCTTGAGGACAGGGAGAAAGTAATACTTTTGTTTTCTAGTTGTCACAGTGATCTTTGTTGGGGTGTTTGTATTGCATTCCCATTGTTAAATGGAACCGCAATATAAATATAATGATCTATAGTTTGAACTTGAACCCAGTACACGCAGAGAAGCTAGTTCTTGATAATTTAGTCTCATCTTTTGTGAAAGACGACCTTCAGTCACAAAGAAAGAGTCCAGCTAGCCCAGGTCTGTCAAGATTGCAGCCCCCCTCTCCCTCCCCTCTTTGCTGTTGCTGGGGCCATAGGGACAATGTGTGCTAGTGCAGGTTAGATCAAAATCAAATCATAACGTGGTGTGCTGCATGCGTTGCAGAAAGCAGGCCTGGAATGGTAGACAACCTGTCTGGCAGGCCGCTCCGCTCGGTATCTGGCACTGGATCTCATCACAAGTTGTAATTTGAATAAACATCTGGCCAAAAGCAGAAGCACTCGCTAAAATGAAGCTGTCCTGTAGAGCAGACACTAGTATCTCGTGTCTTACGCTAAAATGCAAGCACTACTAGTTTTTAAATGTGTGTTATACAGTTGTGATGCAGCCAGGAGAAGATCACAGTATGCTTCCTCACTTGCTTGCTTTGCTTAATCAATAAATGCCATGTTTAACTCCTCACAGCTATGTCAGCAGATGTACAGTAGACAGTTTAAGATATGAGACCGGTGGCTAAATATGTCTGTCTCTAAACGCATCTTATTGTCACAATATGACGAGTGTCTTCCTGCAGAATCCTTCAAAAGAGGCATTCTTCTTCTACTGTGTGCTTGTAATCAGTTGTAGACTACTGGGGCAAAACAATGAATCACTTTAAAGGGCTTGCCGTAAATTTTGTTAATCTGCCGGGGGGGGGGGGGGGGGGGGGGGGGGGATGTTACGTCACCCTCTGGTGGTTGTATAAAAAGGATACTTGTGGAGTCTTGTGTGTTTGGAAGTGCTGAGGCAACAGACGCTAAAAGGGTGTTTGTTTGGGAAGTTCATTATGTTCACACCTTTTTAGATATGTGTTGCTCACTGGGAGTTGTTTTTCTGACGTTTAGGCTGATGCCAACACTTGTTAGTTCCTAATTGTTCATAACTTAGCATAGCTTTTTAAGCAGCCGGGTTTAGCTGTACATTTCAGTCTATCGTACAGTAAAACCATATGATTGCTTTGGTAGTATTAAAGGGATAGTTTGCATGTTTTGAAGTGTGGTTTTATGAGGTACTTATCCGTACAGTAGACGCCCCGGGTTTCTATAAACTGGTAGGAGTACCAGTACGCAAGCAAAGCAATGTACTGCTGTGGCTGTATTTTAGACACATACAAAAATATATATGTTTAAGTGTGTGCTATATGTGTACTATCCAATCCAGACTGAACGGCTTCAGCTTATTACACATTGCTTTACTCCCGTGCTGGTGCTCCAAACTGTGGACATGCCATCTATAGGTAAAACACAGGCTATGAATAAGTACCTCATACACCCCCATTTCAAAACATCCGAATTGTCCCTTTAAGCTTATCATCCAGGATGGTTCCCAAAATATTTGCACTGCTGAACTGCAATCACATGCTCCCACTTAATGATGATACTGTAGGAGCAAGAGGGAAGTCGGTGAACCGGTTCCCTGTCAGTTAAGGAAAAGACTGATCGCACCAACTGACGTAATGTTCCACCGCTGGGCCGAGACTGTGTTCCTCACGAACAAAAGGCGGACAGTTGGCGAATGTGAGCACGTACCCATTTTCATGATTACCCTGACAGTCCTTAATGGACATGACTGATAACAGCTGGGGACGGACGCAGCCCCAAGGAGACGAAACTGAAAGTCAACCGGCATGCTAGCTGCTCTGGGAGTACATCGGCAAATGAAATGGTACATTTACCTGTACTTGTACTAGCAATTTTCTAGTCTTCCGACCACTCAAAGCGCTTTCACACCTATTCATACACTGATGGGAGGGACTACGGTTCCACCTGCCAATCACGACTAGCTAACATTCACACACATTCATACACAGTAGGCACAGCTACGGGAGACATTTTGGGGTTAGGTGTCTTGCTCAAGGACACATCGACATGGACTAGCGGAGCCAGGGATCGAACCACAGATCCTCTGATTGAAGGACGACCCACTGTGCCACAGTTCCCCAAGTAGAGCCTTGAGCTAAATGCTAATGCTAGCATGGTCACAACACGCAGATGTTTACCCTGTTCACCATCTTAGTTTGGCAAGCTAACATTTACCAGTGATGGGAATGTCGTTAGTTTTGCAGGTGTTGTGGGGGGGAAATATAGTTTTGACCTGATGATGAGGGGGATTACTAAAATGATTACCCTAAGGGGAGCTTGAACGTCTTAGCCAAATTCCACGGTGTTCCATCCAATAGTTGTTGAGACATTTGAGTCTGGACAGAAAGATGAAATGAAAGTCCAACAAACAATGTTGAAATCCGTGCCTAAACTTGACGGCAGCCCAAGTGCAAGGACGCTGAAGAGGTGTAATCCATCATCGCAAAAAACATTCCAGATAATGAACAAGCTGCTCTTGGCCTGTCCTACAGCACAGCTCTGAAGGTTCGATTTCATTCTATTTTAAAACGGCAATGCTTTGTATATTTGAAGTTTCAGTTTGTTGCAAGAGTCGGGACCCCAGTCAGTCAAAACTATTACACTTGTCTCCACAGTCTGTTGGTCTTTGGGCCGCTGTCCCCTTTTACCACAATATAGGTCCAAGCGCTTAAACCCTTCCAGTGGAATGCCTAAATGTCTTCCTCTATGGGCTGCTTGCTAAAGTTTGTTCTTGTTGCTGCTCTGTGACCATGTCTATTTGCTTGTGCACCGAATGTGAAACATTTCTGGGTTGCTCGGCGCTGTTACTGAAAAACAACAGCGGGGGTAATTAGGTCATTTGCTGTCATACTAGTTTGTGTTTCTGAAAAGAGACCGCAGCCACAGAAACGGGCATTGTTGTTCCGTGGAGGCTGCTCCTCCGCTAACAACCGTCTTTAAATCAAGCGCTCTCTGAAACAAAACCACTTCCATGTGTTTTTCTCCCCTCACTGGCACTGTGACATTGCTTCGACAATTTCTGTTCAGTGGACCTTGGGAGCACATAAACAGTTTTTATGCTTGCTGTTGTGAAAGCACAACCAGTTTCTTTCAGCTGAACTAATGCAGATTTAACCTAAAAAGATGAATTGGAATAGAATAAAAAATGTATCTATGCAGCTGTGAGAGAGAGGTGACATGTACCAATTGTATAGAAACGTAAGGAGCCCTGAGAGAGCAACGCATTCAGAGATAAATGCTTGAGAAAGCCAATCGGGAAGAGCAGGGACTGCCAGGCAGAGTTTCAGTGGTATTGAACAATATTACCATTGTTTCTGATGGAGACCTCCCGCAACCTGGAACTACTTGCACATGTGCAAAGACCTCATCTGGCTGTGTGACGCGCTACATCATATCTTCATAATGTCTTCTGGGCTCGTACAAGGAGGTTCTTCTGCAGGAACTTAATGACCTATTACCTAAACTTTTACCATCCTGTGCAGCTTTGCTTCAAGGGTCATTTTGGATATGCTCCGTTGACATAACTTCACATAGCAGGACCGACACCGTTACTTTGGTAGAGTGCAGCTCACTGTGCAACTGACAACAATGGCGCCAATATAGATTTTCTTTCACGTTGATGCATACTAGCTCCTATGAACCTTTTAGTGAGCGCGCCCGACTGGCTCACTCACAGCCGCCTCGCTACTCTGCTCTTATAGGGCGGTTACAGCTGATAACGGCGTCCCAACTGACGCCGTGATCTTGGAAGCGCCCGCACTCCCGTTGCAGCACTGCTGCCGTTGTTTGCGCTGTTAGCATCGTTCGCTCTGTCAACACGCCGAGAGGTGATCGAAATGCTTCCAATCTCGTACACCTTCTAATGAATTGTGATCCAGGTACATTGTAATGTACTTAATGTGGATTCTTAACAAAAATAAAATGTTTTTTTTTCCTCATTCTTAGCATTGCTTTGTTTGTTTATTTGCTAATTTGATCCAGGTGTAGTTTTCTGGAGCAGTGATTTATGATTTTGGTTTTGTATACAAGTAATGATAATAAACAAGGACAAATGCAACCGTTGGTAATTCCAAGTCTTTTTCTCTCTCTCCTAAGTAGGGCAACCTAACTGAGATCTGCTTCTTAAAACATACAAAATAGTAAAGATGAAGCTGTCAAAGCGGCCTCTTCCCTCACACAGCTGTCCATAATTCTGTTTAGTGCTCCGTACTAAGCAGATGGCTATGCCAGCACTCCAGCGTCATGCTTGTTTCCTCATCTATATTTCAGCAATATGTGGGCAGCCCGCACCGTTCCACTTGGAATTCATCAGTATAATCACCATCTTATACAACTCTTTTCAGACATTTCCTGGTGCTGGACCATGTGTCTCCCTTTTCTTTCACTTAAGCCCCTTTCCCACAGGGCAAAAAAACCCACTAACACCCACAAACATCTGGCTTTTGTCTCCAGTGGGAAAGGTGACAATCAGCGGGACAAATGACTGTGCAGCAGTTAGTGATGGAAACATGACTCCCAGGTGGACTCGCTCATTTCCGGCCTTTTTCCGGAGTTATGCTATGTGACCTGCGTTGAAGTGAATATAATGAATAAAATCAAAAAGGATTGGGACCATAATTATACTCTATTAACGTACAAAACATACATTTGATATGCTCCCCTCGCTGATCATCGAAACACGCTTCATTCAAACCGGATAGAAACAAAACAAAACTCATCTAAACCTTCTTTGTTGGTCTTTCCACTGTTCCAGCAATCACCAGCTCTTGTTTGACTTAAAGAGGCTGAATGAGTAACAAAAAAAAGAAGGAACCAAAATGGCCTATTTTTAGCAGGCTTTCCCATTAAAAAAAAAAAAAAAAAAAAAAAAAAAAAAAAACCCTGCATGTAATTTTGGTGAAAAAAAGGGTATTATTGAGTTTTGCTCCCCCCTTTTTTTATGCCGTATCGGTCAGAACTGTGATTAAAAGCTGCCTGCCTCATCCTCGCGTTGTCTGTATGGGCTGGGAAGCAATGTCAGAAAATGAAACGTAATATCTTGGACACCTGAAGTAAAAGGAGATACTGAAACCTAACATTGCCTTGAAAGTAGCTTCGCCGTTAATAGAAGACATCTTCTCATGTTTATTTAAAATATTGTGCCAGCTCTTCATTAAAGCTACGGCATATTACACTTATGACTGCAACAGTCATGGCTGTATCATTAAATAAAAGTTTCATGCCTGCCTGATCATGAGCGGAATTTAAATAGAAGATTTCTGCCGTCCACCCATGAGTCTGCAATAATGGACCTGTCAAGGGGTTTGTGAAGACGTTGAAGTCTGTTTTCTCTATCATCACCTCTGTCTGATTCAACTTCTTTTCTAGGAATAACCAAAGCTCTCTCTGTCTTTCAGTTGTCCCTCGGTGATGAACACTGTGAAGTGACGCGGAACGGCTATGAGTCGAAGGAGCTGGTGTACTTGGTGCAAATATACTGCCAGGTAAGACGCCAGCGGGCTTGATGTGCAGTCATGCAGAAGTACAGATGCAGTACATAACCTAACCTCACACAGCACGTCTACACTTAGAGATATAATCATATACAAGCTCCCACTCTGACTCGTAAAGATGTTTTCATGCCTTCAAATGAGGGTTCTGTAGGACTCTGTCGCGTCTCCAGCAGTCCTCCCTGTGTGAGAGCGCTGGCTCAAATTCCAACATTTCTGAAACGCTTAGACATCCAAGTTCTCTGGGAATTTTGGATCGGGATCGGAAAAAGAGCGGTGGACGAATGCCCGGACGGGTGAGAGATTCTGAGGAATGTCTGACCGGAAGAACGACATCTTCAAACCCTGAGCTTTCACAAAGTACTGTACACATGTTTCTGCATATTTTAGGACGGTGCCTCGGCTGGGTTTTTGGGATTTAATTGCTTGAAAAGAAAAACTTGTAATGTTAATTTTTCATTTGCACCCATGAAGCTTGGTCTGTAGTATGAAGTCATTTCTCAGTCCCATTTTATCTCAAACCCTCTCTGATTTTGATGAAAGTAGTGACAGACAACACTTCTACTCAAAAAAACCGATAATACAAAATTTGGTATTAGACATTTATTGACATGTATATACTGCTTTTGTGAACCTAAGACCTTTTGGTAAACCAATTTTAAGCACCAAAACAGTTCGTCCACATGAGTAAAGTTACGTTTTCACGAGAGATATGAAGAATTTCACAAATCAAGCTTCAATTTTTCAGCTTTAGGGCCATAATATCTCTTTACACTTGTGCCTTAGGACAATGGTGCCTCATTATATAGAGAGCTGAGATTGTTCTGCAATTTCTTATGTAACACATGGGTATGTATCTCATATGCAAGTGACTTTAAAAGGTGAATTTAAGAAATTGTGTAAAATCGAGAAAATGACCTCAGTCCCCAGAGGGCTACTCAAGGTTGCAGTGTTCTGTTGAGATGTATTGGAAAAACTCAATCATTCATTGCAACAGTTGGTGCCAGCATCCACCAAGTATCATTTTCTGACTGTTGTTGGCACAGGCCTTTTTTGGAGTGTTCCCATAATGTGGCAGTTCTGTGTACACAGGCGTCTTTCAGCTAGCTCGTGTCATGGCAGAGGTCTCGTCAACGTAGAAAGAAACGTTTACTTCAAAAGTTAGTCATCTTTAAAAAATCCTGTCAGAGTAAATAACAGCCACATTATTTATGATTACATCATATTGTTTTGGAAGAAATCTCACTAACCCCAAATTGTGCATCGCCTCAATATTGAGCACACATGCACACCAGCTGCTCAGAAGCTTTGCCCCGGCAGCCTCCAGTGACATATTTGAATCTGGTTTCATGCATTTCCCTCTACATATCATATTCCATTTGTACGACCTTGGCAATGCCACTAAAGTATGTGGCCGTCTACTTGGAAATTCCAACTTCTTGCAGCCATCGGAAAACTGCTAAATCTACACTACCGGTAGTTCTATTTGGAAAGAGGGGGGTCTGGCAAAGAGTTTAAACAGTGAAAGTAGCACAGCGAAGCGAGATTGGTTCCACAGACCCAGAAAGATGGGGGGGAGAGGGGGGACCAGAAGCACCGTCTGAAAGTGGGGCAGGACGGCATAAAGAGTTCCCCGAGCCCTCCCAGCGCGTCTCCACCAGCCAGCGCGTTTAAAGCGGCACGAGAATCTGCACTGCGGTCCCAGTCGCACAAGCCCTGGCCTCGCTACAGACGGATCTTTCTAGGCCAAATCAAAGCCAAGGACTTTTTCCACCGCTAGTCTCTCTCGGTGGGTTTTGAGGTTTGAAGCTCCGTCTTACTAGATGAAAGAGACGCAACAAATCCTCCGACGGAGTCTTAGAAATTCTTTTTAAAGAAAAGTTACATTTAATGTGGTGGATTGATCGGTTTGCCCCTGCACTGTTGGCATTTAATCACTGCGTTTCATTATTACGGGCTCAGTAAGCTGTTGATGTTCTTCGTTTGTGGAGGCATTTCCACTATCAAAGTATACAAGTCCACGAGAGACTCGATTGCCATTTTTATAAAATCTTTTGAGAGACTGCCATTGTATTCAAGGCTTGAAAAGAAGAGTGTCTGTGGGGATAAAAACAGAGTCGGGTGATGAAGGTCTTAGTGAGCTTGTCTTTCTACTGATCGAGGCTGGTGGCTCTTCTTGTCAAGTTATTCCTAAAGTTCAACTGCTGGCAACAAAATGTTTGGTGTCAATGTTTGACATATGTCTGCCTTTGGGGGCTACACTCGATAATGACATGACAGCAGGTAGCAAGTTAACGTACAAGGTAATTGTTTTATAATGGTACTAACATCACCTTTTTATTTGTATAGCAAATAAAGGAAAAGGGAAAAAATAATTCCATATATAACTTTATGTAAAGTACCAGGAGACAGGAATGACAACAAAATGAACACCAAGCAGTCAGCTACATGTTTCTTGACAGGCAGCCCAGCTCATTGTTGAATTGGCAGGTAGAATCAGTTTGACTTTTTGTTTGTTTGTCCATTTGAAGTCCTCAGAAGCAAGCTGCATGGACCTTTAGACCTATATATGACCCACAGAGTGCTGCAGGGACGTTGTATTTTAACCCGAAAGTTAGCTGTGCACTGGTTCCCTTTTGGCAAAAGCCTATGGGATTAATTCGTTGGATTTGGAATTGTTGCAGAAAACGAGCTCTGAGGCAAATCAAGGTTACGCGTTATGTTCAGCAAGACAATCTTCACAAAAGAACCCCACTTTTATGATTTCTGAGGCGCGAATGCAACCGGCAGAACTTAACAGCTCCCACGCTGGAATCCTGACTATGCAGACTCAACATTGACGAGACAGTTGAGGCAATGGGGCTGTGTATAATGGGGCTTTATGAACAAGCGCAAAGCAGTGGTTTGCGTCACGTAGTTGCAGTAATATAAGGCTACATTTCACAATACGATACGCATGCTGTATAAATCCACGTTTTCCTTCCAAGCGAAAGACCTTTGTGAAACCAGAGCCAAAGGACAAACTAAGAGCGCACATAGCTGTTGTACAAAGCATCATATACATTTGAAAGCTTCGTGTTTACGGATTTGCTGTTGTGCAGGCTGCAAATGTCAGACCCACCAACCCAGAAGAGCCTTCTAAACGACCCACACAGATTCAGCTAGTTGATTTATTATACCAAGTAGTGTTTAGAAACACAATGTAAAAGTGCCTGTTGCGTTTCGACAGTCACTGTGTTTTTATGCTTCTATTTAGGGCTGGGCGATGTGGAGAAAATCAAATATGATGATACTTCTAACCAAATGCCTCAATATTGATATTGGGACGATATTGTTGTGTTGGAGCTTTTACTCAATCGTTACGCAATGCGATTTGTTATGTCGGTAATGTTAGTATGATGAAGTGGGTGAAGACGGATAATACAACAGCGAGGATAATCTGGTAGTTCCTGTAATGCAGCCTTCAAACCATGAAAAAAAACACACATGCCATATCACAATTTATATATTATTGTTAAATTGCCCAGCTCTATTTCAATTGTATTCTATGGATTTATACTCTTATATATGTCATTTAATTTTCGTGTTAATTAGTGGGAGAACTTTCCACTTCCACCTAGCAGCAGCTGTAAGGAAACACTCCTCACATGCAGTCTTTGATCTGTGTGTGTGTGTGTGTGTGTGTGTGTGTGTGTGTGTGTGTGTGTGTGTGTGTGTGTGTGTGTGTGTGTGTGTGTGTGTGTGTGTGTGTGTGTGTGTGTGTGTGTTTCTGCTGTCGTCCTGAAGGGCCGGAGTTGGATTGTGAAGCGCAGCTATGAAGATTTCCGCGTCCTGGACAAGCACCTGCACCTCTGCATCTACGACCGACGCTTCTCACAGCTGCCTGAGCTGCCTCGATTGGACAGTCTGACCGACCAGTCGGAGGTCAGCACTGAAAACACACATCTACGCACGCACAACACACACTTGGCATATGTTTAACTGCAAACTGAAGCATTCAGGGCTGCAAGAAAACATAATCCAATGTGGATTAACGGATTTAGATCCCGTTTTCTTCACATTTTATCTTGAAATAAATCCTGGCCACAGGTAAAGGCTTATTGAAAGACCTTTTTTTCCACACCTAATATGCCGCATTAAATCTCACACTGCTTTGTTTCTGCTCTCCCTGAACCATCCAGTACTTGGTCAGTCCTGAAATGGTAGTATTTGCCGCTCATATACTCAGAGATATATATATACTAAAACAAGCAAACACGGTATCAGTTATCCAGATGAAACCTGTCACTGCTTTGATATCCAATATGATCCACATGGCTTTTGTCTTTGGAATGAACAGTTTGAAATGTCGCCAGATACTCCTCCTCCTCCCTCAGCCCGCCTGTGAAATGTATTCTGATCCAGACGAAAAACCTTTATGGTCAGATTGAGGCTCTAAAAGGAATGCAGAGGTTAGGTATCGAATCCAAACTGGTAAAACCAGTTCATCACAGAGGGCCATTGTGTGTGTGTGTGTGTGTGGGGACGCTTTTCAGAATAATAGCTTTTACAAAGCTGCCTGCAATGCTCCATCACACTTCCACCAGCGGCTGTGTTCATAGGAGTCACTGTTCCATCTAATGTTTGCCACCAGTATCAGCGTACAGCACGAGGCTGGCCACGAGGGCCCAGCGGTGAACCGTGATGTAACTGCAGGTCTAGATGAGGAGAGCTCAGCTACTAAAGCCCAGACTTGCAGTCCGCCCCATTGTTCTCAGTAAAGTGTCATCGTTAACTCAAATGTGGAGAATTTAAGTTCTCCTTGTAATTTGAAGTCATAGCTGCAAATGTCATTTCAAGTGGTTTACTACCACACTCTTCCATTGTGTACTCAGCGGCCTTTGTCACTCAGGAAACGCATAGCACAAAGAGCTGATTGTTTTTAAATGGTTATCATTAACACACATTGTAACAGCTGAGTTTAGCCGGTTAGTCGTGGATCGTTGCGGTGGTGAGTGGTACCATCCCAAGTAACTGGCCTGTGTGTGTTTTCTGCTTTGTCAGTCCGTTTCCCAGATGTTGTTGGCTTACCTCTCCCGGCTCTCGGCCATCGCCGACAACAAGATCAACTGTGGGCCCGCCCTCACGTGGATGGAGGTGAGAGCGCACCGCGGCCCGTCTTTACGGAGCAACGAGGGCCGATTTCACTGTAGTCGCTGAACTCGCACGAATAATAAAACATTTTAAAATAAACTGTGTAATTCTGAAAGTACCCACAACCGCACTGCGGAGCGAACAGTCTCGGCGGCGGCGGCTCCTGTTTTATTTGCATGTATTTAAGTTTGGTAGAAGACATTTGGCTTTCTATGCAAATGAGCCTCATTGCAAAAACAGATTCACAAGCCGAATTGAAAATGCACAACAATTTGATTGTATTAACGTTTGATTATTAAATCATAGCTAAAAGAGAACCAATATTGTTCTCACACCTGAACCCCTAACCCCCTAACCTGCATTATGTGTCTCGTGTTTGTATTGTAGACATATTTCTTCTCTTTTTGTATAGTTTTTTTAAGCCTCCTGTGAAAATTGCAGTTTGCTACAAACACTAAACACAGTGCACCTGGTCCTCGTGCATAGATCTAATGCTGCTGTGATGTCCATACCACATAAAAAGATCAGCGCTAACATGCAGTGAAACTATTGCCGTCGTTGGAGGTAGTTGCTGGTAGTTGCTGGTAGTAACTTTCTCGCTCTCATGTTTCCATTCCTGCCCGGACGCTTTGAGGAATGCTTCTGGACCTCGCTGTCTGGACTAGCAGCTTGGCACATGAACTTTTCATTTTATTTGTTCTTTCTGCCGTTGTTCTGCCTTCTGTTTTTGGATCAAAGGGAACATTTACACACCATGCCATATGGATAACCGCAATCAAATTAAACCCCCAAAAAAGGCAAATGTCGCTCAGCTGCAAAACTTAATGGCCGTGTTTTGCGCCGCCGTGTTAAAAAACTGTAGAGTTACGTAATGCAGCAAAATCACAATGACATGTGATCCAAACTTCATGGCTCATGTAAGGAAGACCTTGCTGTGTCTTTTCTCATAGTCATTTGTGAGCCAGTGGCTGCCACTGTAATATTGAAGTGTAAGTCTCGTCTGTTTGTGTGCTAGGTCGACAATAAGGGAAATCATCTGTTGGTCCATGAGGAGTCGTCCATCAACGTGCCAGCTATTGCTGCTGCCCACGTCATCAAGCGCTACATCGCCCAGGCCTCAGACGAGCTGTCCTTCGAGGTGACGACAACAACAACAACAACACACACTCACACTCACACCCCCTCAATTAGATTCCATCGGAATAACTCCCAAATATTTGCTTGTCTGTAGACAGACAAAGAAGCAATAAAGCTTCTAAACTGTCCAAACGGTTTTTAAACAGATACATTTTTCATTTAGTGCATTCTTTTTTTATGTTTTATTTATGCTTCATGACTGTTTGGAGTACTTTCTTTTATTGTTGTATTATCTCTAACATGTTTAATGCTTTGCACTAAACACCAAGACTGAGTCCTGGTCTATGAAAACTTGGCAATAAACCTGATTCTGTTCCCGATGAGCAAACTCAGCAGCTAAATAGATCCAGTTACTCGCATCACGTCAGGATGAATTGCCTGGAACAATTCTTAAAGCTGCAATAAAAATGACTCTTTGTCACATTTGCTCAAACTGTCACTGTATCCTGACAGTAATACCTGAGACGGTTCTCCGTCTTTGTACTGTCAGGATACAGTGACGGTTTGAGCCAATATAAAAAAAGTAAGTTTTATAAGATATTATGATATCAATCAGTGACTGCGGTGAATAGAATCTTCTATCTCTCCTCCCTCGCAGGTTGGCGACATCGTGTCGGTGATTGACATGCCCCCGAAAGAAGACACCACCTGGTGGAGAGGCAAGCATGGCTTCCAGGTACGCAGCTCACACAACACTTTGCATGCTGGGAGCAAAACAAACCAAAACACACACACACACACACACATGTTGTATCCTTCTTTTCCTCTCTCGCTCTGAGCTTTTGATTAGGTTTGTACTCGAGGTGTTTCAAGGACGAGGAGAGAGCGTTGCTTTGTAAAAGCTCATTTCAAACACTCCCCGAGTTTGTCGAAAGACAAAGCGCGATCCGAATCCTCTTTCATGAGAAGCTTTTGAGCAGATTACAGAGTGTGTGCCGCCGCCTTTAACGCCGGACTGATTCATATTCCTACAGTCTTCGCGACAATCCTGCAACTTTTGATGTTGAGGACTTTTGTTCCAATCTTCCCAGTTTCATCTCTCAGAATCATGTTGCTGTTTATGTCCTCGAGGTACACATCACACAATCTCATTTTTGACGAGAAGAAAACAAACTGTTACATTGTGTATTAGTTATTTTGCAATGGAGGTCTATAACAACAGATCAAGATGTGTGTGTGTGTGTGTGTGTGTGTGTGGGGGCTCCTTTTAGACAAACCTCAGGGCCAGATTTACTAAGTGGGCGTTGAAACAGAAAAATGTTAGTGTAGTGGGGGGGATGTTGTTCATGAAATAGGATCCAGGAAGTCCCAGATGGAGGAACACATTAGTGCGTTTAAAGGCTTTTCCATCTCTCTAAACTAAAGCTACCACGGTATCTTTTGCCATCGATCGATCGCAAGGTAAATACGGTTTCCGGTACAAAGGAAGCTACCAGGATCGTGCACTTTTCCGCGACCTGATCCTGCGATTTTAACGAGTCATGTTTTCGAGCAGCCTCTTCGTCCGTCTCCACCGTTCCCCTTGGAGGGAATCCTGTCTTTTTTTTGGGCACAAAATGTCTCATGTTAATTTTGTTTTTTTTTGTTTTGTTTTTTTCAGCCATAACTCAAGAAATCCTGCGCTAATCACAACAATTTAACACAAATATCTAATAATAGGATAAAATGATAGGGTGATGACATTGTGGACGGACATGGACGTAAACTGTATCTTGACTGGTTGGCTGAGACATATTACCATGAGGCTGACTTCTAGTCTTCACACCAGTTCCATTCAAATAAATGAGACGACTGTGTTTGTTTTTTTACCACGGACTAAAGCCCCCCGAACCTGGCTTTAATCTTTTGGGGCCTGATTTAACGCATTCTGCCCCAGAGTTTATCAGGCGATGATATGAGGCGTCAGCACGCTGAGTCAGACAAATCAAGTCACTAAAGCTGAAGTGGTCTCAGTGTCCAGGGAAACCCCAAGAGGAACTAAGTGCTAAAACAACTTTGAATGTTGTCCTATCCAACCTCTGTCCTTTTTGTTCCCCGTGAATCCTGCTGCATTAATAATTAAACATAAGCATTAGATATTTATGAGGAATATTCTTGTGTTGTAGTAACACTGTCAGGTCAATTTAAACCGTCACCAAAGTGTGTGTCGAGGCGCAGGGACAACCAGGGGCCAAGCTGTGTCTTGTAAGTTTCTGTGTCAATACAGTTTATATTATTATTATTATTCAAACAGTCTTCGACTATGCTGACGGGATTAGTTCCAATCAGAATCTTTTCACTGCAGCAGCAAAGCTCCCCGCGGTTTCGAGGCTCAAGTCTGGCTGACCTTCCTCTGACACTGCCCTCTCTCCTCTCGTGTGTGTGTGTGTGTGTGTGTGTGTGTGTGTGTGTGTGTGTGTGTGTGTGTGTGTGTGTGTGTGTGTGTGTGTGTGTGTGTGTGTGTGTGTGTGTGTGTGCGCGTGCGCGTGCGTGTGTGTGTGTGCGTGCGTTTTGGCTCTCTGCCAACAAGAAGTAGTGCTGCCAGTCGGGCTCACTTGCCGGGTGGCAGCCCACTTACTGAGCAGTTCAGCCATATTTAAGATGAGCGGATTGCAGAGCTTCTCCCTGTGAACACGCAAAAGACACGGAGAGGCTGTTTTCCTCTGATGGACGTTGACTATGAGCCCACGATTGCTTGCGGACACTTTTACTTATGTGGTCTAGTCTGTCAGGAATTCACGCTAACGGCTGACTGAAACTCAAACAGGACATGTGTGGCCTGGATGTGGGCTTTGAGGGGCTCTCAGGGGAAACGTCCCCCTTAATATGTAGAACATGTCCATTTGTCTCGCCCCCAATAACAACATGAAAGTAACACAACGATGCCGAGGGCGCAGTACGCAATCTCAAAAGCAATGCTTTTGCAACTGAGAAAGAGGATTAGGGCAACTCTAATAATAATGATCTGGGATTTAGAAAGTCAAGTCATAATGGATGAGGTTGAGTTGAATCAAATATGCATCTTTTAGCAGTTCTCACAATTCTTGTGAAAGGTTTGGATAGCATTGTGGCGTCTTTTCCTCTGGCCGGTAGCTCAAAGTCTGGCACTGTCCCTTTACTTCAGGATGCTTCCCACTGAAAAAGCCCGGAGAAGCGTCTGTGTGCTGCTCTCCATCTGAGGCGGTGAAGTGAACGTTTGTGTGGACTGTGAGCCACACAATGGGGGGATTTCTTCCTGTGTTTTCAATTAGTTTGGGTTTTCCATCTCTGATGAAGAGCAGCAGAGCAGAGTCCTGAACAGAGTTCTTTGTCTGTCAGACGGTCCGGAGGGGATACGACCATATCAGCAGGGCAATAACCTAACGCCAGGCAGATTATAGGACAGGTCCATCTTTTCTTCTGTACACATTAAAAGCTATTCGAATTAATTTACAACTTCATAATAGTAATAGTACTTATTTCTCAAACTATTACGACTTCTCAGAGAACACCGATATGCGGGACATTTTTGAACAGGAGCAGAAATCTTTCTCAAACCCACCTTGGGGTTAATAAATGAATTCAAATAAATGCAATTTATCATTGACTTGAATAGGTGCCACATCCCCATTTAAAGAGGTTGCTTCCCCCAAACAAAGGAGGAAGTAAATCATGCTTGGATGTGTGTGGACTCAACAGAGATAACATTAAATGAGGAAACTTAAAGCAAACCAGAATGCCTGAGAACCGCATCATATTCTATTATGTTTTTACTTCTCAACTGCTGCCTGAATTATGCGTTTTCCTTTACATGAATATAGACTTTTCCACCATAAATTGGTGCATAAGAATTTAGTATTTGCCGCTCAGAATGTCCTGGGGGAGGACTTCCGGACCGGATCTCTCCAGATCTCTGTCACCGTGCTTCTTCCAACAACAGTCACATGATCAAAGTGACGACCACACCTCAGCGTGCACACAGTGTCATTTCTCGCTCTCTGTCTTCATTTTATGATCTAGATGTGATTACTTCCTCACCCTGCCTGTCTCTCTCTCTCCCCCCCCCCCCTCCTCCAGGTTGGCTTCTTTCCCAGCGAGTGTGTGGAGCTCATAAACGATAAAGTGCCGCAGTCCATGAACAACACGGTGCCGAAACCAGGTATTCCTCCTCCTCTTAAACCTGTGTGTGTGTGAGTGTGAGAGACTTTTCCAATAAATACTGTTGCTGGAATGATTTTGTATTAACAACAAGAGTTCTCGTTTAACATCTTTACACAAAATGAGAGAAATGCATTTGAGGTATAGCTATAACCTGAAAACAGAGTTAACAATATATATAACTTGAATTTATGAGCATGTTACAGTGAAAGGAAACCCATAATTCTGACCCCAGATATAACCGGCTTATCGTGTTATGTTGACTCAGCAGCGCTACGCAAATCCACTGCAAACAACGGTGCTAATCTATCGCTGTCCAGAGCAAACAGATAAGCGCCTCTGCACGCGCCCGAGAGTTTCAAAGACACATACATAACAGAAACCCTCCTGGAATCTAAGAGAACCCGTGGCAACATTCGGCGGCCTCGGTCTTGAGGCCAACTTGAACTTTGCCCTCAGTTCTTCACACACCAAATTGCACACTGCAGCGGGAAAAGAAATGGCAGCTCAACTCGTGTTGCTTTGCCCGAGCCCTTCTGACTGAAACCTCAAATCTAAAGATCGATCGAACCAATATGACTCACTGACACAACCGCCCCGCTGCCTTCTAAGGGGCTCCTAACCATCGCAAAAATCTAAAAAAAGATCCGAGGGTCTGCCTGAAGTGATGACGCAGCGCAAAAAAAGAAGAAGAAGAAGAAGAAGAAGAAGAAGAAGAAGAAGAAGAAGAAGAAAAAAGCCAGCCACCAGATCCACAATTACGAGGGGAAGGGATGTCATTATAGGCGCGGGGGCTTCGGGTGCTGTTGGACAGGGGGTTCAAGCCCAAAGATTTGTTTTGCCTTTCAGACTGTGTGGCTGAACATAAATGCATCTCGCGGCGTAGAGTTAACTGTCTCGGTGCACGCACAGCCCGCTCCCCACGCGGCCCACGACTTACTCTGCCTGCCCACCCCCCTGCTTTTGGAGCAGAGATTTAATGCTTGTTGCTGTTTTGTAGTTTTTTTGCATGTGTCCTAATTTGTCAATCATGCTTTTTCTTTTTTCCCCTCTTCACTGAGTATCCGCAGGTCAAGTATATTATCCTGAGATTTTCACCTGAATTGCACATTTTTACACATCTGTTATTTATTAGGTAACTTTATTCAATAATAAATATGTGGCTTGTTTGGAATAATCGTAACCTGGTAATATTAACATGATTTTAAATGAGCAGCTCCTGGATCAGGTTCACTGTCGGCAGCGGAGCGAATAGCTCAATGTAACGGCGTTGAAGCTGCCCCGCTTGTCCTCCGCTGCAGTGCGTTCATTAATGCTGTTGTTGGATGTGCAGTAGCGTTAGCATGTGTCTTGATTCGTTGCATCTGACTGTGACTCCTCTGCCTCAGCCTCCCCCTGCTCTGGCCTGCAGCCTGCTTCTTGGAGTCTCTTCCCTCCCTGTGCGTGCTGGTATACACACCTCATCCACCTGTCCCACTCACCCCGCATTCACTCTACTCGCACACACACACACAAACAAAAATGCTTTTTGTATGACATTGTTTGGATGTAATTTAAGTTGTGATCCTTAAGACTTCCTGGTCCCGGGTTGATTTGATTTCTGCGGTGTGGTTTAATGCTACAGTTCGCTGAATCCCGGGGTCAGCAAACACAGAAATACAACAGAAGAGCAACTATTACATCTTTATTTTACAGTTGTTTAACAAAGAAGGTCAATGATTGTCATGCCGTGAGAAACTTCCATCTGATTTTCTGCTGTAGTTTTCCACACAACAGCAGGGAAACACTAAACATTGTTGGTTAGCTTGCTGAGGAGGTCGATGTGTGCAGCCTGTCACCTGCAAAATATTTCAAACGGATCTAAAAAATGCCAAAATGTTGACAAACCTGCGTTTCCTGTGACTGCTTTCCAGGTGCTGGCTGTGTTTCACAGGTTCAGTGTTTTTAAAGTGGCAGCAGCTGCAGGAAATTTTGGGTTAGCATCAGCAGTAACTTAAAGGGATAGTTGGGGTGTTTTGATGTGGGGCTGCATGAGGTTCTTATCCACAGTCTGTGTTCTACCTGCAGCAGATGTGAGGTTGGAAAAACAGACATTAGTACTCCTGTGGACGGGGGCGGCAGCAACACACAGTTTAGATGCCTGAAGGAGTCATCATCCGTTAAAATGTACTCTCTATTTAGAATGTGTTCACCTGGCAGCCAGACAGCGCTTTCCCACGGAGAATTCTGTTAATTTTAAAGCCAAAGGACTCCATTGACAAAAACAATAATTTCATCTCACAAAATACAGGAGTTGCTTGTTTACCGTTTGTTTGTGTTGTCACACAATATCCCAAACTACTGACCAAAGCAGCTGTACACCAGCAACTCCGGTTTTCTGTGATGAAAAGGTACAGGTTTTGTACTGTCTGATGGCGTAAAGCGTGAAATATTCTAAATATAGCCTACTCTTGAACTGTCTAAAATACGTTTTGCTGCTGCCCCCCGTCCACAGCAGTACATTGCTTTTTCTCTCTGTTTCTCCAAACTCCATCTGCTGTACGTAAGAAGTACCTCACGAAACCCGACAGTGAGATATCGAGCCGATCAAATTACAAACGGTAACGCTGGATTACATGCTGCCTCGCTTCCCTCGTGTAGGGCAAGATGAATCCTGTGCAGGAATGGCGGACCCTGCCACAAACGATAAAAACTACTAGAAATGGAACCGAATGTAAACTGCTGAAAATAATGCTGACTATAAATAGTTGCAGAAATGGGGTGTGTTTTCAAGAAAGTCTTAAGGATTATAAACTCTAGAGTTAAATTAAAGTAATCTCACAAAGCAGGATTTGTTTTATTGATAAATGCAATGTTTCTTTAATTGAGTGTACTTAGTGACTAAGCATTTTACTTTGATCTGCACACTGTCACAGAGCATATTATTGCCTCACCCTCAAAGTCTCATTTATGCAAAGCCACTGACCTCACAGATCCAAAGTACACCGATGCCCTGTTCTAACTTGAAGTGCTTCTCTCCCTCTGCCGACTCACGTCTCCCGTCATCCATCCAATCCATCTGTCTGTGGGTCCATCTGTCCATCGGGCTGCATGCAGACTTGGAGATGGAGAGTGTAATACAGGACAGTGCATGGGTGGCCGACCCGCTAAACCACTACAGCCTAAGTTCAGGTAGACAACAATCCTTTGGTCGTGTTGCCCCGCCACTCCCTAACCAAAAACTAACTCCACAACCCATAGATGTGTTTGCACTCCTTCTATGTCTCGTCTGTACCTGTGACAGTAGCTTGCCATGTCGGTTATAGCTTCACTCTTTACGCAGGAAAACGTTGTGCACTTTTTGGTGTTGCATTACAAGGTTTCAAGACACGATAGATGTCCTGTCCGTGACCTTTAACACACATTATCTCAACACCCTGTCGGTGGACCAATAACTAATCTGAGCATGTGTGGAAATGTTTTTTTTTATCTCCAGTGTTTCTGTGAACTTTCTCTCACTTTAATTGCTCCAATCTCACTCAAGAAAGGTCTGTGTGATTCAACAGTTGCCATATTCCCCTGTTAAGTGTGTTGCCTAAACTCCTGCAGATTCCTTTGACACACAATAAGATTCTCCTCATCGTACTGCTGTATTTTAGATGTGTTTTTTTTTTTTTGTCAGAATGAATGTTTTGCGTGTATACTGTGTCTCAACGTTTTCGGGATGAGATGCAGTGGAGTTACAATGAGTCCCCACTCTTTTTGAGCGTTCCTCTCAAAAAGAGAACAATCTCATCCCTCCTGTTTTCCAGTTTCACCCCTCAAGGTGCATGCAAATGAGTCCAGGGGTGAGCCAGGTTACTACAGCACTTCTCCAAGCGGCTGAATGTACGCCGCGTCTGGACTGGGGGGGGCCAGCTGTGTTTGTTGTGTGCGTCTGTTTGGTCGGAGCTGAAAGGCCACGGCACCCCTGCCGCGGCGCTCGGCCTCGAACCGGCCTTGATTTATTTTAATCCTTTTACAATGAGGGGGCCTGTAAACCCATCCATTGAGCGCCGAGCTTTGTCCCGCAACAGTAAGAATCTCTGTCTCGCTCTCCATGGTGACGGAAAGAGCACATTCCTGCAGGGAGCCACGCAGCATTGGGAAAATATGTTTGCTTCTGCCTGGATCCACTCTGCTCCACCACTAACCTTTGCTGTTCTTCAGCAACGCCATGGAAATTGCTGACACGCTCCAGTTAAAACAGAGACCAAAGAAGCTAGTTATTAGTCGTCCATGTGCTTGTGATGTTTCTCAGTGGGATCGGAGAACAGAGACTGCTCTCTTTAAAGTAAAAAAAAAAAAAGACTCTTTTGTTGACATCAATGTGAAGATTAAGAGTTTGGGATGAAAAAGATATTTCCTCCCTAGATAGACCTACTAGTACCTGACCCAGATGTAGAGCCCCGTTCCTCTCCTCAGCGCGGGCCTTCGTCATGTCTGGGGACCGGTGATTTGGGCAGCTGTGCAGACAGCTGGTTATGTGAGGGGGAGAGAGGAAGGGGGAAACCGGAGAGAAAATACGTGAGACAGAGTGAGATTTGTCCTCCTGTTCCCGAGGATCTCGGGTCATTTCCTGGCGCTCCGGTTCTGGGCCGTGAAACTATGCAAGGCCTCTTGGGGAGCGTTTTTCTCTGTAGCTTCAATAAGAGACTGTCGTCGGAGGCCGCACCTTTTGTTTGTGGGGGAGGGGAGGGCTTCTGATTACATACCAACAACTCGGGCGGCGTTATAAACTGAGAGTGTGTAAAGCACAAAGATCTATATATATTTATTTATTTGTTCCCTTCAGTGGACTCGCTGCGAAACATTTGCCAGTCAAAGTCTGCCGCTGCATCACACTGAGTTGTATTGCATCATTATTGCGGGTATTGGGGTCTCGTTTCGAAGAGAAATTGTATCGTTGCTTCATCGCTCACCGACGTTTAACCAGCAGGCTTAACATTGAGATTTACAGCCGGGCTCGTGTTTCAGGCAGCACGGCGTTCTGCTCCAAACTCAAAAGAACACTTCTTCGTCCTGGTCGCCTCCCAGGAGTGACATAGATTATTCAGACCCATGCAAAATAGCAGCTTTACGACACCTGGCGAACACAAAGCTTCGCCCTGTTATGTGCTATCTGGCATCGGGGCAGGAGCTTCCTGTATCGGTGACTCGTGTCTTTCACCAGTCTGCTAATAGTCTTATGACCTCAAAGCAAACTCCACTTGTTGCTTTACTGTTTCCACCATGTCTGTGACAACCAATCTGCCTTCCGCTCTTCTAACAATGAACAATACATTTTAAAGGTATCATGGCAAACATGTAACGGTAAAAATAACTTTACAAAGTGGACAAATGAATGTGGGATTAGTTTCAGGGAGAAAATGGTCAGAGGTTTCACTGTGTACGTATAGGAAGTTGTATCTGTCTGTCCTGTGAGCGATCGTGTGGGATGCATCCAGTCTGACTATCTAATTGCTGCTGCACAGGACAAACTTGTACGTGTTGAGCTTAGCTTGACTTTCTCAGTAATTTCCCCCAGTGAGTGGAACTAGTGCTGGCTGATATTGGAGAGGAAAACTAATGTTATACACATAGGAAGAAGTATTTAGATCTATGCTAGATTTTAAAATAGATTATCCAAACTGGAAAATCCGGCCCAGTGTTGCCAAGTCTTTTAGCTTGCAGCGGTAGCACGAAAAAAACGCTAAAACTAGAGAGAAAGTTGCCAAGTCTGCAACACTGACAGCCTTTCATGGCCTCCCTCAAAACACTCTCCCAAAGTTATCAATATGAATGTAAACATCGAGCTGAATGTAAACATCGAGCTGAATACAATGATTGAACACATTTATTACAGTTGTGCAATGTCAAATTAAAATACTCCATTATAATTGAAAGACCTGCATTCAAAATACAGGAGTATTAGCAGCAAATGTATTAAATAAACATCAGAAGTCAAATACAAATTTGTATTGACTTTGGACTGAATCTTTGTTCTTTTGTGAAACATTGGATACATCTATCTCTAGTGTTTTAAATTGTACTCCAGTACATTACTTGATTAAATGTACTGAGTACTGATCTCTATAGCCAATATCAGAACCTACAAAGAGAAATGTGAGGATCAGCCCAAAGAAATGTTTGTCTTTGTGTCACTTGTCAAAGTGATGTCAAGTTGAAGCGATCCCATGACGCAGTGGAAAAAGTCTGACTCCACTCTTGTGATTCTGGACCAACAACAAATTAGTTTGACTTTATTTTGACTCTACACATCTGCTAAGTGACTAAGCTAGTTAAAGAGTTAATAAGATAATGCTTTCAGGGGGATAAGAGGCCCCTCAGAGGGAGCGCTGACCTCAAGTCCTGTACATATGTTGGGAAGAAACTTAGGGATGCTGCTGGTTAGGATCGTGTGTGCAGAGGAGGGGTGTTTTCCACTCTGAACCACCAGCAATTGCCACTTGGCTGCTTGTCGTCCGTGCTGCCTTCACATACAGTCGGAAATATTATAACCAAGCACATGTGCAACTCAGTATGGCATCTCGTATCCTTGCTTTAATATATCAACTAAAAGTTGTCAATTGGCCCCATTTATTCAGTATACAATTTTCTTCAATAATACTCGCAGCTTTGTAAGAGCGTTATTAACAACCGGTAATTACATTTTTTTCCCTGGAGCACCTGAAGGCAGCATCCGTGTGCTCGTAAACCAGTCCGCTGAAGCGCAGCTCTGTGAGGATACTGGTGACTGAGAGGAAAGCCGACCCGCTCTCCTGCTCGTTGCGTTTAAACTTTCTCTCTCGGTCGTCGTGTTTGCGCTATTCAGCGGAGGTTTTAGCGCTACTTTGTACAGGTTTGCGATTCAAACGAAGAACAGATAACTTAGTTGTACTTTGGACCTAGTTTGAGACCCTGTCATAAAGCCCCAAAGCGAGTCCAGCGATATGGAGCGAAGGTAAGAAACGCGTTTATATCTGGAGTGTGACTGTATGTATTAGCTCCATTATCCCTCATGGGTACGATAGGACGACAGCTTCTCCTTTTGCTTTCGATAAGGACTTTACGGTGAGGTGTATGCTCCACGTATCGACTTCTACTGGCGATAAACACTGTGAGGAGACTGCGTTTGGAAAGATGGAAAGGGTTTCCTATGTGGAAAATATGGCTCCTTCCATTAGGAAAAAAAATACTTAGGAATAATATTAGGTGTGAGTGTGAGACTACTAATGCCAGGCTGTTAAAACTTGAGAACGTACAAAACTAAGGTTATTAATTTAAGTAAAGAAACATTTGAAATGTATAGTTCAAGGTGATAAGCATCTGAATAAACGTGTATTTCTATATGATAAAGCAGTACCATAGTTCAGAGGCTCAAGGAATTAAGCGTTCAATTAGATTTTCGAATTGAACTGTGATTTTTTTTCTTCAAAAAGACTCTTTCGGGGAGTCCCACCCATTTGTGGCTCAGTGGTTTGTACATTTCTCGATCCTGATGTTAATACTGATCTTTCGTGACACTTTGGTATGATTTCTGTTTTTCATTTCTTTGATGATAGTCACAGTTGAACCATCATTATCGGACGAGGCCACGCAGGTCCTCTCCTCCCTCTGCTGAAGTTGTTGTCCGGTGCTGCATTGAGAGTTTGAACAATGCAGCATTTTGCTCCGGCTATCTCCACACACTTAAAGCCCTCATGTCTAAACAGAGGTCACTGTCGGCCATGACAGCCTTTCTATAGGCAGACACTTGCTCTGGTGTTTACACACTGAACAGCCATCCAGAAACACCCACGGGAGATTGTAAGGCTGCGTTAATGGGTGTTAACACAGTGCTAGTGTTCTGTTTTTCAGTTTTGATAAGCAATGCAAACACTATCTCTGTGGCAGTCGCCTCTCAATAGACAAATAGTCTTTTTCAATGAGCGATGAGGTCATGAAGTTGGCTTGTTGAATTGCTTAACTAGCTGTAAAAGAGACACTACTTTAGTAAAGTGATCTTTCAGGCATGATACATTCTCAGACTCGTAATATTCAACAACGTACTTGATTGTCGACACATTTGGTCCAGTTAAAACAGCTTTTGGCGGATCCACAGATCACATTCCAGCCAAAACCTGTCTTCTCACGGCATGCAGATTTCTGAGATGGATGATATAATCTCATCCAACCCATTCACATCATGATTTAATCAAACGGTAAAGAGGATGGCAGTTTGAATTTCCCGCTCTGCCACCTACTTTGTCGTGGGTGACTGTGGCGTTTTGGGGGGTGCTGGCTGTGATGAGTGTTGTGATGCCCAGAGGAGCCGCGGTCACGCCTGCTGCTGCTGCTGCCGGTGGTGTATTCATGGACCACTGACACACACAGTAGTTGTATCAAATATCTCAGGCTGCTGATTGGCTTTTTATTGTCACTGCTCTACTTTGGGAAGCAATGGCACTCTGTTGTGTTGCTATGAAGTTGTGATTTCCCTCCGAGCGGCGTCCTTTTAGAAAAGCTCCACGCTAACTGAATGGAATGAGGCGGTCATTCTAATATTTTTTTTCCGGTTGGAGCGGTGAAGCGGAGCATGATGTTTGCCATTACGTCTGTAATTGATACTGCTGTAATGCTTGCCCCCCCCCCTCCCCCCGGCTCGTCATATCCCAGCCTCTCACTGAGCTCTCCTGGGGGAAAAGTCTCATCATACTCACACAGTCGGTTCAGGGCTTCAACTGAAGCCTACAACCATCCTTCACTGTGTTCAGCTGTGCTCTGTCTGGACTTTATCTGTTACCCGTGCAAATACCAGGCATTGGCTAATGGCTCTAATTTCCCTAGATGTGAACATGTGGGCCCCAACCCTTTGCTAGTGTGTCACATGGCAACATTATGTCATCCGATTCCATAATCTGATGACATTATGTTGTAAATATTCGACTGAAACCATTCAAACTCAACTTTTTGTCTTAAAGAGGCACTCAAAAGTTTTCCGTTTACCAGGCAGGGTTCCTAGCTCTCAGCCTGGCAAAAACAGTTATAAAATGTCCTCTGTGTCTCTGGAGGAGCTCTGAGGAAAGAACCCCGATAATGTCATCCGATACGGATGTCATCAGGGTTTTTATATTCTTTGGGCTTGACAGATTATAATTAAAAGCCTGCGTCCAGGCCGGGAGGGTATTCCATCATGGGAAATAATGAGGGAGGGTCTCTCAGGCTACATCCACACTAATAAGTTTTCGTTTTAAAACCAATCTCCGACCACACGGCAGCCTTTGAAACCGCACATCACATGACCATTCACGTACACTGGGCAAGCGCGTGACGCCGTAAACAGGAAGCAGATTGCAAACATTTTACTGCACAACAGCTGCTAGTATAGCCAACAAAGCAAGTAACATTTGAAATGTGTCATTCGTGTTGAATCGAATTACTGGTAGACCTGGCTGTTTGTTTTCTCCTGGAAAATTGTCATGTCACAGGGGCATGACTAATCAGGGAAGGACACGTTGTGACTTCTAAGACCCAAATCCATTCGTAGTATCCGTTTGGACGTGGCCTCAGCCTCTGCTGCACAGATTATTTCAGAAATGTGTCCCCTGCAAGACTTCCAGCTTTGTGAAGCGAGCTATAAATCTTGTAATTCATTTTAAGATTTTATCAGTCCCACACTCCTTGTATCGAATGCCTTTGGATCTCAGCCTTGAGCGCGTCAGAGGCAGTGTCAGTGCTGAGCCCTCAGACTCCCATCTGCTTACTGTCCAGGCAGATGGGAGTCTCTGTCCGTCCAACGGAGAGTCACGCTTGCACTCCTCTTCCTCGTGTCTGACAGTCAGTCTGGTGACGTGTCAGTGTGAGCCGACACAGTTGCACAGTCAGCCCCCTCCCCTACATGACGCCGCCGGCCCTTCTTCAGCTCCACTTCTCCCTGAAACGGGAAGATGGGTCTCGTTTGCAGAAGTTGGCGTGGAGGGCCGGTTGTTGATTCTGAATTGATTGCGCTGCTTCATTAAAACGGCCCGCAACAGAGACTCAGGACTTAACAGCCGGTTTCTGTTTCAAACGTTAGTTCTTTACTTGGAGAAGCGAAGTAGTTGTAAATCTCTGTTGACGAGGGTTTGTTTATTTTAAGATACAAGTGTGTTTCGAGGCAAAAGCCCTCAATTTAAGAAAACACTGATTGGCGGATTAGAGTTTATTATCATCTGCAAAAAAACTGAGATGAGACAAATGTATCGCACAGAGACATGCAAAGAATGGATGCTACGGATCAAAATCAATCCACACATTCTACCTCTTTGTCAAAACCAAATGCCACAAACATTACCCACAATGCAAAAGTGAAGAAAGCCACTACACATAGTTGCCTGACCATGACTAATTTATTCGCCATTTCCCTGTGTGCACATATTTTTGTTAGTATTCTGCCCAAACAATGAGAAGCTGTTAAATGAATTCGGCTACAAAGCGACTTTCCATCCCCCTCAGCTCATTAGCTTTACTCCGCTCTTGATGTTTGCGTTCTAAACGTACGCGGCGGACTGTCAATTACGTGTGCTGCACTCTGTTTGCTCCATCGTGTACGTTTAGCATGCCAGACAGGCAGCCTCATTAGTTTTTACCTAATGGTCTCTGGGCATTAGAGCCACAGTGTGTCTGTTATGGAGTGTGTGTGTCTAATGATACCGTGTGTGTCTCTATAAGTGAATCGTATGCTGTGAGTAAAGACGCTGCCGTCACACTTTTATTGCATTGTTGTTGTTATCTTGCAAACACACGGCCGTAGTTTACTTTACATCGGCTTGTTTTGTTTCTTTGGTTAGTGGCCTACTTACCTCCTACGTACTGAGCTCAGATTGGCAGAGCTCGTTGAAACGCCGTCTCTCCAAAGTGTGTGTGTGTGGACGGAGGTTTGCAGCGGGAGATGTCAGGTCTGTGAAACACATAAAGGAAGTGGAAGGATTGTGACTGTGTTTTTAATCAGTTAAAGGAATGTGCCCTGGAATATAAAAAACTAAAACTGAACACAGCATTTATTCCACTTTGGTTGTTGTTGAGATCACACTGTTTTCAAAGATTTTGTGAAGTTCCGGATGGGTGACTGAACACAATGCACAATGATCACAGATCGGACAGGTGATGGATGTTTTTAATTCTGTCCTCAGTCGTACATTCTCAGCACGGGCTCCTGAGCTGCTGTTGGCTTCTTTCTTTTTTTTTTAACTAAAACCGTATGTCGGTTTCCGTGTTTCAGAGCGCGGGCCGAGTTGCTGCTGAGTGCTCCACGTTCTTTTATCGGTCTCCGGGATTCAGAAAGAAGAGTTGTGCTGGGGAATGCGAGAGTATACAACTGCAGAGTAAAGTAATAAGAGGAAGAGTTGTCGGTCAAAGTCGGTTTGAAGTGCAGCACGATGTTGGAGGATCAAAGAGAGACGACTAGCGACGGTAGCCGAGGGATAGACCACTGAGACCGTGAGTTTAGTGGAAGATGTACTTTCTTTGAGATCGTTTGTTTTCAACCCTGCAGTCAAACTGTTTTGATCAATAAGCTCTAGTACTTTGACATTTGATTGATTTGCATCAGTGTGACGCTTCTTTGGTGTGTGCTTTATACTCAGTACATTTGTTTTTTTGGTGTCTGTTTAGCTGATAGACGACTTAAACCAAACTGAATTCTCCCAAAAAAAAAATCATGTTCTCATCAGACAAGTTGATTTTATCTGTTTAGCCGAGTAAAGTAAAAAAAAAAAAAAGACCCCAGAGTGGGAAAAGGTCTCTGATTTTCACTCATGAGATGTTTTTGAACATTGTCCCACGGAAACCCCTCTAAAACATGCCGATTGTTGGGTTCACTTGATAGCCTTTCACATCGCCCTAAAGCAGAGGGAGAAAAAAACCTGGTGTGTAGTTTAAGAAGCTTACCACCCTTTCCTAGACATAGAATCTGATTAATGCGGTTTGGGTTTCTAAGTAGCTCTGCTCCTTCTTCTTTTTTTTGTCTTGTTTTGAAGCGGCGCGGAGGATACTGGTATTGGATGTGGAGGATTCCTTTGTAGTTGCCTGGGAGGTGGCATTTAAGAACGGAGCCTTCGCCTCAAGGAAACTACACATGCATAAAGGAAGGGTTTGCATTAGAATGAAGCTGAATTGCACAATGGGACGAGCCTGAGTGCCCTGTGTGGGGTTTCACTCCAGTCTACTAGAACCAGCATCAAACCCACCCGTACTGTAGAGTAGTAAACGGCTGTGTACGACATCTAAACTGTGTCCTTCCTTCCTTCCCTCCCTCCTTCCTCAGTGTCTAAGAAGCACGGGAAGCTGATCACCTTCTTGCGCACCTTCATGAAGTCCCGGCCCACCAAGCAGAAGCTGAAGCAGAGAGGCATCCTCCGGGAGAGGGTGTTCGGCTGCGACCTGGGAGAGCACCTCCTCAACTCGGGATATGACGGTGAGATTCATGCAGACACACCTGAGAGCAGAAGTGTTTCCTGGATCCCTTTTAGGCTTCATACATTCTCAAATAGTAGGCAGGGCCTTAAATAACCAGGACCTTGTTTACCCGTTGACTATAAGTTCCTCATTGTGTCCCTTCCAATCATGTCATACTCACTGCTATACTCTGCTGCTATGACTTCTTTTTTTTTTTAACAGAAGTACTGTTTTCATTCACTAACCATTTTCAGTTGTTCCACTTTGCTGTTGTGGAACCTCAACAATCCCTGGAGGAAGTTTTGAGTCTGAATTAGAAGTCTTCCCAGCAGGTTTAAATGGGGCACCTAGCTTGACTCTAAAAGTAGCAGAAATCTGGCCACCAGCACCTCTTAATTAATTAACAAGATAAATCCTGTTTTCAGTGTAAAAACAACAAGCTGTGGTTTTATGGAGGTTTATGGGCTGGACTTTTTTCTTTTTTTTTTTGTCCCGCTGCAGTGACTTATTGAAGTCTCTGTTGGTTGGCTGGCAACCTCACAGTGATGAGACTTTCAGGACAGTGGGCCCAGACAAGAAGCAGACATTGTGAATACCAGCTTTGAGTTGAGAATTGATGGGATTCAGAAGTGCAAGACACAGTCGGGTTCTTTAGATTAGATTCATTGTCCCAGAGGAAGATTTGTTTTCACTCCCAGTACAACACAGAAGCAGACAGATGTACACAATAGATAAAATCACATGACTACATTCATGCTGCTCTGCTGTGGAAACTCGATCAACCACCTCACTTCAGCTCATGGTGAAGCCAACTTGAAGAGAGCTTGTCGTTCATGTTCACCTGGAATGGACACGCGTCTTTTAAGGTGATCAGATCCCAGCAAAGATCCAAGTCCAGGTGTGAATGCACCAGCGTTGAGAGCTAGTCGCTCGGACCGCATTCAGAGTTGGTCTGACCCACATTCACTCACACACCAGTGTGTCTGAGCCATGTTGAAGCCCCGCCTACTCCACTGACGTGTGTGTGTACGTTACTCAAAGTTTAGCCAAGGGTTACGTCGCCCCTAAAATAATGGCAAACACTTTATTACTTCCACACTGTCGACGTCTGCGTGTTCCAAGAGTGAAGCACCCGTTTTAAAACGTCAAAATAGCAGTTGAGGATAATCGTTAACTGAGGGAAGCCAAATTCATGGTCATGAATAATATTTGATTAATTGTGTAGCCCTTGGCTACGTGTTTACTTACTGCATATAGAGCGAGGGAGTGCGATCCGATCCCAAGTGGTCCCTCGACACACATGTGGAGACGCATTATTAATGCCAGGTGTGAACAGGGCCTTTTTCTGCGTCTGGATATTAATGGTTCTCACCGTACCAGCACATTAGCTCACAGCAATCAGTCCTGTCCTTTTTAAACAAGCGTCTGGTCACGGGTCAGTGTTGCATCGCAGTCACACATTTCAGGGGTGATCCTTGACCTCCGTAAATCCGACCTTACCTTGACACGGAGAGATAAACAGTGCTGGGTCAAACGGTCGCGGAGTTCTGACAGACTTGTAAGAAATGGAAGTCGCCTGTGATCCCGTGGGCCAAAAGAAACACAGTTTATGGTTTAGCAAAACAAGCCTAACCTCTAGTTTTGAGTGGCATGCAGACAAGAGTCCGGTCATGGGATCTGACGACACAGGGCCGATGGGGATCTCTCCCTCCCCCAACCCCTACATCAAACTAGCTCTCTAACTTGGTTCTACAAAACATCCCCTTCAGTTTAGATTTGTTATTCAACATTTCTACAGATTACAAAACAAGAAAACATGGAGTTTCATGATTTAAAGCACACGACAGAAAGTCATCCCTGCTGGTGATGTAGCTCCTCCAGCACTTTCACTGTGGAGGTCGGACAGTATGGGATTATTTTCATAAGCAATTTCAGGACAGCTTTGAAGCTGAATAAACCTCCATATTCGCATAGACTACCTTCGTCCGGATGTGCCGGCCGTGATTAACCCCAACATCTCTGCCACTGCGCTAATGGCAGTTTGAGCTTTTAGAGGCGAGGCGGGGGAATCATCGCTACAATCAGTTGAAAGCTCTTTGAATGCGCTTGATTTAACTAGAATTTAAGAGAGGATTTGTTGTTGTTTTTTCTCGTTCACTATGTGCGGAATTCGTCTGAACAGCTGCTTCGGCGAGTGTCCCACTCTCTGTCACCCTCTGAATGATGTGGGAGGCCTGGGAGCCTCCTCATACACATACACACCATCCTTATCTAACACACACACACACAGAAATAAATAGCATGTCTGCATGATTCATGGTTGGCTGAAGGGGAATTAGGAAGTTCTATTTTTCCGAGGTTTTGTTTTTTGCTGTGTGTGTGTGTGTGTGTGTGTGTGTGTGTGTGTGTGTGTGTGTGTGTGTGTGTGTGTGTGTGTGTGTGTGTGTGAGTGTGATCGGCTGGCAGTGTGACCGCCTCATTCAAACACGCAGAGCTGCATCGATGTAGGAAATGGGTTGAAAGGAAAGCAAAAACACCAAAGAAAGAAGACAAACGTTTATTTAAAGCTCTTCAGGATATATTGATCTCTCCTTTACATGGATCAAATGTGTCTGGCCTCTAGCTTTTTCTTCCGCAAGCACTAAAAAGTTATTATTCCTTCGGAGCCCCCGAGCTCTGTCCTGACCGCTCTGTACTCGGCTCTTCGGAAAGTAAATAAAAGTCCCATTCTTGTCCTAGAAGCGCTCAGTGAAGACTGGACAAAGATTGGCGGAAGTGCTATGTGACGACGTGCTGCTGCTTCTGTTTCGCAGTGCCCCAGGTCCTCAAGAGCTGCACCGAGTTCCTGGAGAAGCACGGCGTGGTGGACGGCATCTACCGCCTCTCTGGCATCGCCTCTAACATCCAGAAGTTGCGGTAGGAGTCGCTGCCTGTTCATTTGCAGCATTTTTTTGCAGTTTACTGGCTGATAACATGTGAATTCCATCTTTTTATTGTATCTGATTATTGCATTAGTAAAAGAACGCGAGGCATCAGGATGACGTGCGGTGTAACAGTTGTTCCTCATCAACACATTTTACTGTGTATCGTCATAGCAGGATAAGAACTTGGACTTTGGTGATTGGTGCTTTTACAACTGATGTGGATTGTAAAAAGCAACATATTTGTCCTTGAGGAGTTGTTGTGTGTAAAATGCTGTGAGGTGTGTAAGGACAATGCTTACATGTAAATATGTAGGGTCGACCATATGCATGGGTGTAATTTTCTCACCAAACTCTCACTGAAACAGTGTGGTGTGTCGTGCTGGCAAAATTTCAAATGTGAGAGGAGTTCATCGAAACGTTGGAACACGCTTTGTGTCGTCTCACTTCTGAAACCAAACACACTGTTCATGTGCAGCCTGAGGTGGCAGAGTTCCTGCGGAGCCTTAACAAAAATCTTAAAAGGCACAAATGAATTCATCTAAAAAACTAAAACAAAGAAGCCTTAATTGGTATTAAATGTCTTAAATCAATCTTTTCAAGTCTTACCTAACAGAAATACCACCAGACCACAGCAGCCGTTTATTGATGCGCCGTTTGTTCAGAAGAAACACATTTGTTAACTCGACCTTTGCCCTCTTTCTCTTTCTCCAGGCACGAGTTTGACTCTGAGCAGATCCCCGACCTGACCAAAGATGTTTACATCCAGGACATCCACTGTGTTGGCTCGCTGTGTAAGCTCTACTTCAGAGAGCTGCCCAACCCCCTGCTCACCTACCAGCTCTACGAGAAGTTCTCCGTAAGCAGAGCCTCAAGTTCTTCTTCTGCCATCACAGCACTTGATTGTTGGCTTGCTGTGCCAGTGTTTATTTTGACTGCTATTATAGATTTAGTCTTGAGACCAAAATGCTTTTTAGTTTTAGTCATTTTATCCTTAGTCTAGTTTTAGTCGAACATTCATTATATTGGTGTAAACGTTTAGACTAAATGTTTTCTCTATTCATTTCATCAGCTACTTTAAAATGTATTCAAATATAAATTGAAGTAATCAGATTATATTTAACATTTTTGTCAATGTCGCACAAACCATAGTTTTGTCAAATTTATGTCACATTAGATTTGATTCTATTATCTGATGGGAAACTACCATGCGGGTCAGTCCGGTGTTCAATCAACTATCAGTCTGCACCACCCAACATGCAACAGTATGTTTTAATCATCCACAATCATCCGGATTGAGACAAGAAGGGCAAAGGAGGACTGAGCTCCGACTGAGTCTTAGCCACGGATATACAGGTGGCTGAACATATTTCATCCTAGTTCAAGAATGAAGTTCACACTGTCCCGTGGTTACCGATGCCCCGAAAGGACACCGATTGGGTGTGATTTAACTGCTCGGCCTCTAAGCAAAGAAAGGACATTCCTCTGATTTCTCTTAAAGGAATTCTAATGTTAATTTATCTTGCAGTTATGAGTCACGGACACCCTTGAAATAATAGCATTGCACTCAACACACCCTATCATTACAAATGGAGCAAACCACTCTGTGTCACTTGGAATAAAGACCTTCTCCAAGCACAACAGAGGTTCCCTCAGGATGGAGTAAATGTTTTCTGGTTGTTATGGCAGCTGGGGAGGGAGAGAGAGGCTGTGGCTGCAGAGTGATGTCTCCATGTAGCAGCGTGAACCAGGGATGACAAATGAATGAGCTTAGCGTTGTTGATACATCCCACTGTTTATCTCCCCCTTTTGTTTCCACCTTGAAGGATGCTGTATCAGCAGCGACGGACGAAGAGCGACTCATCAAAATCCATGATGTCATCCAGCAGCTTCCTCCACCGCATTACCGGTCAGTGTAGAGGCACACTGCCCCCTTGCTGCAGGCCCGGGAACTGCCAGAGTGCAGACGCACGCTCGCGTCGTGCATTCGCATCAGTCGGGTGTCTGTTAATATTAAAATCAAGGTTTTTTTCTACTGCCACACTGCATTGAGCGGAATCATTTAACAGGTCCCAGCTGGTCTGCGTTGATGATGATGATGAATGGAATTTCCCGTCCTTTTGTGAAAGCATACAAATGCAGATTTCTAAGTGAGATTCCTCTGGGGCTTTAGCACATAGTGAAATATTGATGCTCTGAAGAAGGAGCTCTATCGCAGCCATTAGTTTTCACATCACTAGTGGGAGCCAATTAAATCTGAATAAATGAATATTTGATTCCTAGGACCCTGGAGTTCCTCATGAGACACCTTTCCCGCCTGGCAGCGTTCAGCTACATCACCAACATGCACAGCAAGAACCTGGCCATCGTCTGGGCGCCCAACCTGCTGAGGTGAGCCGCCGTCCCGCTCATATAGAATGTCCTTCACATGCATGTTTTTCAATGGAGTCGACGCACTGTCAATCATCCCCTACAAGCCGTCTCCATGGGCTGTCCCCCTGTTCTGAGTTGTTTATTAACTGAGTACATCTTCACATTTTTACATAATGTAGGGAGCAATTTGTAGGTTCTTTTTTCAGACATGAAGGATTTCTCCGACTTTAATTAGCTGCGATAACGAGCTGTGTCTCCTGCTGTAAATAAGTCATTCTACCTGAATGAAAATGATTTAAGCAGCTTTGTGGGAGGATGCTGATCAACACTTTAACTTCAGATGCATCCAAAATCTTTTTAGTATCTTAAACTCTTAAACCAATTTAAACATTTAACTCACCTTAAAATGTTATGCTGGTTTAAAGTGGAGCACTTTACTAAATCAAACAATTCTTCAGGTCCAAACAGATAGAGTCTGCCTGCTTCAGCGGCACAGCGGCCTTCATGGAAGTCCGGATCCAGTCGGTGGTGGTGGAGTTCATCCTCAACCACGTGGATGTTCTCTTCAGCACCAAACTCAGCTCACTAATTCGCGAGGGAGCTGGTACGTATTGCTCACGTAGTCATTTCTCTTCCCACTGCTGCTTTCTCCATTAAACACGGTTCCACGTCACCAGGTCACAACTCGTTGTCGCGGCCCAAATCGCTGCTGGTTTCATCGCCCTCCACTAAACTTCTGACTCTGGAGGAGGCCCAGGCCAGGACCCAGGCTCAGATCAACTCTCCAGTCACCGAGGACAGCAAGTACATCGAGGTGGGCGAAGGTCCGGCCGCCCTGCAGGGAAAGTTCCACACGGTCATCGAGTTTCCCACCGAGAGGTTCGTTAACTCCTCTTACTGACGTGTAATTTGATGACTGTCTGCAAAAGATCACTTCAAATCTAATTTAGACGCACAGAGACAGGTATTTATCTTAGTCTTAACTCTGACTGTAGATTGTGTCGCAAAAGACTTTAATGGCAGTTGAGCTGGAATGTGTCTCCATCTGCTGGTTGATGTTAAGACTGCAGGCTCCTGAACCCTGTTGTCGATATCTCCCAGGACCGTGGCTGTCTCCAGTTTCAGACTTGGGCATATATCCTAAAAATGGACTGTCATCGAGTTGTGTTCTGTGTATGCAAGGAGTCAAGGAAACTAACTTTTCTTGCCTGCTTGTTCTTCACCTTTTAATTCTTCATAGGAAGAGGCCTCCTATTAAATCCAAGAAGTCTCCTGTGGGTAGTTGGCGTTCTTTCTTCAACCTCGGCAAGTCTTCCTCCATGTCCAAGCGCAAGCTGCACCGCAACCCCAGTGAGCCCAATGAACTGAAGGCCATGGCTCTCGCCGGTGAGTCCTTCCTCCACAATTGGAATGAAAACGTTCACCGTACAACTGAGCGTTTGCTCAGCCTGATGTGACTAAACAAGGCTGAAACCTTTTCATCGCTCTGTTTCAGGAGGCAGAGGAGACACCGCAACATTAAGATCAGCCAAAAGTGAAGAGTCCCTGAGTTCCCTGCACAACGTTGAAGGTAATCATTTGTGTCTTTACTCAGCAGATTCAGTTTAATTAGTTAGTGCTGCCAATAACATATTTGTGTATATTGCTTTTCCAAATACTCTACAATGCTGCCTAATGTTATACTTGGGGCCTGAAATAGTTTCGGAATACATTCTGTTCCTCCTTCAGGAGAGTCCAAGGTGTACCGTCCTCGGCGGCCGCGCTCCAGCAGCGACGCCCTGTCGGCCTCCTTTAACGGCGAGCTGCTGGACAGCCGGCAGCACTGTAACTCCTACGACAACCTGGGCGCCACAGAGGACAGCGACGGAGACGACGGCCCCATCTGCGTGCCCGCCCTCATCTCGCCTCCCCGCTCGGCGGGTGAAGACGTGGACCTCAGCCCGCCGGACATCGGCATGGCCTCCTTGGACTTTGACCCCATGTCTTTCCAGTGCAGTCTCCCCGACACCTCTTACGCCTTCCCCCTCGACAACTCACCCGCCGGGGCAGAGGGTTCCACGTTGAAGAGGAGTCCCGGCAACGCCTGCGGCAAGACCAACGGCGCTGAACACATCTCTGCCGCCTTCCTGGGCGGCTTGATGTCCCCTTTGTCGTCCACGGACTTCAGCCTGGCCGCTGGAGAGAAGGTGGCAAACAAGAAACTGACCACTTCCTATTCTTACCCCGATAAACCCACACAGGCAGTGTCGCCTATTAAATGTGGGAAGAGCACTAGCTTGACGCCGTTTGCCACTTCGGAGCTTTTCTCTACAGAGATGCCGGACAAGAGTACGGCTGCACAGTTTGCCTCTCCACAATCGTTATCTCCTCCCTCGGCAGCCAAAGACTCTCCTCCCCTGATGGGCAGTGCGCTGCTGAGGGCGGCCGAGCCGTCGCTGAGCGAAGCTTTCCAAATGGAGCTGCACTCGAAGCTGGCGGCCTTTGACAGCGTGGACAGTCGAGAGCTGAAGGGAGCGGACGGCGGGCAGCAGACGCCGGCTGCCGGCAGCCAAGAGCACCAAGGTAGGGAGTGGAGAATGACCTTTTTTCAGTGTAGTGTTTGGCACATTTAACACTGCTTTGTTTCCACTATTTAGATTAAGAATAAGTAATACATTGTGCCACTAATTACGACTTTTTTCCTAGGTTTAGTTTTCCAGGGTTGCATGCATTTCATCTTAAACAAACCTTTTCATGTGATGCCCGAGCACCAGGCTTAACTTTTCCCTTCTTTCCCGGTCTGCCTGCTGTAGTTTCTTTTCCTCACCTGCTGCTCTCTTGACTATTTGTTCTTCAACTATAGACCCCTTGTGTTTTTGTGTCGTAGCTCCGGACTCTTCAAAGGACCTCACCCCTCGTTCCCTCAGCGCTACAGCTCCCACTACTGCCCCTCCTCCTCCTCCCCCTCCCAAAAATGCCGCCCGCATGTTGGCCCTGGCCCTGGCCGAGTCCGCTCAGCAGGTCTCCATTCAGTCTCAGTCGCGGTCCTCGGAGCCCGCCACGCCGGCGTCCCCTCTGCAGCCCCAGGAGGCCTGTAACTCCCAGGACTCGACACATCCACTGTTCCCACATTTACGGACTCCTTCGGAGGAGGGAGCAGGGAGAGGGAGTTCCCCGCCACCAAACAGCGCGGCCCCGGCTGTCGCCCCAGCCTCAGCTCATCCCGCCGTCACCAGTCCTACCTTCAACAAGCAACCTCTAGAGGTGACCAGCACGATTACCAAGCCATCGGACAGCACCAAGTCCTCTACAACCTCGCCTGGAACGCAGCCTGGAACAGACTCCTCCCCACCAGACACTTCTTTTTACAAGTGCGCCCCACTCCCCAGTTCAACCAGCCTGCCTTCTCCAGTCAGGAGAAGTCCAGAAAGGCAGCAGCCCGTCGCGGGACAGCTCCCAGTCCGTACCAGCTCATCCAGTACCACTCTGGCCACCTTCCCCAGTGGCAGCGGCAAAGACACTGGAGTCGTGCCACAGCTTGTTGCTGAGGTAAGTGTCCTATCACTTTCATATGTAGACTAGTACTACTTAAACATTATTAAGGGATGTCATATTTAGCTGCAGTAGGCACGATCCAAAAGGATTAATATTTCATGCGCAGTTTAACATGAGTAAGTTATCGTGAAGGACGAGTGCAGCATTTTGAGAAGTATGCTTACGGGGATGGGGTCAATATCACTTTCATCTCTGTACATTCAATATCAAGCTACAGCCAGCAGAGTGTTAGCTTAGCATAAAGGTTGGACACAGGGGGAAACAAGATGCTTTGTTTTTTGTACAGACAAGACAACAAGATGTAACGTTAATCAGTTGTAGCTTTAGAGGACCTGGCGCTGTCTGACACATTTTAACTTTATTTAAATATTTATATTCAAACTTCTAATCTCAGAAGCAAATACTGTACTTTTACTATTAACTTTGGACTTTCCCAGAGTATTTTTAGAATCCATTACCTGTATGCAAAATGTTTGTGGCTTACAGAAAAAAGCAACTGTCACCACTTTTGCTATGTGTAGTTTATTTGATGCTATGATATTCTGTGTGGATTATTTCTAGTGTTTTGGCCTGCATAGGTATGGAGAGATAATAACAATGCATGCCGTGCTGCTGCTACCCTGTAACTAGACCGTACAGCATGAGATGATAACTTCTTGTTCCACTGCAGCAACACCTGACTTGTTTTCCTCAGCAAATAAGTGTTTTGTTCTGTTTTGTCTCAGGTCAAACAGCAGGAGACTGCAACCCCCCCAGTCCTCCCAAAACCTTCAGACCAGCCACCTCAGAAGCCGAAGAGGCAGGCCGCCTCACTGGCCAAGCATCAAACACAAACTCAGCAGCAGAGCCAAGCTCAGAAACAGCCTCATCTTCCACCACAGCCTCACACACACGCTCAGAAACAGCCTCATCTTCCACCAAAGCCTCACACACACGCTCAGACACAGCCTCATCTTCCACCACAGCCTCACACACACGCGCAAACACAGCCTCATCTTCCACCACAGCCTCACACACACGCTCAGACACAGCCTCATCTTCCACCACAGCCTCACACACACGCGCAAACACAGCCTCATCTTCCACCACAGCCTCACACACACGCGCAAACACAGCCTCATCTTCCACCACAGCCTCACACACACGCTCAGACACAGGTCCAACCCCATACCCAGACTCAGCTTTCTTCGAAGGCCAACGCAAGAGTGGCCCCCACCTCTGCTGAGCCTGTTGAGAAGCCTTGGGAGGCCATAAAGCCGGTACAGCCCTGTACAGAGCCTGCAAAGCTCCCAGAGGCGTACGTACCCAAACCTCCGGTCCCTCCCGTCCGCACCATGGAGAGCAAACTGGCCACAGCGGCTCTCAGCCAAAGTGAAGCCTCCTACCACAGCCTGGGGGAAGGCCCTGTGTCTTGCCATCAGGAGGATGCTCTGCCTCACCACCCGCCTTCTCCTCTCCGCAAATCTTCCACACACCAGCCGGCCTACCTGTACCACGCTAAAGGAGAGCCGGTCTTACTTGAGCCGTCTGGAGCCGCATACTACCACCAGAGGCCTGTCCCGCTGGGCCCCCAGTCCGTGCTACACCACTTCCGGCCCGACAGCGTTCCCCCACACCTGTCCCACGTGTCCAAATCGGAGCCTCAGATCCCCTACAGTGCCCGACTGGACAACAGATACAGCACTTTAGGCCCCAGGTCCTACCACCACTCCATGAAGTCCAGAGGAAACCCCCGCAGTGTGTACGTGTCTCCGGGGCCAGGGCATCAAGGTTACAACCACGACAGAAACCAAGGCTACCCCACCATCCGCAGAGTGCACTCGCTCCATGTCCCTTCCACTATCCGCTCGGTGCCCATCCAAAGGACCGAAGTTCCTCCAGACGACGAGATGTTCTTCTACCAGCGGCCCGTGTATCAGTGCAAAGCCTACCAGCCGGCCCCCCAGCAGCAGCCGCCTCAACAGCCCTCGCAGCAGCCGCCCCCGCAGCAGCAGTCCTCGCAAACCGACTACCACGTCACCCAGCTGCAGCCTTACTTCGAGAACGGCCGGGTTCAGTATCGCTACAGCCCGTACTCTGGTTCAAGCCCTTTGGAGGCGCCTTACTATGACATCGACCCTTACGGCACCATCCGGGTCCGCCACGTTCACGCCCACGGCAGCCGAGATCCCGGGGCCGCTGCCGGTCGGCCGGGCGGGAAGGCGACCGGGTACCACTTCCTCGCTCGCCATGTTCTCCCGCCTGGGAAGGAGCACAGCTTTGTGAGCAGGGACATGCCCCCCGGTTACGGGACCCCGGAAGCTGCTGCGTACCTCGCTTGGGACCCCGAGGAGTCAGAAAGGCTCCGCATGCACTCCATCCACAGGGAGAGCCGGGCCAGACAGAAGATCAAAGGCCCCGTCCTCTCTCAGTACGACAACGTGGGCTTGTTCACACCATCTGATATATCGGGCTACGAAACCCTGCACCTGCGCAGCAAATCGGACCCCGGCAAAGCTGTGCTGGTTGCAGCCGAGAGCATAGACGGGCGCTACCTCCCCAGACACATGGTGTCCGACCCCGACGTCCTCGTGTACATGGAGACCGACAAGCATGTCCAGGGCGGCGCGGTGGGCGACAAGTCCGACGGGCTCGCCAAGCAAAGCGGTTCCAAGAAGTGCCAGTCCTCTCACTCGCTTCCAGCTACTCTGAGCCACAGTCTGTCCCATCAGCAGGAGGGCGGCCGGCACGAGGCCAAGTATGAGACCGGAGACGACAGCCGGCCTCAACACTGGCAGCAGGACTATCACGGCAATAGGAACTTTACGCCGCGCTACGAGTGTGCCGATTCTGACCACCACCAGAGTAGAGTGAAAACCCCCAGCGGGTACCACAGCACGGACGAGCAGCCATCAGCCCCCAGGGAGCAACTCGGCCGCTCCAAACTGGAGCGATCGCACAGCGTCCGGGAGCAGCAGCAGCACTACAGCCAGGGAAACCCCGAGCTGGACAGAGACTACTCGTATCAGAACCACGGCACCAAACCGGTGCAGTCCCACTACGATAACTTGGACGATTACCACCCAGCAGCACCTCCGCCTCAGGCCCCCGTTCCGAAGCGAGGAGGACCCGCCTCCTATCCCGGCCCGGGGTTCTCGGTGAGCCACAACAACAGAGGGTACTCCACCGCGCTGGGCCAGGGCGCCTTTCTCCAGACTGACCTGCTCATGCAGAGGCCAGAGACAGAGATACGTACAGAATGAAGCATTTAGTTCTCTAGCTGTGTAGAAGAAAGACTATTGAGCTCCGGTTGCAGCCTCTGCAGGACAGTGGACTGTCATATCACCATATTTTTTGCTCCTCTGTATTTTTAATGAATTGTAAAGAAAATTGTAAGACTTTTTACTGGAAGTCCTGAATGTACCTGAATTTACTGTCCAAGGGGTCATATTATTGAGATTGAGACAGTAGTCATAAATGTATATGATATGAAAGATGTACGGTACTTTTAACAGGATCACAAAAATGTAAAATATATATATACTATATATATATACATATATAAATAGAATCACTAGTTTAAAAAAAAAAGGGATTTAGTTGTTTTTTGTTTTTTTTAAGTGTGGCGCTGGGTATGAGCATCAACTGGGATTACGGTTTGCATTTTAGAAATGCATGCGCTCTCTCTTACAGAACAGTTCTGTGTACTTAACCATCCATTGCGTTCTCTCTGGATGTTACAGCACAAGTTATTGGAGGAGGGCATACATGTCAGTGTGGGTCATGTTCAGGATGATGGGTTCCTCTCGGTTAATGTAGTGGTTTATCAAAGTCTTATTTTCTGTGTGACTGTGCCATTTTTTTTTAATGTAACTTTGCTATCAACCGATTTCAATGACTTCTCACGGAAGGTTTTGGTACTCGTACTGTTCTTCATCCGAAGAGGGACCAAAGCGACTCGGGGCAGTTGTTGCACATACGGGATAAAAGACGGGGAGATGGATGGATGAATGCCTGTTGTACCTTCCTAGATGTGGAAGAGGTTCTATTTTTAATTTCCCTTTGTTTTTTTCCATTATGTTCACGGTACTTACATGAACTGGACTAACTGAATAAAGCTGAAAACAATGTCCTCTCAAACAATGTGTGGAAGAACATGTCGCAGCTGCTTTGTGGAGGAAAACACAACTTCTTGGTGATGAGCCTTAAATGTTGTTTCAACAGATATTTTCATCATAGTGCACAAACATCGTCATCTAGATTGTAGACCACCTTTGACTCATGACAGTTAACCTACAGAGAGGGGCGGGATTCTTATTTTTTTAGATACCTGGAGCCATTTATATTCAAGCTGGAAATCCATGTAAAGTACAATCATCTGGTATTATACTACATGTAATGTGTGGATTACAACATGTTTAAAATATGTCTACACCCAGGTTGTACTGTTTAACTTCTCTCTTACAGGTTCTTCTCCTCTTGCCTTATTTAAAGCCTCAGATGGGGAACTTAAGTAAGGCTCTGTGTACTTGAATGTGAAAACGCTCTCGTCTCAAACGAGAGGCATCTCCACTTAGATATGAAATAAATAAAACTGTTCAGGAATAGCTATAACCATGTCTAATAATATGTGCGTGATGTTACTAATTCACCTCAGTCTGACAATTCCTTAATGACAGAATTTAGTTCAGAGGGACATGAGCACAAAACTTGAGTGGTTGTCATTAATTCTACACTGATGTCTAACATAATGGTTGTGTGTGTGACGGTTCATCTCCTTATGTTAACCTACAAATCAGCTGTAAAGCATAAAGGTAATTATCAAATGTTTTTCTTTGTAATTCTAAATCATTAATAGTTGCAGTAGACGGACGCGCTGCTTTTAGTAAATGAGCTCAACGTGTTAACACGCCAGGATTTATTTTCCTTAAATCATCTTTATAAATATTTAACGAGGGAGAAGAAATGCATTCAACGCATTTGTCAGACTTACAGATACTCAGTGTGTGAGTAACACTGAATGTGTGTCTGTTAGAAAACTCCTCAGGGCCTTTAAACAGGTCCTCTGCCCAGACTGCATGGATTTAAATCACACAGGAAACCTCGTTCTGTGGAGGAGGAGGTTCATAGATCGTGGACTCTGAAACAACGTTCCGCTCGACCTCTCCTCAAAGACCTCGTCTGCCACCACCGGCTGAACGGATGTTAAAACCTGAATGCATCAAACTAAACTGCAATAGATTTGAAGTCTTTTAACCGTAGTCTCAGTGTTTTAACCCCAAACAGGTCCTTCTCCAAACTGTCATGTGCTGCTGAAGATACGTCCAGGTTCCATTACTGCAACAACGTTTTCTATGGCAACATATAAAATTTGCTTAAAAAAAATTGTTTTATCCTGAAAAGAATTGTCAAAATATATCATAGCAAAGTAATAATGTCTTTAAAAAAATCAAAAGGTTGCATGCTAGACTATGTCTGAAAAGACCTAGTATATTGTGTCAAAATACTCAATAAAAAGCCATAATATAGTATGACAAAATATGTCAAAAATTCATAGTTTTTGTCAAAATGTCACACCGTTCGTAGTCTAGTATTTTAAAAGGCATAGTATGTTGAAAAAAGTTAAACATATATAGTGTTATAGTATGTAAAAAAAAAAGAAGCTAATATGATAGTCTATTATGTAACAAAGTCCTGCAATAGTGTATTGAGTCAAAAGTATTAATAGGTCACAGTATAGTACATAAAAAAAAACTTAAAGGCCAAAGTATAATATGTCAAAATACATCACAAAAAGTGAAGAAACTACTACATTTGTAGTATTGTATGTTTAAAAAAATAGTTAATTTATTATGTTAAAGTATTAAAAGAAAAATAGAAGAATAAAAAAACATTAAAAAGGCACCATTACAGAATGTCAAAAGAAATCTTAAAAAGTCATTGCGTAGTGCGTCTTAAGTCATAGAAAGTCAATGTATTGTGTAAACACTAGTGACGGCGAGATGAAGCTTCCTGAAGCATTGAAGCTTTCCATCCAATTGGTTCGCTCAGGGGCCGAAGCTTCACGGAGCTTCATTTGCTCTACTGCGCCACCAAGTGGACAATACATGTAAAACAAGCAGAGTGATCATAACGACACCATGGCTTTGGTGTGTGAAGCTTTAAATTTAATAAATTATGTTTGACGCAAATACATCAATTATTAACTTATTAATATTGTGTCTATCTTTATGATATAATGGCGGGGTCAAAATCAAAACTCGAAACAAATTGGGAGAGGGTTGTGATGTGACTGTGGGTCAGTGGTTAGATATATCCGACTTTCAGTTAGAGGATCGGTGTTTCGATCCTCGGCTCCGTTAGTCCATGTTGCTGTGTCCAATTTTTTAAGTAAAAATAAGACCTTTTCCACAGTGCTGGGCTTTTTGAGACTATTTCGCCTGCTTTATAAAATACCCTTTCACAGGCACACATGAAGCTGGGTACAGAGAGGAGGGGGGAAATCCATTGAGTTTCGCTGCCTCTTATATTTCAAATCGCACGGCAAACCCACAAACCATTTTCTGAATCAGTCACATGGTACGACCGGCTCGCGAGGCTTCGAACGTCACCGCATACGTCATCGACACAAACCTCGATACGCGCTTCACCAAAATCTACCTGGATTACTCGACACGCGCATCGAAGCCTCGACACGAAAGGACACATCACTACTGACAACTGGCCCCCTAGTGGTGGCACCTCTGTGACTAGTGGCCCTCTAGTGGTGGCACCTCTGTGACTAGTGGCCCTCTAGTGGTGGCACCTCTGTGACTACTGGCCCTCTAGTGGTGGCCCTCTAGTGGTGGCACCTCTGTGACTACTGGCCCTCTAGTGGTGGCCCTCTAGTGGTGGCATCTCTGTGACTACTGGCCCTCTAGTGGTGGCCCTCTAGTGGTGGCATCTCTGTGACTACTGGCCCTCTAGTGGTGGCATCTCTGTGACTAGTGGTGGCATCTCTGTGACTACTGGCCCTCTAGTGGTGGCATCTCTCTGACTAGTGGCCCTCTAGTGGTGGCATCTCTCTGACTAGTGGCCCTCTAGTGGTGGCACCTCTGTGACTACTGGCCCTCTAGTGGTGGCATCTCTCTGACTAGTGGCCCTCTAGTGGTGGCATCTCTGTGACTACTGGCCCTCTAGTTGTGGCATCTCTGTGACTAGTGGCCCTCTAGTGGTGGCACCTCTGTGACTACTGGCCCTCTAGTGGTGGCATCTCTCTGACTAGTGGCCCTCTAGTGGTGGCATCTCTCTGACTACTGGCCCTCTAGTGGTGGCATCTCTCTGACTACTGGCCCTCTAGTGGTGGCATCTCTCTGACTACTGGCCCTCTAGTGGTGGCATCTCTGTGACTAGTGGCCCTCTAGTGGTGGCATCTCTGTGACTAGTGGCCCTCTAGTGGTGGCACCTCTGTGACTAGTGGCCCTCTAGTGGTGGCATCTCTCTGACTAGTGGCCCTCTAGTGGTGGCACCTCTGTGACTAGTGGTGTCAAGTCTCTGACTAGTCGTGGCACTGGCAGCTCGTGGCAGCTACCGACACCTAACTACATAAGGTGAGAACAAGTGGAGATATTATTCGACTTGTATTTAAAAAAGTTGTGATAAATAGTTTTAAATTATATTAAAAAGGATAATTTATTTTCATTATTTTAGCCGATTGTTGTACTATAAAAGTAATGATTTGCAAAAGGGTATATTTAGTTCCTTTTTGTTTAAAAACCAGCGAAATCATACATAAATAAAAAAATTGATAAATAAAAAAGTACAGCAAGGTTGCTCAGGACGTATACAGAGAGCGGGGGCTCAGTTGACTCAACAAAAAGCATAAATATGATTTACGGCAGCTGACCTTAACAATAATGGGTGTTCCCATGAAATGTTGCTCCACCCACTCCGCTTAACTTGCTGGACGGCGTGGGACCAGCAGCCTGCACCCTGCTCCGGTTCCTCCTGAAGAATGCAGTCCACGTAACAAAGCACCTCGACTCTCACCACTGTTTGTCCCATGTCTGTATTTTTTTAAAGCTGCTTTTGTAGGATTTTGTATGAATGATTTGTTTAATCAGGACACTATATAATATCTTGAAGATCTATATACACTTGCTAAAGTCTTCTTACTCCAAAGTTTCGATACATACTTTAAAAAAAAATAGTTTCATTACATTACATTCATTTTAACTGACGCTTTTACCCAAAGCGACTTCCAAAAGGTGCATTCAGCCATGTTGATACAACCCAGAAGAGAAGACTGCAAGTGCATCCACTTCAGCAAAGATGGAGTATTTACAGTGCTACATTTAGCAACAATAAGAGAGAGAAATACTTGTATTATATCATTTTATGGGACAAGGAGCAGTCTGAACAGATGAGTTTTCAGTCTGCAACATGTGTTGAGTTATAACTTATTAACAATGTTAATAATAGGTCACCCAAAAATATACAAAGAGTTCTAAATACATGTTCTCAGTTTGGAGATACTATACTGTGACTTTCTATTGTTTTGTTGACATACCACACAATGTGTGCTCCAGCGCTTCCTGTTCTTTGCGCTCCTTTACATCACTTCTTCTCATCCTTTGGGGTGTCCATCTGTTGGCATCCTTCAAGTTGTATTACTGCCCCCTACTGGATTGAGTCCACAGGCCTTGTTCTTACCCCACCTACTTTATTTGGTATTTCCTGTGTCTGCTTTTTGTCGAAATATCCTAATACTTGAGTAAATGTACATGCCAATGTATGTTACTTCCCAAACTGGTCAACATATATTGTATTGTCTTTTTAGATATTAAACTCCTGCTCATTATTACATCGCCTGTGATGTTTTTTTTACTTTTTTCTCGGGCATAATTATGCTCATATATTGAACGCATGTATTGTGTGTATTAAGTTAAGTTTTGTTTAGTCATTTGTATAGCACGCTACATACTAAGGTGAAATACTATTACGTGTTGCTTTTCTAGTACCTCGTGTTGTCACATTGTTTTAAAAACCAACGACGTTTTGGAACAAAAGTTACAGTCGAGGAAACGAAGTGAGGCTACAATGTTTACAAATATTGTCAGTTGCATTGTGGGAGACAGATGATTGACGCGGCCGCCATTTTGCTCCAGTTCCCTCCGCTTCCATTGTGTGAGAGATAGTAAATATCTGACACTGCCAGACAACCACAACTCACTCGTGTCCTCGCGGAGAAAAAGCGCCAAATTCAGCCTCGGTAAGTCAAATGTCTGTCACACTTTTTGGTTAATAGAGTAACAGTCGCCTTTTTGTAGAGAAAACGAGACGGATAAAGTTGTTTTTGTGCTGAAATGGCGTGTTATTTCGACGCGGTGGAGAGGAGAGAAAGCCTCGGCGCTCCGGCGGAGAAAAGGACGGCTCAGGACTTCCTCTGCCGGAAGAGCTGCTCCACTTTCATGTGCGATTTCTACTTCGCTGTTTTGGCTTTAGTACACCGTCGCTTCTCACGCTTTGACGCTTATTCAGTAGCTGCACTTGTCTGCTACGTTTTGTTGGTGGTCTTGTGTGCTCACGGTGTTTGGTTTTTAGGGGAATTATCAAAGTTTACGTCTCGCGCACTGTCTGTGTGTTGCTAGGTTCATTTGGGTCTGCGGCCATAATCTTGCGGAAAGAGGCGGGGCTAAGGCCGCTAGTCCCGCCCTAAAGTTGAGCAGACGGACACGCCATTGGTCCTAAAAATGCGACACAGACGCGTCGGATTGGTGTATTTTAGAATAGGACCAGTTCAAGCCGTGTGATTGGTGGGGTCTGGAGCCAAAGGTGTCGGGGTTGTGTGTCTGTGCAGCTGGCAAACAGAGGAGGGGGGTTCCCAGGCGGCCAAATATGATTGATTACATAGACTCTGATCTTCTGCAGGAGAACTTAAAATTAAGATGTTGTCAGGGTTCTTACGGTCATGGAAAACCTGGAAAAGTCATGGAATTTTAAAATGGTTATTTCCGGGCCTGGAAAGTCCCTGAAAAAATAAAATCCCAAAAATTTTAGAAAAGTCTTGGAAATGTGTTCATGTCGTTCATTTATGCTGAATTTGAAATTATAAATATGCTTTTAAATAGAAAGAGGTTCAAAATATAAGCAGGCATACGCTCTATCTATATAAATGTTTATTCTTTTAATCAAACTATTCTCACGTTCATTTGTGTCATTTAAGGTATACTGTATGCTTTGGAATTCTCATTGTTAGTTTAAATACTACATTTTCTCACTTTTTCCATGTATACACCGAGATTTCACAAAATGTTTGGTCATGGAAATTTGGTTAAAAGTCATGGAAATCCATTGGTCAAAATGTGTATGAACCCTGTAAATAGCTAACACAACTCTATAAATTCATGCATCACTAAAATGTTGATGATTCGAACAGTGGATTTAAATTTGAAATGATTATTATCAATAGGGTGTCCAAATAGCAGCTCTAAAACATGTCGGAGAGAAAAGCTCATCCTCCTGTTATGTTTGTGATCTTCCCTTCAGGTGATACTTCGTCGTAATGGCTCGTACCAAGCAGACCGCTCGTAAGTCCACTGGAGGAAAGGCTCCTCGTAAGCAGCTGGCCACCAAGGCTGCCCGCAAGAGTGCGCCCTCTACTGGTGGCGTCAAGAAGCCCCATCGTTACAGGTAACGCCTTTGTTTTTATACTTGTATTTACTAAATTGACTTGCGCTTAGGACTATTTGTTGCGCAGAGTTAACCCAAATACTTTTTTTGATGTGACAAAATGTCATTATTTGTCCAGAGGGTAGATCGTGTTTAGCTCGTAGCGGGTTAAATTAACCTGTGTGAGCGTTGTTGCGTGTTTCAGGCCCGGCACCGTGGCTTTGAGAGAGATCCGTCGGTACCAGAAGTCCACTGAGCTGCTGATCCGCAAGCTGCCCTTCCAGCGCCTGGTGAGGGAGATCGCTCAGGACTTCAAGACCGACCTGCGTTTCCAGAGCGCCGCCATCGGGGCCCTACAGGTGTGTGTGTGTGTGCAAAATATATTGATTAACTGGTACACTTCTCCTGCTAATATGTGTTGCCTCTCTCCCTGCAGGAGGCCAGCGAGGCGTACCTGGTGGGTCTGTTTGAGGACACCAACCTGTGTGCCATCCATGCCAAGCGTGTCACCATCATGCCCAAAGACATCCAGCTGGCCCGCCGCATTCGCGGGGAGCGCGCTTAGGCGGTCCTCCCCGATGTTTCACCTCTGTCCTGTTTTTTCTTAACCTGTCCCCTCCCTCACTCATTTATTCTCCCTCTCCCTCCCCCCGCCTGCCCAGCTTCTCAGTAGACTTTAGAGTAATCCCGATTCTGAAGAGATAGTAATATGTTGAAGTCTGGTCTCATAAGTTTTTTGTTTTTTTTTGTCTTCACCAAATGTTTATTTTTTTAGGGTACCTTTTTTCGTGCATGTAAAAGGTTTTGCAGATCAGGCGCACACGTGCACACATATCTCAAACGTGCGTGTGGGAGGCCGGAGCGTGAGGTCAGTGTGGCAAAACCGAGTCGAGGGACGTGGCCGAGGGGCTAGTCTGCTTCAGGGGAGCTGCAACTTCCACAGCAGGGTGCTAATAAAGCTAGTCCCGAGGCCTCTGACCCGCCTGAACACCGAACCCCTCGCTCTGCAGCCAGGCGGCTCGCTGCACCTCTTCAAACCGCCTCTTCACCTCTGTAATCCGCACTTGGAAGGGGAAAGCGCTCTGTTGGTCTGTTTGCGTGGATGAGTGAGCTCTGATCTTTCAAACCACTTGTACTCAACAAACAAGTCTCTTGGGAGTCTTGGGTTGCTTAAATATATTGTTTATCGTTGTGGATATGGTGTCTATTTTTTTTTTTTTATGCATATAGTTCACGGATGAGCATCTCTTCTCTTTATTACTTCCAAAATCATCAAATTAAGAGAAAAAAAAGGTTATCTTTATTTTTTTGCAGTGATCTGATCTGCTATAGAAAATCAGGAAGGGCTTCTCTATTTTCAAAGGAAAGTTCTATTCTAATGGCAGCCACCAGGGGGCGACGGTTCACCGTCTCCTCTCCTCAATGGTTCTCCGTCGTCACACATTATGCTTGTCTCTGTCCACAGATATGCTCGTCTCAACAGTTTGAATTGACATTGTAGTTTCACTCTGCATGTTTAGGGTCTGTGTGTCTCCTGCTCTTTGTAGACCTGATCATATAATCTGTCCCTTTCTCAAAATTTGTGATACACAATATAAACTCATATTTGTTTTCTTTTATATTTTTCTTATACCTCCAGATTTTCAGACGTATAAATAAGCCGATCTTTGTATTTTCCAAATTTCTCATATTATGGTGGTAATAAATAGGTGTTAAAACAAACCGATGCTCGTTGGTGTGATTTATTTCCTTTACAGTGTTTCAGACATAATATTGTGTCTCTGTGGTTGTGTTGTGTCTCTTTGTGGTTGTTTTGTGTCTCTATATTACTGTAGATTAGTGATACTGTACTATATTTTATTGTAGATTAGTGATACTGTACTATATTTTATTGTAGATTAGTGATACTGTACTATATTTTATTGTAGATTAATGATACTGTACTATATTTTATTGTAGATTAGTGATACTGTACTATATGTTGCTGTAGATTAGCGATGCCCACTAGTAATTAAGAGCTGATCATGGGTCAGTTCTGCTTGTAAGTCGATGTTTCTTGCACAGATTTTGCAAGAGGCATTTCCTGTAACTGCAGTTATTCATCACTCCCTAAAATGCTTAATTTGTACTGGATTCTTCCCACTGCTTTGTAATCAAATCTTTCCAACCAGTGTTTAACACACCATTGTACTGTTTTAAACAGTGCTTTTAAATGTGAGTGGCAGAATGTAACAAAGTATATTTTACAGGTGCTTTCCAATCATTATCCTTCTCCGCCGCTATGTTTGGAAGCCAATATTGTACAAATAAGTGATGTATTATTATTTATGTAAGCTGCCAGTCAGTCCATAAAGTTAATCAAATTACACCAACCCCTGCTCTCAGGGGACCAACGCGGAAACATCCCTCCAGATCCTCCTCACCACAGGACCAACCTGTTGATATATTTGTCAATATATATATATTGAGCCAAAAACCTGAAATATGTGTATTCTTCCCTCTCCCTTAAAGCTGTTTCTAATTCTGAAATTACCTTTTTATCCCTTTACTGCAGCCTTAGTGGATGATACACATTAATGTGTCACTAGATATATTTCTGTGGCGTAATATATATTATTCTATACATAAATACTTTTGGTACTTGAGGTATATTATGAAGATCGTGATTCTAAGCAGGGCTTTTAATTGTAACAGAGCACCTTCCCACTGTGGTGTTGCTGCCTTTACAGGAAACCGGGTTCCTTCTCCGGGCCGCGTGCCGGGTTTTTCTTTTCCGGGCATTAACCTTCCTCAAGGTCTGCCCGCTGCCCTCCATCCCCCATCACATCTGCTCCTCCCTGGGATTACAGCGCAAATGTCTGTCTGAAACTCTCAGTGCTGAGGGGGAAGATTACAAGTGCACTGCACCCTGCGAGGGAGGTTAACCAATCAGGGTGGTCGGACACAGGGATTAACCAATCACACCACGGAGAGGGAGGGCGGAGGGATTAAACCGGCACAGAGCGGGATTAGGGCAGCGCTGAGTGCAGAGAAATGCTTTGAAATGTCTCTCAGTGCAGTACATCTGAATTTATTATCTAAATGGGGTGACATTTTACATGGCTGATGACCAGAGGGTCAGATATGATTTACATAGCGACTGAAATAAAATGAGATTTTATCACTTTGGTCAATATTACACCAGAGATCTCTCTGGAGTGATACTTTCTCAAGCCATTTATATTGAATTACAACAATACGTTAAACCCTTAGGTTAGATGTGTTGTAATATTATAGTGCCTGTTGTAAAATGACTAAATGATTAAATTTAGCTTTAAAAAAGAAGGCAAATGATGTGATGGAGAGAGTTTTGGAAGGAAAGAGTTTTTTTTGTTAAGTAGCAGAGAATCAATCCTCCTGCGCACACCTCCAGAAAACGTTTCACATGTTTGATGTCGGAGTTGAGTTTGCGTGGTTGTAATCGGGTCATGTGGGGATTACCACATTGTCGGAGGAGTTGGGGAGATTGGTGGAGGAGGGGTGGGGAGAGGGGTAGAGGACGTATGTATCTCAGCGCCGGAGCGATCGATGAAAAAAAACACTGTAAAGAAAAGAGCTTTATTCAAACTGCATTGTTTTTGTTTGGTGGTTTTAAATGTTTGGGATGAGTATATGAGTGGGACACACATGGACCAAAGCAGAAGGCAACCTGGGAGAAAACAGGCAGAGCTAAGAAAAAAATAGATAAATAAAAGAGAGCGAAAAGACATACTGCGCTGCTGGTCAGAGAACAAGGAAAGGTGGAGGAACGGGAGGAAGAGAAGGCCGAGGCGGGTGAGATGGGTGAGAGGCAGAGGGAGACAGAGGGGGATAGGGCAATAATCCTAACTAATTCACTTAGGGCATTGCAGAAGGGAGGCTAAGAGGATTGGGACACTCCCAGAATCAGATAAACAAAAATAACCAAGATGGTTGACGCCGGATGACGAGCGTGACGGACCCGACCGACCACAACACGGCCCAGTCTCCGCGTGAAACTCTTTCCAAAGAATCCGAATGATTGTCAGTGCACAACGTGTAAAGAATAGATCACTTTAATATGTCACAAAGCTTTTTTTTTCTCCATCAAACAGATTGGGATGATAAACACTGAAGGCTAACACTGCAACACGCAACACAAATGCTAAGCTCTAAACGCTAACAAATGACATATTTAAATGTAGCATAAATTAATAATGAATAGCTTAAAACGATTAAACCCCGAAGGAGGAGGTGACCTCTAAGGACTCCACAGCTCCGTCCCTTTCGCTCTATGACGATGCAAGTTTCAAACACAACGTGTATACGAGTCGGCGTCGGCCATCTTGAAAGCAGAGCGCTCAGTGTGTTTCCGTACGTACGACTCCGGTACTTTCCGACTAACTCTTTAAAGGCTTTTGTTCCCCTATTATTGAATGTTTGCAGTCGGGCAGCGTTGATGACAGTCACTGGTCCCTTCCTCTCCCAAGTCATTCAAATGAAATGCATTCCTACAGAGGTCACCTTTAGAAAACAAAACAAAAATCTTACAGACAAGAGAGATAAAATCAAAGATAACAAGTCCTCCGGCAGACGTGCCTCACACTATCTCACGTGGGACTCGTTGACACCCCTACTTAGAGGACCTGGAACTTCCAGGAGTTTTGGTCCTTGTGATCCAGGCAGTCCATTGTGGTGAAGCCCAGTTTCCAGGCCTGCTGGTCCTTGTAGTCCAGGCAGTCGACAGAGGTGAAGCCCAGGGAGGAGGCCGTGCTGTAGCCCTGCGAGGACAGCGAGGCCGGGGACTGGCTCAGGGAGCCCCCCATGGAGGGCACGTTGATGGGGCTGAGGGCGCCCACGGTGCCCGACAGCTGCGAGTGCATGGGGGACAGGTAGGCGCTGCAGTCCAGGCCGGTGAAGTAGGAGGTGGTGCTGGCGTAGCCCTGGGTGTAGGCCGACGGCTGGCCGTAGCTCATGGGGTACGGGGAGGGCCGCTGCATGCAGGGGGCCGAGGAGGAGGCCAGAGGGTCGGGCAGGGGCGAGATGGCCGGGCTCCAGATGGACACGGCCGAGTTCCCGGTGCTGGAGCTCGGGACCAGGCCTTGGCCTGACTGGGCAGAGGAGGGGCTGTAGGAGCCGGACTGGTGTGGGACAGAATCGGGGACGCTGGGTTCCTGCAACGGGGAGGCCTTCTTTTTGGGAGGGCGGGGCTTGGACTGGCCACTGCTCTGCTGCTGCTGCTGCCGGCACTTGGCACGGCGGTTTTTAAACCAAACCTGGAGGCAGGAGAAGGAGATGTTAGAGGACGGAAAAACTCAAGTGTGGAGTGACACAACATTTGAGCTAAGAAAAAACAAGTGGGACTTATGTAACCAAAGAGATGTGTACTGTAAAAACATATGCAGGACATAGCATAAACATCTTGGAGGTGCATTGAGTCCCGCTGTCAGTAAAGCACAAAGAACAGCTCGGCCTCCATCTTGCCGGCGGCCTACTTCTCCGTACCTGCACACGTGACTCGGGCAGGTTGATCTTGAGGGCCACCTCCTCCCGCATGAAGATGTCCGGGTAGCGGGTCTTGGAGAACAAGGCCTCCAGGATGTCCAGCTGCGTCCGGGTGAAGGTGGTGCGCTCCCGGCGCTGCTTCCGGGGAGTGGCTGCCCGCCCAGGAGTCAGAAAGGGGGATTATTATTCTGGGCAGCAATGTAGAGAGCTGACCTGAATTATGAACTCAGACCCATGATTTTTTCATTTTTTTAAAGGCAACATGCCATTTAACTGATTATTCGGGTATGTTTTTTTTTTTTTTGTCAGTCTTTGTGAGTGAGGATGACAACAAATACAAATATTAATGCAAACCTCATTACACTATGATGCTGTTCATAATCCTCTCTTGATTTCTCTGCTTGTGACAAATATGAAGACAAAATGTATTTGCTGCTTTCTTTCAAGAGGGTTTTCACCCCAGCAGCAGTCACATTTGTATTACTTTTATTAGTTTGTAAAGTCAAAGTCATATCTAAACAGACAAATAGGCGCATTTGTTTCAGAATAAATAAAAGGAGAAATTATTAGATGCAGTCACGGGAATTTAGTCGATTTACATTCATCGGCGCTTGAGAACATGTAAGAACCCCTGAGGGGGAAGAGTGAGGAGAGTATGAAATAAAAATAAAATCTATGTCGGATTCTTGACAGACACTGAATTCAGGAGAGCGCGCCGCTCGTCTGCGTTTCTGAGGCTTTCAAAGAGCTCATTGTCTCCGCATATTATCAAATGCATCTACTAAAACATTACATCTACGTCAGCAGACTCCTGCATAAATTAAAAGAGTTCCTTTTACTTTAAATCCTCAATCTATCGGAGCAAAAAGTTGCCAATACATATTCTATTTTCCGGCCGTTAAATAAGTGTAGTAATATACTTTTATAGTGCATTTTACGACTTCATTATTATTATTATTATTATCTCTTTGTCAATCCGCTGATGAAACAACATGCTCATCCTTTCCTCTCGTTGCGCGCGTCCTGCGCGTCTTTACGCATCTTTTGGGTAGAATAAGACTCCAAAATAACAAGAGCAGCAAAGGAAACAAAACACGTCAAACTAATAAGTAAAACAAGATAAAATATCAGTTTATACTCACATGGATAAGCGATGGTCGTGTGCAGCACATCCATTCCGGGGCCAGCCAGATTTAACCCGTTCATGGTGTAATGGGGCTGCTTTATGTAGGACATCATCCTGGCAGCCGGCTTTTAAGTCCTGTCGCGGACTTGTATGTCGGACACGCAACACAACAACACAACAACACAACAACACAACACAACAGCCGATGGCCCCTCGGAGCCTCGCGGGGCAACAAGTCGGAGCGAAGCGGCACCAGAGTTCAGAGGAAACTCAAACTTTATTTCTTCTTCTTCTTCTTTTTCTTCTTGTTGTATCTGGTTCAGCTCGTGACCGAGTCCGCGGAGGAGCAGCAGCCCACTGGCGCGCGCTGAGCCCCAAAGTGCGTCTGCGAGTCTGGTTCCACGCGCTAAGTCATGCCGCAGGTGAAGTGGCCCCCGGGTCCTGTGCGCGTGGTGAGGTCCCGCTACTGAGATTCTTCACCGGCACACGCTGCTAATTAGAGGGAGCAAGTGGCTTCTGCAAACCCCTCCCACCACGCACACACACACACACACACACACACACGCAAGTGCACGCACGCACGCGCACACACAAACAAACACACGCACAAGGCAAAGCAAAGCAACAGGCGACGCAGTAAGACAAAGCAGGTTTATTCTTATTTCATGAAGGCCTCATTGGCCTTGTGTCGATTTTTTTTTTTTTTACCTGAAGTCTTTAAAGTTTAAATCATTTTACAAAACATTTCTTTAAAGGACATTTTCTCTAAATCAGTTTTTGAACGAGAAATCTCATTTATCATCCATAGTCTGATTTACACAACATGCAATGATTTAAACGAGGTAATGCTTTTTGTTTTGTTTTTATAGCTGTTGACAGTATTTTCTGATTTAGAAAGTAATACAAAGATACAACAAAAATTCCCTCCTTTGACTTCAATGTCAACAAAATGAAAGAAGAATTTTGAACCTTGCTTTAACCAATGTTCACATTTCTGTAATTAGCACATACATATTATGTATTCCTTTTAATTCAGACTCATAGGTCCACAAGCATACATCATTTTATAATACTAATTTGCATATTTAAACATGCAAATGATTTTCTTTATGTGAGTAATTCATTCATTCATTTCATTCAACTGGGGAAGTTTCACGATGATAACCTCTCATTAAAAGTCAAAGTCAAAGTCAAAGTCAGTTTTATTGTCAATTTTGTGCAATGTGCAAACATGCAGAAGATCGAAAGTATGTTTCTCTTCTGTCCAACATATAGAGAATTGTGCAATAGTAATAATAATAATAATAATAATAATAATAAAGTGCAAAAACTGTTTAAAAGTAAATATATATATATATATATAACTAAACTATAAGTAAATGACTGTAACTCCTTAGCAGCATTCAGACATGTGAGTCTAAAAGAGGACGGAGTTAGACTATGAAAGACTGTCACTATAATTAAATGACATTAAATGACTGTAGTTCTTAGCATCATCCAGACAGGAAAAAGAAAGTTGTTGAAGTATTAGTAATGTATTATGATAATAATAACATTAGTGAAAAAGGTCAAATCTACATTATATGCCAACAAATTAGTTTTGGATGTTGATTTTAAAGATAATTAAAAATGTCATGTTTTATTGTCACCGCCAGGAGAAACATGCGCGGGGAATGTGCACCTCTGTGTCTGTCCACGGCGTATCTGCTGCTGCACGTTATTCTGGTCGGCCAGTTATGGCGGCACGGCACGCTCAAGGACCTCTGGTGGTTAGGGCCACTCACACTTGCTCAAAACACCTTTTATTTCCTGTTTTATATCCTGCCATTGAACGCTAGTGACTCCTCACTCACTAACTAACCGCTCCCTCAATCACACAATCACTCACTAGTGTGCTGCTTCTATTTTTTTCGGTCTTATACATGTTTTTTTCTGACCAGCATTTAGTATTTATTAGTATTCATAGCCTGGATTTGCATGCTTTTGTGATTTTTTAAAATTTTCATTCAACCTCACAATACAACAGTGGCCTTTGCAGACACACCTGGTGGAGATCTGCACTCTATTGAGTGCACCTTTCTAATATACATACAACTATTTGAGTGGAAATAAACAGCAAGTTATTTACATTAGTTTTGAAAATGCCGTTCTCCTTTCAGTTCTCAAAGCCTTCTTTCCTCCTGCTGATCAATACTGCAGCTGCAGCTCATACCTTCACACATTACAGATTACATTTATCACCAAAACAGCTGCAAACACACATGCTGCATTCAATCCCCCCCTCCACCCACACACACACACACACACACACACCCAGATGCACAAAACCGACAAAGCTCATTTGATTTATCATAATATGCTTTATCTGAAAAGTAAGTATCTTATCTCCAGATAAAAGGGAGGAAAGACAGAGCAATCCGGTCAGTGTTGCAGCAGAAAGGAGCCCAGAGGGAAGTGCAGCCGCTCTGAGGGACATGGAGGCGTCTCCAGATTGGGGAGAAAAGAAAGAGCAGAAACCAGCAGCAGATATATGAATGTATCGATAGGAGAGGAGGAGGCGGAGGGAGGAACGGACAGAGGACTCAGAGCAAGTAGACAGCTGGCGGCCACTTAATGGAAACCTACTGATGGACACGTTTGACCAGACGTGGAGACATAGAGACACGGGATTCCTGGAGTCCCAGTTAGTTTTCTTGGACACTTAGAGAATATTGATCATGAGACACACACACATGTGACTAACAGGGGAACTCTGGATATGTGGACGCTTTGTCAGACAAGTATTTATAGTGCCCTTAAAGCCTTTGACAGACTTTTTATCATTATTTATATTTAACATTTTTGCTTTTAATTGATAAAGAAATTCATTGTCTTTACTTTTTGCCTCTTAAAAGAGTGTTTGAATCACAAGTTACTGGTTTCACGAAGGACAGAGGGCATAGGATAAATCAACTATAATTGAATAATGGAATTGCTATATTGTTGAATTATTAAAGTACAATAAGGCATTGCAAATACTAGTCCAAATGTTGTGAGGTGGGGTGACAAAATAAATAAAAAAGATCTTTTGTGTGATTTATTTTATGTTACTTGAACCCGGTCCAGATGATATTGATGATGCTAATTCAATCCAACCCAAGAGTTTTCCAAAAGGCTTGCAGCTGCAACAGCAAATAGGGAAGTGAGGAAGAGGAGTGAGGGTTTAATCCCCTCTTCTTTAAAGCTGCACTCACAGGATGATGCAAGCACACGCTTTTATGTTAACACGGAGCAGAGCTGCTGTTCTGAGGCCGGAAAACTCAGGAGATGGAAATAAGAGAGACGTAACGGAGGAGGAGGAGGAGGAGGAGGAGGAGGAGGAGTAAGAGGGGTGCAGGAGAAGCAGGTGAAGGAGCAGAAGGAGGGAGGAGCTCCGGTCTTCGTCCCGACGGACACACACTGCAGTTAATCCAGATTAGAGCGTCTAAAACAGGTCGGCTAAATCTGTGGGCCAGCCAGCAATACAGAGGCTGCTGTCAGCCCCAATCACTCACCCTGCACACACACACACACACACACACACACACACACACACACACACACACACACACACACACACACACACACACACACACACGCACACTGTAATAATCTCCTCTGTGCAAACTAGGTGCCACCAGCAGCTCAGAACAACCACCATCCCCCTTTCCAGTCCAGTTAGGACTTGTATCAGCTGGAGCTCCATTCTGTCAGACAACACACACACACACACACACACACACACACACACACACATGAAAGTCCAATACACCACCGAGCACCAGAGATGTTCCCGAGTAATGTTTCCCTGAGCGTTCTGTCATCTGCTGCCCTCCAGTCTTCTGAGAACACATCTGAGGATTTAAAAACATAATATAATGCATCATCACTCTTTTCTGTATTAACATCAGCATTAGTTAGCTGTAGTAGTTGTTGTTTGAACAGGATGTTGAATATGAAATATTAATACAAACATTGCTCACCTTATGAGGCATGCAATAATAACCTCAACCTATTTTCAATAGCAGGTATTAACAGTATTGTGTGATTACACTGGATCTCCAATTGATGACAGATCATAATCTACTGTATTTAACACATTCCTCTGGACTATCAAACATCTCAAGTCACTCAGTGTGTATTTAAGTGTCCATCTCTGGACTAAACAACTATATCAAACACTTATTATGTTGTTGTTTTCAACATCACTTCTGATTTATGAGACAGTTCTGTTAAAAATACAGATGTGATACCGGCAACACCGAGATTCTCCCACCTGTCGCGTCACCACCAAGCCCAATATGATCTTCACATTTAATATTTAACATGTGTGAGTGACCGTGACGAGGCAGCTGATCTCCAAGCAGTTTGTCTTAAAAACATCAGAGGCCATATGCACCTGCAAACAAACACCAATGATGTGCTGAGTATAAAACACTATTATCATTTTCATTTGTGGCATGATGTAAATATAGACTGAGAACACACATATATCTGTTGTTTTTATATACTCACACACTCATAACAGGATCAAACAAAATAAAGAAGGCGAGACACTTGAAGCAAAAACATTGTTGATTTTTCAGACTAGTGAAAAAAATATCCTTAATACACATTCAGGTGTTTATTTTCCTACTCTGTCTATTTACAGCTGTAGGTTTCTCCTAAATCCCCCCAAATGTTCCATTAGATACTGTCTCATTTGCATATTTAGAAAACTAATGATACAAAAAGAATAGTCTTAATGTAATAGATCCACCTTTATGGTGATATCTGCTAGTATTGACTCTCTACATCTTGTCTCCGCTTACCTGAAGACGGCATGAACATATTGCCGTAAACTAAATACACTACGTTGTAATTACAGTCCTCTTTGTGGTTCACACCAAAGGACAAACCAGAGTCCTATTCAGAGGGTTCAAGCTCTGATTCTCTAAGTGTTGCAACCGGCTACAGGTGTTTTCACAGGTGCATTCTGGGCACAGGTGGTAATTGAGTGTAGTATTTCAACGGCAGTGGAAACAACAACAACAACAACACAGGCGTTTTAAGTGTTGAATGTGTGTAGTGTTTTGCAAAGGATTGTAAAATGCAGTGTAAAGCAGACAATGTGCTGCTGGTTGAGTATATCTTATTAATAGATACACTATGAGGCAGCGCTTCCTGTCTTTGGGCCACAAGGACCAGTTTGTGTGTCCTGTAAAAGCTGCAAAAGCGACTTCAAAGACAGCAGTGATCATGTTGCACGCTACCTGCTACCTGCCGTGAGGGTTTGAGGTCACTGTGTACCGAGAGACGAACGAGACGGGATCCTGAGACGGGCTTCAGGTGTCGTGGTGGCACTCGTGCATTTTGGATGTGAGATCGACTTTTGTGCCCCAAAGATACAAGACAAAGACATTCCATAAAAAACTTCTTATGCAAGATACGTGTGTGTGTGTGTGTGTGTGTGTGTGTGTAATGAGTCAGGAGTTGCAGAGCGAGGTGAGGTGTGTCAGTGTGGAGGATGAGTGATTACAGTGGACAGTAATCCTGCAGATGGATTAGCAGGTGGTATTAAGAGAGGGGGGCTGGGTCAGTGGGGGACATTGGCACCTCTGAACTGTCACAATATGGAGCAGCAGCTCGCGGGGCCTAACCCCACAAACACCGGACACACACACACACACACACACACACGCTGTGTGGGCTCCCGAAGCCACTACAGTGCTGGTACCGCATGCTGGAGCCTGTTGTCGGTCCCTACAGAGGAAGTCTCGTCTTCAGCTTGATGATGACCGGGCATTTTCCTTTGAGTTTATTTTGAAGACTTTAATTGGATATGAGGAAATGTTCTGTTTATTGAAACTATATGAGGACATTTGTTTTGATGGTGAAAATAGGACTCATAATTAGGAAATACACAACACAACAATAATCCCTGTTCCTTAATAACTGAGCATCTATTCTCTTATTGAAAGTATAAAGTATATGCAGGGTTGTAAGTTGTGATCACATCAGAAACTGATGCTAAATAGTTTGATTGTTTAAAAGACTGTGGAGTTCGAACCTTTTGCTGTTGGTCATCTCTTTTCTCTCTCTCTCTATAAAGGCAATAAAAGTGATAAAGAAAGGTGCACTACAACTAAGTATAGCTCTCATTGCCAGACCTTTTTTGTTGGCTTTGCAGTGGTTCAGTTCAAAAGTAGAAACCAATCAACTTCAAATGTTATTTTCCAGAGAACCTCATGTCTAGCATCTGAGATGGGAACAACTTTCCAAAACCTCTTTCTCGATCATCACAGGTTTAGCAATCGAGCACAAGCTACACCCCAAACCCTCTGTGACACCATTTGACTAATTAACTTATTAGTAGGAGAAAGCCTAACAGGTGAGAGGAAGGCAGTGATATTGGAAAGTGTGTCATTATTTTTCTCTACTTTATAAAAAGGGGGGAGGATTTGTTTTCTCTCTCTCTCTGTAGCCTTGGTAGAAAACAGCACCCTGGCAACGGACAGCTTTCAGCACCTTGACAGTGAGTGTTCACTGACATCTGGTGGACAAGCGTCATTTACTGTCTTCAAAGTGACTGGGCTGTAATTGTTCTGAATACTGTAGATGCTGCTGTAAAACATTTGCTGTCACAAATACAAGTTCTGCATTTAAAATTTGGAATATGCACGAAAAAAGTCAAATGTATTGCCATTAAAATAAACTTGAATATGGTAAAAAGTCAATGGTCAGCTGGTGAATATTGGGCTTATTTTGTTGTTATGTATGCAGTAGAGTAGCTTGTGAATTTGCCCAAGGGAACAATAAAGCCCTGTCTTTATCCATAATGATATATCTTAGTTTAGTTTGTTTATTTTATTTTGCATTATGAAGTAAATCGTATTTAAAGTTGTCAAATAAATGTAGTGGAGTAAAACAACGTGCTAGATGTCCCCTTGAAACACACAGGTTTGATTTGGGATGTAATACACAAACAGTACCACAAGGTGGCAGGATGACTAATGTGACGCCTCGAGTCAGTCATCAATTTATAACATGAACTAGACAAAAAGCCACGCTGCCTTCAAAGCCTCGAATCGGTGCGTAATAAAGGAACACAGGCAAGAAGACCGTAGTTAGTCGTTTAATTGTATGAATTCTGACTGTGTGAATTTTAATAAATTAACACAATTCACGCTGTAATCGGAGGGATGACATAATAAATCAAATTGAATAAAAATAGATACGTCAAACAGCAGGGAGTTACGTTTCTGTGACATAATGAAGACATCCGCAAACCAAATTAAACAAAATAGCAGAGAAAACAACAGGGAAAACATCTGCATGATGAAATGGGAGATGCTTTAGTCTACGTTGATCTTTTTTCCCCAGAGAAACAGCTTTATTTTCCTCTTCGCTGGATCGTTTAGGAGCACTGAAGTCTATATATCCAATAGCCGTGAACGCACCACCTCCCAACCCGGATGTTTTGCTTTACGACAACCCGAAGAATCATCAAGCAATATTCCCAAGCGTTTGCATTTACTTCGTTAAAATGAAACGTTGTTATAACTGATGAACGAGCGTTACATTACGTGTCAACTAGCCCGTGTTTTCAAATGAACCACCGGAAATCCCCATTTCTCGTTTGAGCTCATTTAAATTGAACTTAAATGGAGGTTCAGCAGCCACACAAACAACCATGAACAATCTCAATTCGTGACACGTCTGATCAAATCGGGGATTTCCGTCTCATCTGCAGGATGCTCCGAGAGTCGTATCCCTTCGTGGAGGACAGCTTCAGCCGCTTCCCGTCGCAGAGCAACATCTACGGGCTGTGTCAGGCCGGGGAGCAGGAGCTGCTGGCGGCCACCCTCAAGGGGAAGGTGGTGTGCTTCAGGTACCAGGAGCTGCAGCAGAAGATCCGGCCTGTGGCCAAGGAGGTGCAGTTCACCTACATCCCAGGTACGAGAGGAGTCCATCCTCTCCACATGTCAGAGTTATTGGGCTTTTTACTGCTCTGCATTTATCTGACAGCTACTTTGTAGTATTCAACATATTACATGGTTCAATAGCCAACAGTACAATGTAAATGCTACTCACACAATAATGCATTAATAATATAGTAGATCATAACTTAACAGTGCATTTCTGTACATCGATAACTTTTATTTCAGATCATTTAAGGGCACGTTGCTGATCATATTTGTGGTCCATTTCATCGTTTTCTATTTCTATGTCTGCTTTAACTTCAATATAGGATCTGAATACTTCTTCCACCACTGCGCATAGAATCAGAATCAGAACTAGAACCATTTATTGCCATGAATTATGTTTTCACATACAAGGACTTTGTCCTGGCAGGAGGTGCATAACATTTAACAATAAACATTTAACAATAAACAGAGTGCAATAAATTGGAGCATGAATATTTACAATTGAATCTACAGTAGAATATACAATTAAAGTTAAAATAAAGTGCATGGAATGTAAGTGTAATGATAAAGTGTATTTAAATATGAGGCCTACATGTCCAACATACTAATTGTAAGTTAAAAAAAAACAAGTTAAAACACTATGTAAACAAAGAAAAAAAATTCCCAGGTACACAAAACAGTGCAGCTACTAAGAGTAAAAGAAGCAGAACGGTTGTATGACGTAATATAATGGAAATGAGAACCAGGTTTGTCTTTTTCATTTTGTGTCCTAAAAAAAAAGATCACACAGCCTGTAAAGCAACGTATGAGCATCCAGTTCCCTGCTCACGGCGCAGTGGGATCCTTCCTCTGCTGCAGGAAGCACAAATAATGTCAGTTTCTTTTTCCAGATGTGCTGAACAGTGACAGCTCCTGTCCTCTCTGCTCCAAACCGTGGCACGCTGAAGTCAAAGCATTCCACTGTTGGTTGATGCTTCTTTATAGTTGATGGTTGTTGGTTGTTGGTGGATGGTTGTTGGTTGATAGTTGTTGGTGGATGGTTGTTGGTTGATGGTGGATAGTTGCTGGTTGCTGGTTGTTGGTGGATGGTTGTTGGTTGATAGTTGCTGGTTGATGGTGGATGGTTGTTGGTTGCTGGTTGATAGTTGTTGGTTGGTTGTTGGTTGATGGTGGATGGTTGCTGGTTGTTGGTTGATGGTTGTTGGTTGTTGGTTGATGCTGTCTTCTTTATAGTTTATGGTTGATAGTTGGTGGTTGATGCTGTCTTCTTTATAGTTGTTGGTTGATGGTTGATAGTTGTTGGTTGCTGGTTGATGGTGGATGGTTGATGGTTGAATGTTGATAGTTGTTGGTTGATGGTGGATGGTTGCTGGTTGTTGGTTGTTGGTTGATGCTGTCTTCTTTATAGTTTATGGTTGATGGTTGTTGGTTGATAGTTGTTGGTGGATGGTTGTTGGTTGATGGTGGATGGTTGTTGGTTGTTGGTTGATGGTTGTTGGTTGATGCTGTCTTCTTTATAGTTTATGGTTGATAGTTGATGGTTAATGCTGTCTTCTTTATAGTTTATGGTTGATAGTTGATGGTTAATGCTGTCTTCTTTATAGTTGTTGGTTGATGGTTGATAGTTGTTGGTTGCTGGTTGATGGTGGATGGTTGCTGGTTGTTGGTTGATGGTTGTTGGTTGATGCTGTCTTCTTTATAGTTTATGGTTGATAGTTGATGGTTGTTGGTTGATAGTTGTTGGTGGGTGGTTGATGGTTGTTGGTGGATGGTTGTTGGTTGATGGTTGTTGGTGGATGGTTGTTGGTTGATGGTTGTTGGTTGATAGTTGTTGGTGGATGGTTGTTGGTTGATGGTGGATGGTTGCTGGTTGTTGGTGGATGGTCGTTGGTTGTTGGTTGATGGTTGCTGGTTGCTGGTTGATGGTTGCTGGTTGATAGTTGTTGGTTGGTGGATGGTTGTTGGTTGATGGTGGATGGTTGCTGTTTGCTGGTTGTTGGTTGCTGGTTGATAGTTGTTGGTTGGTGGATGGTTGTTGGTTGTTGGTTGCTGGTTGTTGGTTGATGCTGTCTTCTTTATAGTTGATGGTTGATGGTTGATGCTGTCTTCTTTATAGTTGATGGTTGATGCTGTCTTCTTTATAGTTGATGGTTGATAGTTGCTGGTTGATGGTGGCTGGTTGCTGGTTGTTGGTTGCTGGTTGATAGTTGTTGGTTGGTGGATGGTTGTTGGTTGTTGGTTAATGGTGGATGGTTGCTGGTTGTTGGTTGATGCTGTCTTCTTTATAGTTTATGGTTGATAGTTGATGGTTGATGCTGTCTTCTTTATAGTTTATGGTTGTTGGTTGATGCTGTCTTCTTTATAGTTGATGGTTGATGGTTAATGCTGTCTTCTTTATAGTTTATGGTTGTTGGTTGATGCTGTCTTCTTTATAGTTGATGGTTGATGCTGTCTTCTTTATAGTTTATGGTTGTTGGTTGATGCTGTCTTCTTTATGGTTGATGGTTAATGCTGTCTTCTTTATAGTTGCTGGTTGTTGGTTGATGCTGTCTTCTTTATAGTTTATGGTTGATAGTTGATGGTTGATGCTGTCTTCTTTATAGTTGATGCAGAGATCGTGTCAATCGATGCCTTCAACAAGTCTCCTCCCAAAAGAGGCCTGGTGGTGGGCATCACGTTCGTAAAGGTACGTTTGCATGTGGAGGTGTACGAGTCATAGCGAGTTCACACGTTGCTATCAGGGTTGTCGTTGCACCTCTAGAAGCTTTGTGGATAACGGCTGAACTCCTGCAGGACTCCGGTGACAAGGCCACGCCGTTCCTCAATATCTACTGCGACTACGAGCCCGGCTCCGAGTTCAACCTGGAGTCCATCGCACGTGAGTGACGATGTCCTGCATGGCACGCTGTTTGAGTCAATATTAGATAGATAGATACATGCATATGCTTATGAAATACACAAATATATTAAAATATGAATACATTATTCATAAATAAATAGGTCAGTATAAATAAATGCCTAAAAGGATGCTATTTTTTAACAACTTTTCTTTATTTCAGTGGTCTTTTATTTACTAATGCCACAAGTATTTCCCAGCTCTTTTTTTTCCCATTTTGAATACCGTTCAGTTAGCGGCGGTATGCTAGCTCGCTAGCTAATTAGTGTGATGACTCGTTGGTCTGAATCTGTCAGAAAACCACCAGATGGAAATGAAAAGAGCTGGGAAGCAAATGTGTCCATAAGGTAGTCAACGTCCGCTGGAATACATAACATTGATTTGTTTAACTACATTGACTCATTAGTTTATTTCAGGATTCATCACAGCCACATCTATGTATTTCAGGCACATGTATTTCTGTATTTGGTGTATGTGCTGCTGAATGACGTGTGCAGTGTGTGTGTGTCTCTGAACAGAGAGCTGCCTGAATCTGGAGCTGCAGTTCACGCCCTTCCATCTCTACCACACAGAGTAAGACCGCTGCTGCAGACTGAACCCCTAAATATGCAGAGGCATTTACCAGTCTACCTCGGGGGGGGGGGGGCTCATCCCGGCTTTTCAGTCTCACAAAGAGAGCCCAAGTTCACACCTCGGTTGGCATGGCAACTGCCGCTACCGCTGCAGGCCGAACCAGCTCGGAGCAGGTTTTTTATCTTCACAGCGGAGCGGAGGGAAGGCTGCTACAAACCAGCTCGCAGACGTTGCTCCGCTCGGCAATCTGTCCCCCTGTAAATATAGTAAATGTTCACGATCAGCGTCCCACGAGGATTAGAAAACATGGCGTGTCAATTTACAGTTGGGTTTGTGTGGACTCAATGTTTTCTTTAACACATACTCTTTCTACATCAGCAGCACATTGTGATTATTGGTTATAATAGATTTAAACAGGCCTTAACAGCACAACATCCATTCGTATATATTCACACGTATGAACACACGGCTTTGAGTATTTTTGTATCATTCTCACTCTTTATGTGATATTAGTGCCGTGCCTCACTGATACTATGCACTTTTATTGCTCCGCTGAACTGATTTCCCAGCAGGAATCAATAATTGTACCTCGTCTCCCCAACGCGCGGCTCCCACTAGGTCTTTATGGGTTTTAGTGTCGCTTCTGTCGCCCCGCTGTCAGTCAGCAGCGTCTGACAGAGAGAAAACATGACGGCTGCATCTGGACCGTGAATGTCAGCGGACTTTTCTCCCTCACAGAGTGCAGTGTGACGACGCAGGCAGAGAGACGGTGTTCCTGCTCAGCGGGCACGACCAGAGGATCCACCTGTACAAGGAGGTGTGTGTGTGTGTGTGTGTGTGTGTGTGTGGATTCAATCTTTTTCTTCCTCTTTAATTGTGTATTTAAGATAAGATAAAATAATCCTTTATTAGTCCCGCAGTGGGGGAATTGCAGGATTACAGCAGCAGTGCACACAAGAGACACAGTAAATACAAGATCAAGTAATATAAATAAACAGTAAAAGAGTAATAAAAACAGTAATAAGAACAGTGAAGAAGAATACAGTAGCAATGTGAGTATGTAAATAAGTGTGTGTTTTTGTAAATATATGTTCTCATGTGTGGGCATTTTTTTGACACCACTAAAGTAAATAATGTAGTTAATTTGTATAACTGTTTTTATTACATATATATAATATTTTTTTATCATAGCATATTTTACTAGGCCCTTTAATTACATTTATGAAAATGTAGCAATTTATCCTGTGGAGATGAGGAATGGAAATTGAAACAAACAAAATGAATAGAATATTATTAATCGTTTTTTTTTAAGGTATTTTTCAAGTAAATATATCAAAAGACCGCTACATTGTCTCCTCAATCAAAGTGTAAAAGAGGAGAAAACACAAGAATGATTTGTCACAACAATCTTACATAAATTTGGAAGCCATCGTGGTGCTTTCAGTCACATGATCTTCTTCAATAGATGGAATATGGATGTTCCCTTTAAGTTGAGTTTTAAAGATGGAAGCCACATCCAAAGCCATTGTTCTGTCAAAGGGATGAAAAAAAGCAACAGGAAGGCTTGTTTTAGTTTTTTTCTCGGCAAAAGAGATGAAACGAGACGGTAATGAGTTTTGCATATCTGTAGCAGACGTTTCACTTTGATTGATCGTCATTCAGCCTCTCCTGTTCCCACAGAACGCCTCCCTCCACCAGTTTGAAGAGCAGCCGGTGGAGAGGCTCTTCCCCGAACTACAACAACTGCCCAGCAAGTGAGTCTGAGGTCCCTCTGCTTGTCAGCACTGTACAGTAGTTTCCCCTCGGGAGTCTGTGTGTGAGTCTGTGTGTGAGTCTGTGTGTGACTGTGTGTGACTGTGTGTTAGTCACCGTGGCAAAATGTGCTCCTTGAGACTCCGGCTGGGGTAGGAAGTGGGGAAGGGAGGCACTGGCATTTACCCCCAGGTGGTAAGTCGCTCTATATTCCTTTGTGTTAATCGGCCTCATGATTTTCCTGCAACATGCAATCTACTCTGTTCCCAACTCTCGACTTTTATAGGAGATTTATAGGAGAACGTCAAAGTTAAAACCCCCTAAGGCGTGATTAAACAGAGAGCATTAAACGGAGGGGTACCACACTCTCAAACTCAACCTTCGTTTTGATCTCATCAGCTGTGAAGCTTTGTGACCGGGGCGTCACGGTGTTGGACGGCTTCCTGTTTTGTTTTGTAGTTTGTGTCTCTGGTGTCCTGTGTCCATGCATTTCCTGTTGTCTGCCTCCCCTGTGTGTCTCCTGATTGCTCATTCCCTTCACCTGCCCTCATGGTTTCCACCTGTGCGTCATTACCTTCACTCTCCCCTTGTATTTAAACCCTGTCTGCCTTCTGCCCCAGGGTCAGTTCGTACTGTGTGTTCCCTGTCCGTGTTCCACCTAACGGTTTGGATTATTAGTGTTTTTGAAGCCTTGTGTTTTGTTTGGAATAAATTATTATGTTGAACTGTTGCTGTGGCTCTTGGGTCCTCCTTAAATCACCACGTAACGCGGGGTCTCCTGGCAAACCCCCTCTGTGGTGGTTTCCTGCTGCAGTCGGTGTCTCCAGGACAACGTTCAGCCAAGAGAAAGTCTCTACGTCTTCCGTCGCAAACTAAAAACACATATTTTTCGACTATACCTTGAATAAGGAAAGTAGCACTTTAGTAGCACTTAAATGTCCCTTACTGATAGCACCTTGTAGTTTAACTTTCTTGAAGAAATTGTACTTTCTTGATTCTTGTTGTTCTGAGTTTGTACTCATGGTTGAATGCACTTATTGTAAGTCGCTTTGGATAAAAGCGTCAGCTAAATGAAATGTAATGACTCAAAGCATCGAAAGAGGACGGCAGCAATACGAAAAGAGAAACGATCTTCACAATGAGACAAACCAAAGTCTTTAATCACCAGCATGAGTGTTGCATATAAATACGTCGACACATTTGCTGAGCTAAACGTATGTAAGATCCGTAACCGCCTGTGTGCACTGGCCGTGTCTCCTCCCTCCACAGTGTGCTGTGGTTGGACATGTTGAGCATCGCCGGTGGCCGGCGACTCTCTGCGTTTGGCTGTCAGAACGGCTGCGTTGGACTGGCGCTGGTCAACCAGACAGGACCAGGTGAGGGAAACCACACACAGTATAATGGAGGCTCAGCTCTATCACATGACTGCTTTAAGCTCCCAAGTGTGATTGAGGAACACAGTTACTCCCCTTTCTTTCCTTCAGGGTTTCTGAACACGTCTGTGCCTTTTGCATTGTTGCATTATTCATGTGCCAGTGTGCGTGCAGCTTAAAGGCCCTGCGATCCTGCACAGGTGTTTCTTATTGGGGCCGCTTAGACCTCTGGGAACTATGCAAGGCCACTGGACTTCATCACTCCCAATGTGTCCCACCCAAACTGGAGAGTCGGAGCCATGTCATCCAGAAGGAGGGCTGCTCCCACACTCATCTACATATCGCCCACATCGTGATTACAGGCAGCTTACATGGAGAAAATGTTCAGTTTTAATTCAATTAAGTTGGAGATATGAAGTGTCTGACAGCTACTACGTCACCAACTTTGTGAAAAAGAACCAGAAAGGTGTCAACAAACCCGTGGCAAGATGGCTGCAAAGCGTCCATCGCTGTCAGTTAGTAAATAAAACCCTAATTCAACACAGATGTATGTGCTTTCACTCGTTGATGAACTGCTACAAATACATTACGCGGCCAACGTAGAAAATGTCTGTTATTTAAACCGTGTGACTACAAGGCTGGCAGTGGGGGGCGTGGCTGTAGGATTGTATTGTGGTGTAATAATAATATTACATATATAATATACATGCTGAGAAAAGTGCAAAGTAAATAGGCTGTGATTTCAGACACAGCCAAAGTCTAATCAGTCGCAGTGATTCAATCCACGTTGCATTGTGGGTGTGCAGAGACTTTTCAAGTAGTACGGAAATGTTGAACGCAAATATATCTTTTTTGTATATAAATATATATACATAGTCCTAAATTCCTTTTTGGGGGGGATTTTCAAAATATATATCGTTTTAAGGATGTATGATCCTTTTCTTTTCTTTTCTCAGAGGTTTTGCAGAGCTGGCGCTTCCAGTTTGACAGTCCGATCTCTTCAGTGCTGCTGTTCCCTCTGAGCTGCCCAACCGAGACCGACCCGCCCAGCGGAGAGAAAAGTACGTTAGCGGCCTGTTTTAGTTTCTGCAGCATCCCCATCCGTCACGCTGGATATTTAAGTCTGGTCAAAAAAACTAAGTGCATGTCTCTTTTGCTTTTTTTTTTCAGGTGTGGAAATTGAAGGCTACAATCTTCTGGTCACCAGCACCATAGAGATGGCAGTTGTCTACAGGTCAGAATACTTTCTGAAGATATCAGTGGAGTCATCGCTTGGTTTTGTGCATTTTCACGTCGATGTTATTTCTGTGTGTGTGTGTGTGTTTTCTCAGAGATGTCCAGGAGCGAGGCTTGTCTCACTCGGTGTGCCTCTCAGAGAGCGACCAGTGGGACGCAGTGCTCTGCGCTCTGGTCATTGACCTGGATTTTGACGGGCAGAAGGAGGTGCTGTTGGGAACATATGGGCAGGTCAGAGCTCCTCATTGCTAATAGACTTTATTAATAGTACTTTAAGATACATTTAAAATTCAGAAACATTTCTATGGCCTCCACGCGGCTCTCAACACACGATGGCTGAGCTGGCGGCACTTCCAGCTCCACCTGAGTTCATGAACCTTTAAATAAAATAAATCTCTTTTAGAAAGGCACAATAATTTCCCTAAAACTGCTGGTCGGTGTGGTTTTTAGCAAGTGTTACTCAAATGGGAAGAAATTGTCGGGGACTATTTTCAGCAGTGGAATAATACACATTTGGTGCTCTATTGAGTATTATGGGCAGCAGGACAGTGTTTATCCGTGATAGTTTTTTTAATAGTTTTTGGACAACAATGGAGTTCTTTGTCACAGAGGAAGAAGATATAAGGCTTTGAATACATACGCAATATGTTTTCACCCCACTCCAACAGCATTACATGATAATAACGATGAATTATCTTCATTTTTTCGGGCGTCTCGTCAGTTTGCCCGACCGATGACCATGGCGTCTGCCTCTCTCTCCCTCGCAGGAACTTCTATGTTACAAATTCCAGCCGGCAGGGAGAGGACGAGACGGACAGTTTCAGTTGCATTGGAGGCGGAGCTTCAAGAGTCCTCTGCTGTCCATCATCTACTTGGACTTGACCGGGGACGGGCTGAGAGAGCTGGCGGTCCTCACGCTGAAGGGGCTGCACATCCTCCAGGTGTGTTGCATCAGGGCCGGTCTGCTCCTCCTCCTGTTGTTCTGCTTGTTACCATGGCAGATACAAGTCAAACACAAAAAGCACACTCTTGAACTGGAGAAAATATATTATTTCTAATAAGGAGGGACTTGAAGCGTCAAGTAGTTGCTGACCTCTACTGTCCACCAGAGGAAATTACAGCAGGATCGATAGAACTGATTTTGTCTTCTCTGAGGAAGTCGTGGAACTGATCCAACACAAATACCTAAAGAAGACATGATGACCAAGAACGCCATTACAGTTTTTTATTTGCTTTTCTCCATTAAAATGGGTTTTTGTTCAGTCAAAGTGTGCAGCATCCTTCTCCATCACTGAGCAGGCGAAGTTGGCACTAATAACTAATTAAACAATAAATGTCTCCAGCTTTTTCAGCTTAGTCATCGTCACACGTCAGCTCAGCACAGGCAAAGCTTCCGCGACGACGGTGTGCAAATGAATTCAGCAGACTTTCCCCCGGTCTGTCTCCACGTCCTCGTGTGTCTCACCTCGTGTTGTGTCCCTCTGTCTCTTCAGCACTCTCTCATCTGCACCGCCGATTTGGTCCTGGAGCGGCTCGCCCTCAGGGTGTCGGCACTCTCGGCCGGCCCCGAGCCGGAGTCGGCCGAAGAGCTGGACGCCGAGGAGGAAGATGCTCCCGCTGAGGAAGAGGAGTGTGCAGCTCAGACCCCATCGACTTGAGAAAAGCAGCGTGGTTCCCCGCGTGAAACTCCTGATGGAGGAGACTGAGACGTGTTTTTTCCGCATTGACGCATGGAACAGGAAGGACTTTCTCCGTATTGCTGGACAGTTCCACTTCCAGACCCGGACATCCCACTCCGCTCTGTGGGACGTCACATGGCGTGCTCTAGATGCCGTTTAATAAATAAATACTGTTGGGTCACTCTCACTGTTCTTGTTGTTTGTGTGGTATTTATTTACTGTGCACTTCCTTGAATGTTGCTTTACAACATGTCAACACAATGCCAATTTAGTGAGATTATTTCACTCCTTTCTAGATCAACTTTCCCTTTTTTAGTTAGACTCTGATGTGTCTCGGGATAGCGACTACCGTATCTAGAGAATTCCACTGAGACAGGAGCAGCATTTTTATAATTTATTTTAATTTGTATTTCTATATTTTAAAAAATCATTAATATAATGACAGATTTGTATTCTCACACACTCATACATGGCAAACAAAAAGGCACAATTGTGTTACCTGACAAGAGTCTGGGGAAGTTAACTTGTTATCCATGTTATTCCTCTTTAATAACCAATCTTCTCGCTTATATAAAGCACAAGTCGCCAAACATCTCCACCAAAGCTGCAACTCAACCTGGGAAACGTTACTTCCGCATCCTGCATCTAAACACCCTGCTCTCCATCAACGTCCCATGAAGTGAAGCTGATCTGGAGTCAGTGTCGTTCCTGTTGGTCCTGTTGGTGCGGCTCGCTTTCAGGCAGGTGGAGCAGATGTCAAATCTGTCCACAGGCTGGGTCTGAATATGGCATAATACAAGTGCACTATATATATATATATATATATATATATATATATATATATATATATATATATATATATATATATATATATATATATATATATATATATATATATATAAATAAAGATATAAAAATATACTTTTAATTCTCAGTGCTCTCATAATTTCCAAATTGTTCTATTTTGAGGTTCAGCAAAAGTAAAAGAAGAAGAAAAAATACAAAAGCAATGCAAGGATCATTTACAACATTATTAAACTATGAAAAAGAATACTAATAAGTATTTTTGTAGAGGTGACATGGAGAGGCTCCGGTCTTTCGGCCGGCCAGCGGCACTGTGGTCCTCTCGGAGTCTCCAACTCTCTTCCTCCCTCCTGCACTACAAAGGCAACAATAACAACAGCTGCACTTATCGCACGCAGGCTTCACACTGAACATGACGCGGGGATGACTTAATGAAACGCTGCGTTCCTCCACCTCGCCTCCACCGAGCCGCTGCACTTGTTTAATGGCCGGTCTTCCCTCCGGACCGTGTGTTGCTGTTAGTGCGGCAGTGTGTTCTCCAGGCGCGGGGTCGTGTTGTGCGCGTCAACAATGAGCACCACGCTGCCGGAGCGACGCTGAGCGCGGTAAACGAGCGCGTTTTCACTCATTGGGATTTTTTATTTTTATATTTAGCCTCGGTGAGGAGGGACGAGCGAGGCGGAAAGAGGAGACCGCGATCCCGGTGTTGTCTGACATTTTGATCCCTTTGAGACTCCGAGCACAGCCCACCAGCCCCCCCAACAAAAACTTGTCTTTCGTATCGCTGTGCGCGTTATGTGGTGGTGAGGGCGCCCAGTGTGTGTGAGTGTGTGTGCGTGCGCGCGTGTGTGTGTGTGTGTGTGAGGGGGGAGGAATAGCGCAGATTGATCTACAGCTCCGGTGGAGGGAAAAAATAAGAATAAAAAAAAAAGATGATGATGGCTGGTGGCGGCGGAGCGGCCGTGGACCACAACGGGATCTACTCCAACGCGAACCCGCACAGCCTGCAGCAGCAGCCCCTCATGGAGGCGGACAACGCGGACTCCCGCAAACGACCGCTGGAAACTCCGACGGAGGAGGCCGGCTGTACCAAGCGCACCAACACCGGAGGTAAGCGGCTGCACGGCGAGACGCCGCTCCTCCACATGCAGTCTGTTGTTGCTGAACAATGTGCATGTGTGCACTGGTGGAAAGTCAAAACAGCAAATAACTTGCATGCACGCATATGCAGTCGTTTGTTTTTGTCTTAACGTGTAGCACCTGTGCCGTTGGCACTTGGGGAACACAGCCTGTGTTTTGTGGCTGTGACTCGGTACGCTGCGTATCTCCGCGGGGAGAGAGGGCAGGCAGCCCCGGCCGGCCGAGTGGCCTCCCCGGGTCAGCTCTGCCGGTGAACCCGCTCACCTCGCTGCTGCTCTCCACATCTGGAGTTATGCTGCTCGCATCAAGTATTTCATTCAGCGGCGAAGTGATGCTTTCATGTTGCAGAGGAGAAGCCATCTGTTTAACAGTGTTTATTGTGGAGAGTTTTTATTTTGTGTGTGTGTGTGCGTGTGTTTGTGTGTGTGCGTGTGTGGTTGGGATTTAGTGGTACTTTTCTTGTGCAGAGGCCACAAGATAAATATGCCATGTTTTCTCCCCAGGGGTGTAAAAACAGGTAGTTGTACTGGGCACTTGGGTTGAGGGGGCCACAACATTGAATTTGGCAGAGAATGGACCCTTGAGTTCAGTTACTACCCTGGTGGAGCTATTATTTATATAAACTCTCGAAAAAGGCAAACCTAGCTCCATCACCTCCATTTTTATTTCAGTGGTAAACTCCACACCAATAGTATAATCTTATTCCACATAAACTATAAAAGAAAATTATTAAAGTATCTGAATAATTTCTTCTTATCTTTGGTATTTTTTGTCATATACAGACATGCACTAATGAATGCTGGGTAATATGAATGTTTTCCAACAACAGTCTCTATTTGGTCACGTGATAAGAAGATCATTTGGTCGCTAGTTCTGACAGCTTTCTCTTTGGCTCTACTTTCCCAACACAATAGCCTCAGTAACTCTGTCAAAGTCCAAACAAAACAAATTGTTTGTTGGTAAAATATACCCACAGTTAATTGTGTGTGCGTGTGTGTGTGTGTGTGTGTGTGTGTGTGTGTGTGTGTGTGTGTTTGCATGGAGCCCGTCTTTACCATACGCCACACAGTGGTCCTGAGCAACACAATGGGAGGAGGCCTTTTGTGACGGATTAACGGGAGCAGAACAGAAATGGCGTTGCAGTTGTATTGCTGACAGAATCAGTAGTGAGGTCAAACATCCTGGATTCTGTAGTTTGGGAACCGCTCACCTCTTCTTGGTGCAGTGCAAATACATCTCAGTGGTATAATGTCTTTAAAAAAAGTGTCTGTTCAGACCCTCTGGTCCTGGACAGGCCACTGTTTGTGTGAACCGAGCCGTAGTGTTCACTTGAGGTGCACGATGGGCTTTGTAGATGTTTGGTTTCATTGGTTCAACTTAACACTGCCAGGAGTTAAGTGTGCAGGTTTTTTTATAAGCACAAATGTTACGCGAGCCAAGCAGGATAACGCATGCAGTGAAAATCACACAACCGCGTATAGATAGTAGGGTGCACTCATTACCACTTGTCGCCTAGATTCCTATCAAAGTCGGCTTATTTATAGGTCGGCGGGTGAACTAAATCTCAGCATCTGTTTGGTGTTTTTGTCTGAACCGTCAGCACACTATACGACGGTGAAATTACAATGCCGACACACATAAAGGCCCGCAACTAATGGTTATTCCCATCATCAAGCAATCTGTTGATTATTTTCTCGGTTCATTTGTCAGATGTTTGTTCTTTAGATGCCAGAAAGAAGGGGACATGTCAGTCAGCGCTTCTCTAAGCCCGAGATGACGCCCCCAATGGTCTATTTGTGTTCAGCTAGTCCTCACAGAGGAGTAATATTTACATTTAAGGAAGCTGGAATGAGAGAATTTGGACTTTTCTTTTCTTTAAAAATGAAAAATCCCCCACAAATCGATCCATGGTTGCAGTGGGGAGTGGTGAGAACAGTGAGAGAGAGAGAGAGAGAGTGTGTGTGTGTGTGTGTGTGTGTGTGTGTGTGTAGGGGGGTGGGGTGGGGGTGCAGCAGAAACACTGCAGTGCCATTTTAACTAATTGATCCCTGATTTCTTTTTTTTTTCTGGGGGAGAAAACGTGGTCGGCCAGTGTATAGCACCAGCGAGGAGGGGAGGTGTGTGCACACCTGCCTCATCAGTAAGATGTCGGAGCGCGGCAGCGGGGATGGCGGCTGGCTCAGTGTGCCAGCTACTGCGCATCTTCTTTCAGCTCGGGATTGTTCTGGTCTGCAGCTCGCAGGGACCACTTTATTCGGGAACTTCATGTTAATTAGAGGTCCGCGGAGAACGGGCACCATATGCTACTGAAATGTGCTTTGTCTGTCTCTTTGTGTCCCATACACCCCGCCATGCGATGATAGCAGCATTATCTACCTCTAACGGCACGGTGCGTCTTTACCGCACCGCAGAAATGTCGTTTCAGCAGGGCACGTAAGGACCCTTGTGCCACTAGACAGTATTTTAAAGCACATTCAGCATCCCACATGTCCTCCATTAGCACCCCTAAAGCCAGTGTAAGAACAGAGCAGTCACATGGTGTTCCTGCTTCTGGGAGAGTTTACACCATTCATTTGTAGCACGGAGACTCCCGTCCAATATCCAGGTGATGTGAGCGGCTAGACGGTGTGAAATTGCATTTGGAGGATCTTAATGAATACTAAAAGTACATAATTCACTTGCTGCTGTAATTTCTATAATGGCATCACACGGCGTTTCACCGGCCCGAGTCCATGTTCTTTCAAAGGCGTCTCTGTGTCACAGCCCCGCCGGTGCTGCACAATTAATCGTGTCCCGATGACGGTCTGACTCTGAAGAGGCCGCCTTGTTCCTCAGAGGCAAAGGTGTTCCAGATGGCCTCCTAAACACGATCATATCTGTGTCGAATAACCAATCACTTCGTCAAGGAAGTCAACCAGACAGGACCGCTTGTGAGCTTTCAGTGTGTGACCGCCCTCATTTAGTGTGGAGAGAGGTGGACACATGCAACTCAGAATGTCAATTATAAAGGGCCTCGCAATGCAATCCACCTATGTTGATCATTTTAAAATAAGTGTTAACATTAAAGGAACATATACAAGTGTAAGAGCGGATTCATGGTGGATTTATTAACATACATTTGACCATTTTTAATGGTAAATTTGTTTTAACAAATTCAGTGTTTCTTTTGTATTTGTTTTTGTTTAGATGCCTGAAATAAGATCTGTCGTTAACACAAGTTTAAGAGATTTTAATATTTTGTTTTTTGACATCACATACGTCAGTAAATATATAATACTAAAAAAAGGTGGTTGCTCCCAAGATGAGAGGACCAAACGTCCTCACTAGGACACTACAGTCCTCCTTTATTTTAGTGGTGGTGGCGTGAGGTCATGTGACCGTGGTGGAGTTTGTTTATAGCGAAGATTAGCTTTTTTCTTCTGATTATTTATATGCTTTAAAAGTCATAAAAGTGGTGTTCATTTAAAGGAAATTATCTTGCTGAACAAACCGCTGCAGATCTTATTTTCTGCAATAATCCAAATCCAAAAGAAAACTACCATTGGCTTTTTGTGGAGGAAACCAACGCAATGCTAACTGAAAAAAATAATAAAACTGCAGCCGATAAACTTTCTTACTTTCCCATAAAATCTGAGTTCAGTAATTGCAATACGAAAAAGCCTAACTGAATAAACTGATTTTAGATCAACTGGTTTAAACCAAGCAGCGTCTATGTTCACTCATCTTATGTAAATTCAGTCTACAGGCCCTTTTATTGCTCTCCAGAATCACTCTCAATGTATTTAAAGCAGTTTTAGTCCAAATAAATGACATTTATACGGTGCAAGTCCGCGTAGCATTGTCTCTGAGGTGTTTGCATATGCAGTAGTGCACTTAAAATTTGATTTACAGAGGTTAAAATGGCAGCCAATCTCCCGGTCATTCTGATAAGTATCTGAGGCTAATTTGGTCCGCAGCTCTGACCGAAGCTCTCGGTATAGCTGCTTATACACATTTAGACCGTTGGTGTTTTATGTGGCGTGTTCCAGCATCGCCCCCCCCCCATCTCATGTGCTCTACATGTAACGTTGGAAACCCACGGCCTGTCTGGCAATACTGGTAGACATCCTGATAATCCTCAGCCGTCCCTGTAATCACCAGCCTCTCGACTGCGTCTGATATTGATCACGCTTTTTTCCTACCGAACTGATCATTACCATGACTGGCAGTTGCAACAAAGGGAAGAAAGCCCATGCGCTTTCAAAGCCGAGCCCCTCGTTGCGCTTTAGGAGCTGTGGACGCTGAATGGGGGAAATTACTCTCTCTTTTTTATCAGCATTACCCCTCTCTCCTCAGAATGAACATCTTTCATTCATTCCTCTCTAATTACCCATACTCTGAGCCCATGTTGCTGGCAAGCATGCGCCTCCCCAAAAGGTTGTGTGGCCAAGGGATTAGGTATGATCTCGTAATGTTACTAATGGAAAGGTTGGCACAGGAATGTGAGCTGTATTTTTTATTTATTTATTTTTTGGTGGGAAGGACACAGGTGCCCTTGCAGAGCGATGTGACGTGAGCGGACTGTGAATTTGCCAGGTGGCAGTGAAAGAGAGAACGAGAGAGAGAGAGAGAGAGAGAGAGAGAGCGATAGAAACGAAGACAGAGCAAAGCAGAGAGAAAAGGAGAGATAGATAGACCGTGAGAGGGAGTGGAGTCTACAGGGAAGCTGTGTCTATAGACCAGAGCATCTCTTAGTGAATCAGACTGGTAGAATATTCTGGAAGCCATTTCGCTCCCAAAAAACAAACGGGCCGCCGTGATACGGGTTTGATTTGTGGATGAAATCGGTAGCCAAGAAAAAAAAGAAAAAAAAGGAGTTCCCTTTTTTTTGTTTTTTATACAGGTTTCCTGGAAATCACTATTAAATGAAGCTGAACCCCCCGATCCACACAAAGACACTCGCACAATGCAGTTTTTACACACGCTCAGTCACTTAAGATACCTCTCGCCGTACGATTTATAGGCGTAGTGATTGGCTTCATCACCCCCCTCCACCATTCTGCGGCACTGCCATTTGCAATGGTTGATGAGCCCCTCCGCCCTCCCAAACATGGCCGTCTAAGGGATTGGGGGTGGGGGAAAGGGAGGAAAGAAGGGTGGGTGGCGTAAGGCACGCTGCCTCAGATCACTCCTCCTCCACCTCCTTCATCATCTGCTTGTGCTAGCCGTACACCTCTTCAGCCACTGTTGAAGGTCACTCCACACGCCCGCCCGCTCGCCGCTGAATCCCGCTCCCTCAGCCACTTCACCTTTGTCACTTGCCACTAAAAAAAAGTGAGTGAATGGACTGCCATACTTTATAGTGCTGCGTCAAAAGAGGCGGAGTGGAGAAGAAAATTAAATTTTTTGGGGACCGGCATCGGGGGGGGTGGGGACGTGACGTGCAGGAGGAAGGAGGCCACCCATTGGCCGAGCGCGGTGTCAGTCCTGCGCGCTGCTGCAGACGGACAGGCCACTCGATGAATATGGATGAGAGCAGTGAAAAGGGTGATGCGGCAGGGAAGACCCCCCCCCCTTCAAACCGATGCAGGCTTGAACAATGCGTGCCGTCTTTCACTGAAAACACTGAGAGCCTGCATTAGCATTTTCTCAGACAATTGAGGCTCTGGCCAGCTGCAGGCATGGCTCGGATGCTGCGGTGAAATCTCTTTTTCTGCGCCCACCGATGAATTAGAACGGCGGCGGAAAAAAAGTCGACTGGCCGCATTCCTCAACACTACCATTGCACCTATGCCTAGGCTAACGTTCAGATCCCCTTCAGAGATTGTGCCCCGGCATTGATGGCGATCTGACAGAGGACTTGAGCAGCAGCAGATCTCAGAATGGGTAAGCCGCAAACTCTTTTTGTCTGACTTGTTGAATTTGTCCGTCGTGCTCGACTGTGTGAAATTTCATACACCAAAGGCTCATTTGTCCATTATTGCTCGTTTTTTTTTGTTCCGTCGCCCTTGCTGCCTGTCAGCGGCAGGTTAGTCCATTGAAATGCAGAATGGGTACTTGGAGGGGTAGTGGGAAGGAGGGAGGACGGTCACAAGGCATTTCCTCCTGACCCACCCCCCTTGAGTGACTTAACTAAACCCATTTGGCTCCGCGTCCGCGTCTTTCCTCCGAGCCATCCTTCTCGTATTGGAAGTAGGGGGTTTGAACTAACACCCCACTGGCTCGGCTTCCCAAATGTGCCCACTGCTCCCGTTCCCTGGCGGATTGCAGCAACAGATTGCCATGTTTACTCTACCACATGACGCCATTAAAACCTGTTACTGTGATCTCAGACACTAGGACAGAATTAATTATTGACTAATGACAGCAAACGTGGCTGCGAGGGCGACGGAGGGAATCTCAGTGGCTTTCTCCCCTGCTGGGTTTACTCTGGGTGAAGATGAGTAGAAAGTTACGCAGTGGGTATTGGCTTGTCTGTCAACAACAGGTCTTTGGTTGTTTGCATCCTGCAATCAGCACCACTCAAATTATATTCTTTGTTCGGCTACGGTATCAGATATCTCGGGATAGGAGCAAGGGCTCAAACGCTTTACGGCGACTGTGTCAGACATGCATGATCTTTATGTTCTCACCAAGGTCATTTTATTGTTATTCGTGGTGAGAAAAGCAAAGAGCTGACTGCAACATAGCAGGAAATCTAAAGATTAGATGGCCAGAGATGAACAAAGCTGCTTACGTGATATCTATGTCCAGGTTCATCTTTAGTTCTCAGAAAAAGGACATACCGACCAGCACCTGGTATATTTACTAGCTTCCGATGGTGGTGATGTCTGGGCTTTTGAGTAAATGCACGTAGGATTTGTTCTGAGGTTGTCTCCTCAACTGTGGCTAATTAATCTAAATCAAAAGTGAAATTCCATTAACAATCGTTTCATTGTCTGCATACTTGTCAGAGCCATTGATTGTGAGCACAAAAACAAGCCTGTGTCTGAATGCAACATGAGGGGCATGTTAATGCAATAAGGAGACGAGCTCCTTGTGGGCTGTGAAATGCCTTAATGTCACAATGCCATGTTCATTCACATCTGAATCTAATGAGTGCATTACTGAGGCAACAGGTTGGTCTCAGTGCAGGGCGGTCCACCTCCATCCATCCGTCTCTCCTCCCCGCCACGCCGGTCAAGCCCTCCCCATTCCATACCCTCCACGGAAACATAAGATGCAGTGAAACGGTGGCGAACCGTGCGGTTTCGTAACGAAAAGAAAAAAAACGTATCACGCTACGCTCGAAAGCGTGTTAGAAATCTCATCCTGCAAAGATGGACAGTGCCTTTCTCCACATCTCTGCCCGCTCGAGTGACGTCACCCTTGAGGCAGCTGCAAAAAGGATCGAACATGACGTCATTGCATCGGATTCAGCATGCAGAGGAGATCATTTGTGACCAGTGCTGATAACGCACCTGTGCCAAGTGTTTACCATGATGTCATCAATGTGGTATCCGGGAATTCAGTGGGGAATCACGTCCGCTCCACACATCTAAAAATAAAGCGGTTCTGATGTATTGTTGGCAGGTTCTTTAATCATATTGGGTCCGAGCTCAATATGTGGCTGATTGCTTTTTACTAGATTAGCGCACACGTGATCTGGGTTTTCTTGGAAGGGACGCTTTTCCCACTTTGGTGCTGATTAATTGTTAATTAGCATCGTAGGAGAGAGGAAGTTTCCCCCAAACTGAGAGGGAGAATCATGTTTGCCTGCACATTCTGCAAACTGACGGGCTGTCAATCACCGACTGCTACAAGCCACTGTAAGCCACAGAAGCCCCTTCCAAAATGGAGGAGATTTAGACCATCTTGGCAGTATACCCTATGAACAAATCTGTGGGATTGGTTCCCATATGTTCTTCTCACGTCTGTTAATTACGAAGGATCACTCTGCATTGGCATCCATGAGCAGCATGGGTATTGACTTCATGTGTTTGCATGTAGTCCTCTGTGTGTACCTTTCTGTCTCAGAATATACAGGCTACCTTTTGCAGACAGATTAGTGCTGCACTCCTTCTGGTCACGCGTGGAAAAAACATCCGTAACACTGGACCCTGGTTTTGTATTCAGTCAAGAGGTTTTCTAAAACTCCTTGAAAACAGTTAAAATTAGACCTCTGCAAACTGGAAAGGAGGTCATCATTTACTCTACGAGGAAAATCTGGGACAGGACATAGGACGTGTCACAGTCTCTAATAAAATGTGAACGCACCGAAAGCTGCTCAAAGGGCTTCTTCCAGATACCTTCCCTTCACCAGAGGAACACAGACACAAGATATCTCATTACCTTTTCCCATATTAGTCCAAACTGCGTGTCTCTATTGGGAATTTTCTGCTTGTTCAGGGTACCGGGGGGTCTGGGCACCACGATGGCGTGTATGATGATGTGCAGAGCTGCTTTACGAGACGTGACTTTCTTTCCCACTCTCTCTCTCTCCCCTTTCCCCCCCACAGAGGAGGGCGAGTACTTCCTGAAGGTGCTGATCCCCAGCTATGCAGCCGGCTCTATAATCGGCAAGGGTGGCCAGACCATCGTACAACTGCAGAAAGAGACGGGTGCCACCATTAAGCTGTCCAAATCCAAAGACTTCTACCCAGGTAAGAATGAATCCCTCAGTATTTAAAATCGATGATCAGATATTTATGTATGTATATATTTATGAGAGGAGATGTCTGACTTATTACCCAGCTTTGGTGCAAGAGCGCATTTCATATGTCCTCTTCATTTGGCAAGTAATTGCAATCCATTTTAATCACAGGCCGTCCGTAAACACTTAGAACTTGAGTATCCTGGAGTCCTCAAGGGCACTAAACATGTTGGAGCGTACAGTAGCAGCATTTAGGTCTGAAGGCCATTTTGAAGTTGCTTGGCTAGCAGGTTGCGCCACTGTGCGACAGACCCGGGGGCAATCGGGCGGCCCTCCCTACCTGGTGCCGCGGCGTAATGCAGATGTCTGCACAGACTCCACGCGCAATGTAGGCCGATAAGATTGCATGGAGTCAAGCCAAGACAATCAACTACACTACACACACTTTGCACACACATCCCCAAGGCTAATATCATTGACAATAGGAGCCACTTTAAATCTTGTGTTTGCCAGAAATGTTCTCATACGTTTCTTGGAAATAAGTCATTCAGCATGAAAAAAAGCATTAAAAGCGATTCCTCGACAAAATGAATCTTAGTTCACTGAGACCAAAGCAAAAATATTCTATCTTACATTTAAAGAATGGACCACAGAGGCCCGATGTCGAAACAGAACAAAATAAGGGCTTCCCAGAAACAACCGGGTGTTCAATTACATTAACAACACTATTAATAACACTATTTTACTATATTCATATTTGTGAATACTGCTAGACATAGTAAGCTTTTAAAAATACAGACCAGCCAAAATGTAGCTGTTGAGGCTTTCAGGGGTCTCAAGTGTCGCACACTGGGTTGCGCCCTTCATTGCAGGTTTTGTTTATAGTATTCACGGTTTCATGTCGATGCATTCACTCTCTTTTCTGGGAAGATTGCACAGGGGGACCATTTATTCCCCCCCAGAAAATGAGAACAAACTCTGTGACGCAGAGGACACGGCATGCGTCGGAGGCAATAATTGTGCCGAGGAGAGTCTGGCTCAAAAATGGCAACAGGGGAAGGGCGCTCGTGCAGCTCGCTGACCCCCATCACACGGAGGTCAAAGCCGACCCGTCTTATCCTCCGAACACAAACGCCTGAGCCGTACGGGAGTCCGGCCGCTTGTCCTTCATGCCTCAGAGGAGGCTTCGACCTGCTGAAAAATAACAGGTGCTGAGCGTCTCGCTGCTTATTAGGTCCAGATGTTTTCGGTGATAACTGATGCAAGCAAAAAATCCCTGTGTGGTTAGTATAGACATTTAGAATATATAATCACCTCTTTAGACGGGATATACTCAGCAGTGCACAAAATATGCTTGAGAGAAATACTTCATTTATTATTGGCTCCACAATCAGTAATCTATAAAACATAATGATTGAAATCAATTTCCCATCATTATAGTGAACGTCATTATTTGACCTCTGAAATTTCGGTTTGCAGTTTAGATAATTTCGAGCCCAAAATATCACGCTACAGGAAAAAAACTGCACAACATGTTTTGAATTTGACGTGTTCTGTAGGGAGTTGCGTGTGATATATTGGACTGACAGAATCGTGGCAAAGAAGTAGCCGGCAGAGTGTTGGGGGAGAGGAAAAGAAGGATGTGCGAGCAAATATGTCTCCTGTACTTCTCTCTTCGGGCCATGTTTCTGCTAGCCGCGATGAAAAGACCCTCGGTCAGAGGGCACGGCCCAGAAATTCTCCACATACGAGGCCAACTATGTACAAGCACGGCTACTTCATTGGCATGGCAACAAATGAAAAGGAGCGATTTGTATCCTTATTTCTCTCTTTGGATTGTGGATGTGTTCATAGGCCACCACCTGCTCGGCCCATCCCCCTACTCATTATCGTGATGAGTGAGAAGAGGAGTTCAGGGAGAGGGTGCTGGCAACGATTTGATTGGGCGGTTGCTCGGGCCCACACAAGTAAAATGAAAGGAGTGCTGCTGTACGCTGCACAATAGTTGAGAAGTCAGGAAGCTAAAACTTAAAACTTAAAAAAACCTGACTGTTAAGACTTGGTGAAGTTTGAAACTGTAAGATATACAGAGTTTTTGAGGCCAGCAAATTCAGCATGTCAAAGTTCTCGGCTACATCCGTTTTTATCTCGCGTTCATTGTTGAATCAGCTGCAATGTGGGCTACTACAGCATGCTAATGCCATTACACACAGTTCACGCCCTCCGCTCTCATCCTGCGGCAGCCTGAGCACACACTCCAACCACAGCACAATCGCACACTAGAGAAATCAAGGGACAACAACCGATGCAGCCATTTTCCTCTGCTATCCTGTCTGTGACGGCTCGGTCTGAGACTACCACACCCACCTTTGCGTCTCCCATCCGTCAGCGTAAACTGCGATGAGACCATGAATGCAAAGGTTCTTGATGGGGTCCGGGCAACTGTGGCGGCCGGAGATGGACGAGCGGGGACGGTGACGGGTTGTGTGGTTGGGGCATGATTGTGTGACAAGAGGGAGCAGGCCCAGAAATAGCCTGTTTCAATCTCTCTCTGTGGACATGACCCCTTCTCCCAGCTGTAGTCAAGCTGCTCCGACGCACGCCAAGTTTCCTCTTTCCTCCTCCCCACTCACTGTTTTTTCTCACATTTGGTTACTGGTAGTTGGGCGAGTTCATGCCAGATAAGATGACATCATACTCCTCTTAGAATTCTGTTTGCATGCTCGCCTCTTAACGCATGGGCAGTTACTGTTTTTGTTTTCACTATTTGGTTTGAACCCATCTCAACTGTGGCACGGCTGGATTTACTCGAGTCCCCATAAACGCAGCGTGCTATGCGCTCACCCACTTGTACCGTGCAATCGACACACATATACACACACACACACACACACGCCTACTCACACACATCCGCATATTTAAGCAGCTGCAGTGAGAGCCGTGGGAGTTCACGATCCGCACACAAACTTAGAAACTAAACTTCAAACCCTTTCACTTGGTTCAGCTGGTCTCCGGCCAACTACGTGTATTGAGTTACTTTGAGCAGCACTAACAGATCAGGGTGTTGTGATGTCATAGAAACACTGGGTGTATGTTTTCCATTATGTGATCATTAAAATATCAATCGCAATATGTGACCTCATACTGGCAAACACCACTGTTCCATTTCCTTCAAAAAGTAGCATACAGAGAAACTACAGCATAGGCACAGTTTGCAGTTTTTCAGCTGTTTCTCCATGTGCAGTATATACTGTTCTCACTAACGCTCCCTATAGGACAGTATCACATCTGTCTGGGATGACATCATGGGCGGGGATTTCAAACTAATGGGAACTGCAGTCTTTTTCTCTCTGCAGATTCATGTCTTTGATTCCAGTGCACAACATTTATTCCTGGTGAACAGTTGTTATGCTGTGGTATTCTGAAGTACTGTTATGCTTTATGATGCAAGCACACGACCTGATCTTACACAAGGCGGTTAGCTTACTCGCAAGAGTGCTGCTGAGCCTGTGAACATAGATGATGATGCAATCAGGGTTATTGCAGCTTGAGATCATTGAATATATATATATATATATATATATATATATATATGTGTGTTTAACTGAGAGCCTCATTTCCAACTATGAACAAAAGGTCGAAACAACGTCTGAGACCTAAACCAAACCTAGACATTGTCAGGGAGTTGGAATATATATATATATACATATCTCTTTCTATGTATATATATGTATATATATACATAGAAAGAGAGAGAAAAAAGGAAAGTTTCAACGTGCAGTCTTCAACTTTTAAATATGATTACATTTCCATATCCTATCTTTTTCACCGAAATCCAGTGTAAGCAAGCTCCGTCGCACTTCACTGTAATTGGCTGGTTCAAGCGTCATGATGAGCTGGAGGCTTGACAGGTTACATCTAAAGCAGTTTGATAATGAATGTATACTCAATAACATCTACAATGTTTGTAAGTCTGGTTATTCTGTGGTTTAGGTGCTAAATGCACGCCATTTCAACCCGTTTCACGCGAGAGGTTGTGTCATAGACCTGCTGTCCTTCCCCTGCTAAAGACTAAAAGTCAGGACATCTCATTCTTTTTACGCGGCCGGTTGCATAAAGCCCCCAGACTGTATCTCAGTGCAATGCTAAATCGCTGAAATTCCTCTTTAACGAGTGAAGATCTCCCCCAAACCAGTGGCTAGCATGGCTGTTAAACGTATCCTTTGCCTGCACACTTTGTAATCTTACTTCCGTTTAACTTAGCTTAGCGTCGCAAGCCAATAACCTGTTTCTAAGTTTTTTAAAAAGATCAGGCGAGAAAATAACAATTTAGATTCCCAATATGTGATTAATTTCCGCCAAATTTCCGCTGAGGAGCTGCTAGCTGTTGTTGAGGAGCTGCTAGCTGCTAGCTGTTGTTAGACCGTCCAGTCGGCATAGAAAGTCCATGTCTACAGCTTTTTTAAAAGAGTAGACACAGTTCTGCAGTGAATGTTAACCTTTGGGTATTAAAAAAATGAAGAAAATGAAATGAAGAAACATTAATTTGGCGATAGCCTGATAGTTAGCCAGTTTGCAGCTAGCTGGCTTGCTCGCTAGTAGGTAGCGGATGGACAGACAGACAGGTTGGTTTAATTTGCTCGCTAGATGAACTACTACTTCAACTCTCTGGACCTTTGTCTACCCTTCTGGAATTGAGAGGAAAAAACACTGTCGGCATGTTCTTTTCAATTCAGTCTATTTTGTATAGCCCAAAATCACAAATGACAAATTTGCCTCAGAGGGCTTTACAATCTGCACACATACGACATCCTCTGTCCCTGGACCTCACAGCGGATCAGGAAAAACTCCCACCCCAAAAACCTTTGTCTGCTGTCGACTGGCAGGTGCACCGACATTTTTGATATTTTTGCAGATCAAAGTACTGCACACTAAGTATTGCACAGTGACGACCAGTCGTTCACGTCTTGTTATAATTGTGTCGGCAACAATTTGTAATTTGATCTGATCGATATGTATTCCTGATGCATACCTACCTAATTTAATAATCCATTTCGATGGTTAAATATGTGTTAAAGGAGTTAAAGGAGAAGTCTGGTGCTATTCTCTATTTTTCTTCTTGTTAACAAATCCTGTTTTATAGTCCCAAACCAACTGTGAATGTATTCTACTAACAAGCATTTTGTGTGTGTGTGTGTGTGTGTGTGTGTGTGTGTGTGTGTGTGTGTATCAAAGCACCAATGAGCCACACTGTTGCAATGGGTCACATCTTCCTTCATTAGCATGAACACACACACACACACATACTGCATGGTTATCCCGCAACCAGCCCCAGATACTCACAGTGGTTCTCAACCTTTTTTCAGTGATGTACCCCCGTGAAATATTCTTTTGGTTGAAAAAGCGCTGTGCCGTTAGTGTTTGATTTAATATTGAATATATACAATTCAGTTTATGAACTTACGTTTATATTTTATTGAAAATGTATTAAATAACTATTTTTAAATGATTTTTTAACGGATGCTAATTTTAAATATATTTTTTTTTTTCAAATCTCACGTACCCCCATTTGAGAACCACTGCACTAGAGCACCAAATGAGTAATCATCCACCGTGGAAAATAGTCCGCGACAAATGGCCATTTCCTGTTGTCTTATATATTTTTGACTCCTTTTTTATTGAAGTAGTAGAAGCCAATGGGCTTGGGGCTGAGAGCCACTGACAGGCTGGTGAAAGTAGTGAGCAACGGACTAATGCGTTGTTGATAACGGTCTTTTCATGATATTTGTTGACATATAGCAAAAATGCCCGATATCGCCAACCGCCTCAAATGACAGTGTTTGATCAAAGATTATTTGTACCTTCAAACAATTGCAGTTGTTGAGTTAAGCATACCTTTAAGTCCATCCTGCAAGACTGCACTTTGTGTCAGTATTTCCTCTAAAAGTAAAATCCCTGGTGCATTTTAATGCGACACAGACATCTGATCCTACAGCAGATTTCTGCATGCAGGTATCCTGTTTCTCCCTACAATTGTGATTTCTTGGTAAAAGGCATTATATACATACAGCGTATTAGTACCAGGGACATAACAGTCAGTAATTTCTCTGGCTAATGCCAGAAATAAGTCTATGATAAGCGTGGTGTGTTTACTTGTCTTTTTCAAATACAGCAACAGTGATTGTTCTGGTCAGGCGGTTCCCGAGTTTTTTTTTCTGATTTAGTGGATATAAATAGCATGCTACAAAAGTTCCCCACATTAAAATCCGTGTTTACTTTGAGAAAAGCATGCCATATGGCAACAGCGTGACATGATGGATAGCTACAGCACTCGGATATCCAGCAAAAACATTTCCAGCTCAATTTGTAGTGTGAATAATTACTTTGAAAAATCTGCTGATGTGATGACAGTAATTACGGGTGATACTTTATGTGTGGCACTCTGAATAAATCCGACGACGGAATTGGACAAGCTGAGGGAGAGGCAGGTTCTCATCGCAGGAAAATCCAAGTGACAAGACAGAAGTATTGAAACCTTCTTACTTAGGGCTGAAGGCGGAGATGTGCACCTTGTTCACTCTCCTCCTGCAAAACAAGAGGACGAGCCAAGTCCCAACTTTTATTATGAAATTCGTAGCCCTCCAGGCAAAAGATGATGCAAGCAATTTATGAAGTGAAAAGCGCTGAGAATAGTCGCATTCAGATATAGTCTTCGTGGTGTGTGAAGAGTTGCCGTCGTATATCATGGTCTCCGCTTTAGGATGAAGTGACCTTGGAACAGCGCTGTCAATCCTTTCTAGATGTGGAGGTGTTTAATGAGAGGTTGCCGTACCAGGTAAAGCACAGGGACCTCCTCACCTAGCAACGAATGTTGGAAAAGTGAAGAAAAAGCAACGATTGCTCAAAGCAATATGTCTCCGAAGGATAATAAGGGAAAAAAATCACCGTCTGAAAGCCCCACTTTTTATGTTCACCTCGAGCGTAATTGAGTTTTGCACACGTATTACTTCCAACCTCATCATATTTTATATGTTGTATCCTGGCTGCATACACAAGAGTATTTTCACACACCATAAATAATGTCCTTTTACCATTTCCTCCGGCACAATATGGAATACCACAGTTTATCTTGTCTTTTTCATTGTCAAACAACTGACTGTGGATATCGGACATAATCTTGTATGATGAATACATGTGCCGACATAAAAAAGAGGACAAGCTTCAATCTATCAGGAACCTTATTTGGTCACTTAATTAAAGATAAGGGTGTAAAATGTGCAGGACCTGTTTCAAACCGCTTCATTTTGATATTCTGTGTGCATTGTGCAGTCCTTTATGTCTGTTATCGAGAACTTAACCAGGTAATAAAGGTAATTGCGGGGCAGGTGCCATTTTCCCCATAGTGCCCAATTAGAGTTTCCTACTGCTTTTCCTGAAAAGCTTGAACTGACCCTTTTGTCTTTTTACATCTATTATTAGACATGTCTATGGCATATAACCAATCAGGTTGGACTTTGACTAATTCCCCTGGATTCATTTTTAGCATTTCCTGAGTTCTGATAAATGGCCAGGCGGGCCGATACCGATCTGTGTGTGTCACCCAATCTTGTAGTTTGAGATTCACTTGAATTAGAAATGAAAAGGCCAACAATGAAGTAGAGCAGCGCCTCTCCAAAAGCCTTATCAGCTGCTCTTCCCATTTGCAAATTTGACTCAATTAATGGAGAAAATGTGACACTTTTTTTTCCTCACTAAAATATTTGCCTTATTCAGATTCATGCCGGGGGACATTTCCTATTGACTTCAATCGGAGAACAGTGAAACGCTTAAGAGGCAGGAAGGTCGATACAAAAGGGAGAGTGTTTTAAAAAATCCTGCAAGCCAGCATAAAGGACTCGCTGTTGCATCACCTGTTTCCGCGGCTCGGACCCTTTTCCATGGCAACGGAATGCCGGTTGGGTCGTCAATGTGGGTGTAGGAATAAGCCTAGAGGAGAAACAAGCATGTGTGTAGTCTATTAGAGCTTCAAGGCAAGGACGGGCTCAGTAACACAGCCCTGAAAGAGTTACATCATTGAAGAAAAATCCTCCCCCAACCACCAACCCCCCTGTGGCTCGCGAACCAAGCACGGCTCTTTCTTTAAGCTGTTTCTCTGTTGATTGTGTAAATGAAGTAAGCGAGGAATAGCTTAGTAATTGCGTCTCTTTGTGAAATGTCAAGGGGCATTTTTCATTGCCGAGACTTCATCGTATAAATGTAGATTTTCGTCCAACCCCGAGCGAATCCCTCAAATCTGCTGACAGGAACTCATCCCTTGTGTTTGTCCTCTCCCTCCTTTTGTTTTTCCTCTCAGGAACAACAGAGCGAGTCTGTCTGATACAGGGTACAGTCGAGGCCCTCAATGGCGTCCACAATTTCATAGCGGAGAAAGTCCGCGAGATGCCCCAGAGCGCCCAGAAACCCGAGCCGGTCAGCATACTGCAGCCGCAGACCACGGTCAACCCGGACCGCGTCAAACAGGTGAGATACTGTACAGGCAGTGAGGTCACGAGGATGTGTGGTCGCTGTGTGGCGGGGAGAGGTCCCTTTCAGGCAGGACACCCTGTTTATTAGTCATCGGCTTTACTTGTTCTCTGGGCTATGACCCGCAGTCTGGTGGGGTCAGGAAAATGTGAGAGTATGTGGTTATTTTTACCTACAGTCTTTCATAGCAAGACAGAGCCGTGTGGCAGCTGCAGCCTAAACCCTTGGGATTAACAAATCGCTGAGTAAAGCGGGGACTTGTACAGTACTCTGACTCAGTGAGAGACATCCCTCTTTCCGTCAACCATTTATGCTGTTAAACCTTTCCTTTGTTACCTTTTTATGGCTACTTCAATCTTTCTATTTCTCTACAGGCCAAATTGATCGTGCCCAATAGCACAGCTGGGCTGATCATAGGCAAGGGTGGAGCCACGGTCAAAGCGGTGATGGAGCAGTCAGGGGCTTGGGTGCAGCTCTCTCAGAAGCCAGAGGGCATCAACCTGCAGGAGCGGGTGGTGACCATCAGTGGGGAGCCTGAACAGAACCGCAAGGCCGTGGAGATCATAGTGCAGAAGATCCAGGAGGACCCTCAGAGCAGCAGCTGCCTCAACATCAGCTATTCCAACGTCTCAGGCCCAGTGGCCAACTCCAACCCCACCGGCTCCCCTTACGCCAATACGGCCGAGGTGCTGCCCAATGCAGCCGCAGCGGCCGCCACGGCCTCCAGCCTTCTGGGCCAGGCCGGCTTGACGGGAATGGGCGGCTTCCCCGCGACCATGTCCAGCTTCTCTGGCAACGATCTTCTGGCCATCACCTCGGCCCTCAACACGCTGGCCAGCTACGGCTACAACACTAACACCCTAGGTCTGGGCCTCAACCCTGCAGCCGCTTCTGGGGTCCTTGCTGCAGTAGCAGCTAGTGCCAACCCGGCCGCTGCCGCCGCAGCCAACCTACTGGCCTCCTACGCTAGCGATGTCTCCGGCGGTGTTGGCCACCATGCTGCGAGCCTCGGGGGGTTCTCGCTGGGTTCTCTAGCAGCTGCTACAGGGGCCTCCAATGGTTACCTAAATGCTTCATCCCCACTGATGGCCTCCTCCCTATTGGCAACAGAGAAGCTGGGGGACGGGGCCAAGGACGTGGTTGAGATCGCTGTGCCCGAGAATCTGGTCGGTGCCATTTTGGGGAAAGGAGGGAAGACGCTGGTGGAGTACCAGGAGCTAACGGGAGCCCGCATCCAGATCTCCAAAAAGGGAGAGTTCATTCCTGGTACTCGGAACCGTAAAGTTACCATAACAGGGTCGCCAGCCGCTACGCAAGCAGCGCAGTATCTGATCAGCCAACGGATCACTTACGAGCAGGGCGTGCGCGCTACCAACCCACAAAAGGTGGGCTAAAAGGAAAAAGAAGAGGAAAGAAGGAAAGGATGAAGACAGAGATAGAAGGGAATTGAGAGGGTCACGATGAATAGAAAAAAGAAACGTCCAAATATCTGTTCAATATTTCCGTATCAAATGAAAGAATCACAAAAGGAGGAGGTGGGGGAGACAACCAAGATAAGTGTGTGTGATATGTGAATGTGTTTTTAGGACTGACGTCCTGATGTTTTTTAAAAGTTTGTGTCGAGTCCTTTTGACGATGGTGATCAGAGTAAGCTGAACTGGTCCACTGCCAAGCTGCAGATTCAAGGGTGAGGCCGCAGGGTTTCACCCTCCTCCAAAACCTCATAGCTGTTCAGTTTTTTTTGGGTTTTGTTTGGGTTTTGTTGGTTTTAATTTCAGTTGCAAACCTCAGCTCCCGGTGAGTTGAGCGAGTCGGATGAAGCTCCAGCCAGCTGATAGAGCTGTTTTACAAAACCTTGCTCTTTGCGTACAATGCAGAAGGCGCTGTGAACAGGGGAGAGGTTTTATGACAAGCACCTGAGGTCATCTCCGTCTACGGGGAAGCAATCTGCGCATAATTTCTTTAAAGAAGTCATATCTATGTTGACGTCTGTCGAATTCTGGCTCATATCATAATTGAAGTTTCTAAATTTGGGTATTTTATATTTCCATCCTTTATTTATTGACATGGTCTCATTCAAACACAAATAGATTATTTAAACCTGTGAATGCAGGTTGATCTGAATGTAAAAACAATATTAGCCTATCGCTATTTTTTATTTACAGGGATCAAATATTGTGTTGCAGTGAAAGAAATGTATAACTTAAAAAAAAAAAAAAAGCCCGGCCTGGACTTCACTGCTGCTGAGTATAGTTCAGGGGTTGAATAATCAATGTGAGAGGATAGAGGAGACACACAGGAATGTATGAATATATTTTACACGAAACACATCCTCGATGATGCTCCCACAAAACCCGGAAGCACATTTGCATATTCAGTCACAGCTACAAACACACGGAAATATGTCGTTTAACCCTTTCTTGGTGCTATAGGATTAGGTTTTTATCTCCTTATACCATGAAATCAGAATCCCTCTGGCGACTATTAAACTAAAATAAGCCGGTGTGTCGTCCAGCCCGTTAGACGCCCATTGGATCTCACCCAAACTCCAACCTTATAAAAAAGGATTGATTTCAGCTCGTCACGACGAAAAGCAATCCAGTCTTAATATCTCAAATCCATCCTCACTCCCAATGCAGGTTTTTTATTTTCTTAATCTTCGAAAAAAAATTGGCCATACTACATTTTCCCTGACGATACGTTTGCCTTAGTCACACATTTCCCAAGAATTAACTTAAAGCTCAGACTACCTTGAAGCAGTGTCTCACCAGTTCAGTCGGCACTACAAACGCGTTTTGATAAGAAAAGCTGTATGAACCAATATCTGTGAACAAAGAAACTAATGCCTTTACATTAAGGGTACCAAATAGTCAAGAGACACACACACACACACGCGCACACACACACACACACACATACACTAATGAAAGGGAAGTAGAATGACACTTGAAAAGAAGGGTTTGGACTCACTTTGTTTTCTGGGAGCCGTCCTTCCCAATTTGCATCAAGACAAAACAAAACAAAACTTCAGTTCATCAGGCAGCCTGTTATCGTTCCCAAAAACACGTTAGCGCTCACTAACTGCGGGCGGATTTAAACGCCGCGCAATGTTTGGGCATCGTTGTCTTTTTATGGGCAATCGTCGGTCTAATGCAGGGGGGGCTAATTGTCCAGAGCATTTCCCGAGCACTCGAAGATTACCGTGGCTTCCTTCTGTGCTGCTATCCATGGTGTTCATCCCGAGTACACTGGGTCTCTGAAGACTGCACTGTGAGACATTAAGACAACACAATGTAAAGCGTGTCTGTCCCCCGCCGGGACGCCAGTATATTTCAATGTGCACATCTATGTCATGTAAACCAGACCCCACCAATACTGACAGACGGGATATATTATATTATCCACAAGAGCATTTATACTCCAGCGTCTTGTGATGTTTCTGTTTACCAGCACCAATGCACTGCACTTCAATTAGCGGGCCGTTTTATTTAATTTTTTGGTTTATCACAAATTATTCCCACCGCACGTTCCTGTTACGTCCACGCTCTAAAGACATCTTTCAATTGTCCCCATCAACCCAAGCTCTATGACCAGCTCCCTGAATACACGGCTGTGAGGGTTGGTGCTGAGTGGTGTCCCAAGAAATTCAGAACCTCTCCCGTTTGGGTTTTTCTTTTTCTTTTGGGAAATTTAACGAAATGCCTTTTTCATTTCCACAAATTCACGTCCGAAGGTAAACGGATTGGAACCGAGCCTTCGCGTCCGAAACATTGCAACAGTGAGCCTTTTACTTCCGAAACTGAAATCTCTCCTTTCACCACACGCCCTTGAAGGCTTTCACGCTCATCCATGACTACAATCTGGCCACTAGTGAAACCGTAGCGTACGGATAACCTTTTACTGCCCAAGATTTTTAGCATATAATAAGATACAAGCACAAAACAAGGGGATGTTTTATCAATGCAACTGGACGGCTTGACTGCAAGGGGGGCTCTCCGATCATGACATTGTGCCAAATGCTATTTCTCTCCGCCCTCTCATTGACTTTACTCTTTCTCTCGACATTCTTACCCCACCCCCACCCCACACCCCCCTCCCCCCGCATGTTGCTGTTTCTCGACGATGCGAGACTCCTCCCGCGTCCCGGTCCGTCTGTGCTTATTCCTACACCTTGCTCTTCCCCCTCTTTCTACCCTCCTCCCCCCAACGTCTTGTCTTCTCATGGGTGGCACGCTGGCGGTGGGAGTTATGCACTATAGGTCATTAAGGGTATGAAAACATTTCCCCAGGCCGTAGAGTTCACAAGGCTAAAAATGCACAGAAAACACCTGCCTCCGAAACTGTGACGCCCACGAGACCAACCAGCAAAACGTTAGCTCAAAGTATCAAATCCCCCTCGATTGAAGAAGAACAAGCGGTTAGACCGTCGACTATGGCCTTTGAAGGGAAGAGAAAGTGTTGTTGTTGTTTAGTTTTTTTCTCTTCCTCAAGAAGGCAAATCTCGCTCGATTGGATATTCACTCGCCGGCTGAACCGACCGTTAGCAGCCTCTCTAAAACAAAGCGCAGGAAGGAACGGATCGCATACGATGGCGCGAGCAAGGCGGGAAACGTGTTTGTGACCTCAAGCCGAAAACAATGACATCCTTTATGCATATCCTCTTATCTGAAAAATGACTAGAATTCATTTCTGTGGAAATACAATATGTCATGTCATATGATCTATATGTACTTTATTGTAGCTATTCTAGTTTGTAGTCCAAATGCAGTCCAGCGTTGTTGATACAATGTGAACTATGTTATATTTGTGTGGATGATGAGAGTGCCAACTAAGCCTGATTAAGATTAGCTTCGCGATTTGTTTGTGCATTATGATGACTCATCATCAACCGGTGGTGTCCATATTTCTGTCATTGATGATTTAGTTTGACAGTAAGAAAATGTAAAGAATATTGGAAGCAATATAGTAGCATGTTGTCCTGTTTTGTGTTCTATGTCTGTTGTATGAACCTTTGAAATTACTAAGATTTTGAATGAATAGGTTTACATGTACTTTTTGTAAGTTATGAAAATGCTGCTATTTGATAAGTAAACTATACAAAAATATTTTAGTTGAAAAGATGTCTGGTCTGTTGATTAGAAACATGCTCTAAAAGGCTGGAGCATAAAACGAGGTGTATAGAATGCTATACAGTATTGGTAAGATAGTAAAAGTAATAATAGACTCCATAGTACAACCTGTGCCAAACTAGACCTCCGCAGCTTCTGAAAATTGTAGATGTGCGATCAAATGTTAGATATCAATAACTTGTTTAGAAGTGCTGATCAAGTGCCAATCAAACACCGTCTTTTAAGTTAAGAAAAAGATAATCAAATACATTACTTAAGAAAAACAAAGGACAAAGAACTTTTTTGTGCATCGTTTTTATCCCATAGGTACATAGAGTAAGAGTTAAAGATTGTGATTTTTATGGATCCATGTTGTTTTACACACCATGCATCCCTTGTGTGTTTGTTTGACCTGTGGCTTCAGTACTGCTGTCTCACAAAATGTCTCTATAGGCCAGCATGGAGTAAAGCATAACATGTTATACGCATTCATAACATACCATTAACAATCAAAAATGTGTTTGTGGAGTTAGGTGTTATCTTTTTGCACGTCTTCTATTGCATGGTATCAAAGTCAATTATGGAGAAAAAAAAGAAAAAAAAAGCTACAAAAATCTGCGAGGTGTCTCTCGCGAACATTCAAAGACATAACGCTGCATGCGGTCAAATGTAAAGCACTTAAGTTTACTCGCCTCATGTTAAAAAAAGAAAGAAAAAGAGTTGTTTTTTTATGTTGTGAGTTGGGAGGGAGCTCATTATCGTCATGTTGGCCCGAAAAAAAAGACACACACACACACACACACACACATCTCAAATCAGATTCTCATTTATCAAGTTCATGTCTCTGCACATCATCAGAGAAGATATTTTGATTTTCAGGGACAGTGAGGAGTATTAAAAATGTGAAACAAGCAAACGTGAAAATGTTATTCAGTGCATTGGCTCCTTGTGTTTTTTGTTTTTTTGGAGGATATCGGGCATGCATTTGTTTCTACTAACAGGTTGAACCTCATTGAACCTGTCCCATAATGTATTTAGTTTTTTTGTCACAGCTTGAAAGCCCAGATCTAATCTATGAATGTACCCATTTACTCTTTTTTTCTGTTGAATGTTATATCAGTCTTTAATGTAAATTCAGGGCAGGAATGTCAAATACATGTAGAGTTAATATCTATGTCAATAACAGATTTCAGCTATAGTCAGGTAGGCCTCACGCGGCCACAGTCATGATCCAGATATGTTTTTAACACAACTTCCGATTCGCTGTCAACATTATCTTGTTTGTTTGGTGTTGCATAAATGCACTTTACTGATCAGTGGGGTCATATTGGGTATGAAATGAAGCAAACCATGTTGGCTTTCAACAGTTATTTCTTTTCTTTATTGCCATTCTTGTTTTGCTCTGATGTTACTTTTATTTATTAATTCCCTTATCCTGTATGGTCTCATGAATGATGGAAAAGGGCTGGAGTCTCAGACGACATGTAGAAAAGTAGCACCTGTTTCCTCACTCGAAGGCATCCCCTTCACATTCCCTTCAGCAGAGGTTTGTGTCAATCACTGAGTGCTTTGTTTTTACCCAACGTGTGAAACCTGGAGGGGGATTTGAACCCTTTTGGCCTTTTTTTAAATTACTAATTTAGACTGATGGTTCTCATTTCTCCAGCAAACTGGGATTGGGCTGAAAGCACTGAGGGCGACCCTGTCCCCTTCAAAGTCACGCTCCCATACAACTAAACTGGGCTCACGACCACGTTCAGAGGGAAACTAGCTTTCTCCAGGAATACGGTTTGGAATACGTGGTAAACGACGGTCAATTGAAAGAAACCCCCAAAACATGCTATGAAACTACTTAAGACAAAACAAACCCAAAACACAACTAAAGGACTTGGTTTAGTTTGGTAAAAAAAACATCTTATTTTGGCTTCAAATTACTACGAAATTGAAAACGAATCGGTTCACATGAAACAAGTCCTGTGTTTCTTTGACCCATCCACCACCTTCATCTACCTCCCTTCGAGGATTTATTTGTGATGCGTCAAAAGTGAACGTAATCCACGACAATCTTCGCACTTCACACTGCAGTTTGGTTGTATGGGAGCGGACCCGTGAGGAGACGGGCCTGATGCACGCTCAACATCTGGCTGATGTTACAGCCAGATCGGCACCAGCACCTCCACGTGATACAAATCACAGAGGAAAAGCTACGAGACTTTTGAGTGGTCAAGGTTGACGTCAATCGATTGTTTCTCCCGTCATTTTGTGCCACAGACCCCTGCCGTTGCATCCACTGCTTCCCATCTGAATGCCAATTGAACTACAGTATCATTCCAAAAAAGTCGTTGTGTTTGTTTTTATTCTCACTCCAAATGCGTCCTGGACGTTCATCCGCCCCCACGGAGCCCTCTCACGAGAAGGCGAGGACTGGTTTTTAAAACACTTCAAACTGACTATACTGCTCGCTCCTCTCTTAAAAACAAGCCTGTTCTCCCTGAGTGTCACTCGCTCAGCCTCCACGACGTCACCCTTTGTGTTCCCTTTCACCGAGCGTCTGCTACTGTGTCCGCCCTTTGAAGCGGATTAAGGTATTTCTGAGCCCTTTTCGTCTGAGAAAATGCGGGATTCTTTGCCAACCTGACATGAGGCCATTTTTTTTGTCTTTGACCCTCTGAACCTCCCATGAACTTAGTTGACCTTCTTCATCAACGAGAACTCATTCATGTATGTGTTGGATATTTTGACGCCACTTTATCTGTCAAACTCTGCGAGACTGTTCTTTTTCTTTGCTGGTTATCTGGACAATTCTGCAGGGGTTGAACGCTTGCTTAGGTGTGAGCTGAAGGGAGCATGCCAATACCTTGCAACCATTTCCACGTCATTGTACATTTTCTTTCCGGGTTTCGTTTTTTTGACTTTGTTTAACCTCTGTTCTTTCCATCTCAGAGAGGGAAAAAAAATGGACTGACAGCATAAGATCAAATATTCCAACCTAAGAAAAAGTGATGTTTTCTTGTTGATTGGGTACATTTCTCTTGGATGTTAGCGACAACGGTTCTGTCTTTCGTTTGTGACGAGGAGAATCTGTGAAAGTCCACAGTGTTAACTACCTAAAGGGCTTTCTAGGACAGCATTTATATGTCTTTTAAAATGAAACTATTCAGAAATGAGAGGGAAATGTCTTTTTGTGCCATTTTAGAGAAGAAGAAAAAGTGAGAGCTTTTTATGGCAAATATTTGTCAGCAAGAGTGCCAAATAATTCCATACTAAGCCAAAAGGCAGCCAGCCTACATAATTAATGTTAGATCACTGGAATGGTTACGTCCCATTGCCACACCCCTTGAAAAACATCACCCTAATTGTACAACGTTTGAGCTCATGTACCATTATTGTTATGCTGCCAGTCTGTTTTCTGCTTTTGTCAGAGAAACATCTCAGAAGCAGTATATTTTCTAAATGACACACTGTTGGTGCAAAAAAAAAAGAAGAAAAAAAAGAAAAGACAACAGCTACTATGGTGAGGAAAATGAGAAAACGAGAGGATTTTAAAAGTGTCATTGTTTTTATTATTAGTTTATTTGAACATTATTCATTAATAGATTTAACGGTAATGACTATTTAATGTAACTGTAGTACTGTGTTTGTAAAAGAAATTCAGTGAGTTGTGTTTTATGACTCGTGGACTACCAGTGAAGTCAGCATTTCAGTGTTAATAATTGAATTGTTTTTTAAAGATTATTTTTGCGACGGCAACAAAGAGTCATTATAAATGTTCATTTTAACATCACTTGTCTTCTGTTCTTTTTTCTCCCCACCTTGTCCCTGTGCGCCGTCTCACTGAGTGAAAGGTCGAGTGTTCACACAATTGCAACCAACACGTTCTACGAATGGATCGATTTCTAGGATCCTGAATCCCAGCATTTCTTTTTTAACGTGACACAATCGCTCATATAATGAGGAGTCAGAATGTGGTGCGACAGCTATGTGGTGAAAAGCAGCATCACTTTCACACCTGGTTTACATGAAATGATTTGATGGGTTTGTTTCATAAAAATAGAATAGGAGCAGAACGGACGATGAACTGTTGCCGTGGTAATGGAGTGCTACAGGAATGAGTCCTTAAAAACCAGGAAGTGAGTCAGCACGGCTCCTTCGTCTCCAAATCAACTGTTTTTTTATGTCTTTTTTTTTGTCAGATGTCTGAAACAATGTCTCTGTCTCTTAAAAAAAAAGGCGTTTTGCTAAAAAGTCCAAATGAGAGGACTAAAGGTCCTCACTAGGACACGAGTCCTCATTTAGCTTAGTGGTGGAGACGTGAGGTCACGTGACCGCGGTGGGTTCAAAGCCTAATTATTTACTGCAATAATCCAAACTCCAATGGAAAGATGCCATTGGCTTTCTGTCGAGGGAAACCAGTGTGATTCTAACTTCTGAATTTTTATACAAAGATACATCATCCCTGCAGTACGAGGACAAAAGCAAATAGTGATCGAGCCGAATCGACATCTGTTAAAGCCAATTCATACTTTCTTTCTTACATACTTTGTAAAAGGGACAGTCGGTGTTGCGATAAATACTGTTTTCCTCCCGAGACCTGAACCAACCGGTATCTTCACCACTAATATTTGAACGGGAGGGAAATCGATTTGACAGAGGATGACTTTGACATAAACCCGGTATGACGGGACAACACACACACACACACACACACACACACACACACACGCTGACGCTGTCGTTTTACACGTCACGCCACCGGGAGTGAGTCCACAACTTGCCTCAAGTCGGTGTACTACCCGACGGTACATGTAAAAATGGCCGCCGCTCTGACCGCTATACCCCCGTGAATTCTACTCCTTTTCTTTTCTAACGATCTGTTTCCTGAGTTATCGGTGTTAGATAACGGACACTTCATTTAGGACCTCATTAAGCTAAAGGTCGCTCTGTTCTTCTGTAGAGTGGTGCTGAATTTGGTCAGAACACACTCACAAACATGAGCATGTGTTTTATTTAGTTAGTGCAAGGGGTTGGTAATCTTCAAAAACGTGTTTTTGTCAATATTTGTTGAAATTCTCTTCACATCCAAACCTCTGCTATCAGTGGCTGTCGCAGGACTGTAATAAGTCAAACAAATGTAACGATTGGGCGGTCTACCTGCTAGTCTCTGCCTGCCAGCCCTCTCTGTTCATGCACTTGTTCGTCACCGGAGTCTTCAAGCTATACTCTGGCTGCTTTCTCAACATTACCAACCCTATAGCTTTAGGCCTCTAACAGGATAGCTGCAAATATGTTATCTCCTCCCTGATCACCTATAAAGTAAACTGATTATGGGATTTTACAGGCGAAGGTTGTAAGTTATGGAATATCTGAAAGAAATTGTTCAAACATGCTGATGAAGATGTAAGTTGGGGAATGTCAATCAAGCACAGTCTATGCACACAACATAAGTAAAAACAGCGCGCTAACATGCTATCATGTTTAGCAGGTATGTTTACTATGTTCACCTCTCAGATAAGAGCTGACTTACTGACATGCTGATTAACAGGAAACACATGAGTTTTGGACCATTCCATCAAAGCTAAATATTTCAGGTTGGTCACAAACTAAAGTATTGACCATTTAAATGTGTTTCCCCAATTAATCACCAGATGAAACATCAAAAGGTATCACAATTCATCCTGATGGGAACATGAATCCAGTAGCTGATGAAAGAAATCACCCATAGGTCTTTGGGATATTTCAGTCTGGACCAAAGTGGTGTAAATTAGATTTCATTTGAGCTTTCTCTCTGTTATTTCAGGGGCTAATATGACAGGCATCTGATATTCAATGCGAGCCAATATTAGTACAATACATCAACATAAGCCATGCATGGCTGGGTTGATCATGAATACACTGCCAGAGCCGGGTTGACACAGGATTATAGGTGCACTGCACAACCTAATGAAAAGCCATTTACTCTGGTTGATATCATGGAAGACGATCTCTGTGTGAGCTCTGAGCACAGCTAGTGGGTACAATTCAAAGTTTCGCAACATGTCAGAGCGTTTAGGTTCTAAAAAGCTCAGCTGTTCAAACTACGGCCCGCTGGTCGTTTTAAATGGCCCCTCCTTTGTCCTTCTTCACGCTGCGGCACTGAATTCTCCATTCTTTCTGCGAAATCGTGAAGTAAAAAAATCTCAATCTCAATATTTCGGACAGTTACAGCGCTTTCCCTCCTTTCTCAAGCGACTCTCAGTTTCCAGAACTCAGAGATAAACGATGATTACTAATTTGATGAAGATACCGTTGGAATAAAAATTATAAAATTCTGTGTTTCTTGGTTGCTTGGGTTTCAGTGAAAGAGACGATCCTCAGAATGAGTAACTGCCTTGCAAGTACGGCCTGACACAAATACCAGCATTATAAGTCATCGGCTATATAACCACCCTGAGGTCACTGCTGTTTGGGGAACTACATGCCTCCAATTTGAATTCATAAACTCCTCTGTGTCTCTAAACCCCGAAAGTTAGAAGAAATATTTAGAGTGCTTTTAATAACTGCTACGTAGTTTAATGTTCCTATGAAAGACCACCGTATTCTCAGTCCTAATGATCTCATTTTAAACCTGTATCTGCTTTATTCCCACTGTCCAATTTGCTTTCCCCAACCAAACCAAAAGCACCTCCTCTCACATTGCAATGACAAAAAAAATCCTCCCACACTGTGCAGTGAAATCTTAATGTAAAATATTCTGCACATCTCAACCCATCCGATGTCTCCTTTCCACCCAGAATTGAGGTGTAAAACCCTGCAGCAGTATACATTTAAGGCACATTTGATTCCGGCTGTGAGAGAGGGCAGCAATGGGCTTGAATGATAAAATTGCGTTGTCAAGGTAACAAGTTGTTCTGAAGACTGCAAATATGTCGCACCGGGGGATGCTCCTATACGATATCCCAACCTGCAGCCGCCGTTAGCGCTGAACCACACCGGCTCCTGCGTTTCACTCCCTCGGCGTCAAGCAGGTGACTGCAGATGTAATATGGTTTGCATTCATAATTCAGAGATTTTTTAATGGCCGGTCTACCTTCATCAATGTTATCGAAATGATTCCCCCCCACCCCGCAAATCTCATTTGCAAAATCAAACCATTATAAGCTGTCGGAAAACCTTGAGGTGGCACCGTGGGTTTCTTTCATGTGATGAATGAAGGGAGAAAAAAAGGTGGGGACTGCTGGAGAATAGAGATGCACTGACTGAGGCACCCTTTAACATGGCTCCTGATGTAACCATGGATACCTCTATTTCATGGATGGAGTAATTTTAGCTGGAGTGGGATCTGAAGGACAGATATCACTGTTTCTGCTCTGGAACATCACATTTGATTACATCTTAAATATCAGGTTACACTCCAGATATCTCAAAGCACAGTAAACAGCAGTTTAAGCCTGCAGGGTTTGGAGGATTATAAGCCAGCAGGTGAAGAACATTGAATTTGAGGGAAAGCTGCAGAGTCGAGGATACGCTGCCATCATACATGAATCCTGTCTCTGGGTGCAGGATGCTAGTGAGACTTATCAGTTGGGTCCGAGAACAAGAGGAAGTGTCTGCACTGTCACGGCGACCATGATAGGGCCCGGCCACGAGGGATTAGAGGAGATGTAGCTGCACGATAAAGACAGAGCAGCACCTGTCTTCAAGACGGGGAACGAGGTCCTCCGTTGTCAAAGTGTCAGAACACTCTTCTGCCAAATAAATTCACTTCTTCAGGGCCGGGTTTTGGACGGGGAAGAAATTGTTCTAATCCATCAGGAACCGTGCCATGATTAAATCTAGACGCCAACCAACACTTTGTCAAACTACAGACATAGAGCGTTATGGGTCTGACTTAAATGCAGCAGTGCAGACGGAGAAGTTTGTGTCAGCAAAGGGAAACAGTGACATCAGCCGTGGCTACGCTGAGCTAATCGTACACTTATGGAAATGACCTGGACCTATTTCTTTGCATGCTGAATGCAGAATATACAGTAATATGGGTGCTATTATTCAGCTCTGTCAAATGCTCTCTGACTCCACCTGCTGGTATTATCCAGCGCTTACATTCACACACACGCACACACACAAACACACACTAGAAAATGAAAAAATCTGCATGTACAAAGACCGGCAACTGGAGTGGGGCGAGTGGGGATGGGTGCTGTTCTGTGCCTCTTGGCCTGTGCAGGGCGGTGGCAGGAAAGGCAGATGATTGAAGTCGACATTTGATCTTTGTGCCAATATTCAAATTATTTATACTCGCCCATTTTCAGGCCAGTTGGCCCAAGCATTTCGGTGAAAGGCGAAGTGCAGCTTGCTTGATATGTCACCCTGTTGAGATTACAAGGCGATCTGACTGTGGAGTAACACCCAGTAGAATGATTACACTGCAGGCTTTTGTGGCTTCTTTTGGGGTCTTTTTTGGGGGGGCCTTCTGTTGTTGGTTCAACATTAGAGAGACGACAGAGAGAGGGGGAAGAACAACAAAGGACCCCAGTACAACCCAAAGGGACTGTGAATTGGCAAGAATCTGGCGATCTGTCTTTTACACGCAATTAAGTTGTTTTGCATTTGAAAGTATTACGTAACAATGTACAGTATATATTAATAATTGAATAATTGCATCACAATTGTACACAAAAGGATTAATTCAGTTCACCTTATTTGCAATGGATTTCCTATGACAATGCACTTCCCAATATCAGGCTCCTGCTCGTCCATTGAGCGATCATTGATCGTCATCTGTCGGTCTCATTTTGACCTTTCTGAAAGTCATAGATTACATTAGGCCTCATCATTACTTAGGCCCTCAAACAACCAATACACATTATGTGACTTATCTAGACTACCATATAAGTTTCAGATCATAATACAAAAATATACTTGAACCAAGGTAACTAAAATATGTAAACCAGGCAAGTAACTCTAACTATTCATACTAATGAGAATCAGAATAATCTTTATTGGCCAAGTATGTGTACACATGCAAGGGATGTGACTACATTTGTTTACACAGACATAAAAATTGTTTAATGGACAGCTTTATTTGTGATTTTTAGATTTAGCATTTTTCTGATGTCGGTCATGTTTCATATGGCATTTTCTGGTGTGGTGTGTTCTTTGTGATGTGTTTCTTGCCTCCTGTGCACTGTGAGCTTTGTCTATTGTGGTCTGTATGAGTCTATTGTTGAACTGTATGCATTTTGGTGACAAATGAGTTTCCCCACTGGGGATTAATAAAGTGTTCTAATTATCTGAAAGCGAGGAACAAAGGGCAACAAAGCTGGACAGTTCAAGGTGAAGAATGGACAGAACTATTATGTACACAATTATACAAAAAAACGTAAAGAAATAAATGCTGAATGGACATGGACTGGATGATTTTTAACCTACTGTATGTGCATGTGTGCTATACAACTATTGTACATTAATGCAATTATGGACTACTTATTACCAAACATCGCAGTTCTGTCCCTCTGTATAGCGCATTCATATTGACCGCCAAGGACAACCTGGAACTATGTGGGGTCTACCTCTGTTGGTGGTCGGCTCTGTTCCAGAGCATAGCCCTAAAATATTTAATATCTAATATGTGTTGACTATAAGAAGCTCATGTAATGCACGCAGCAAGACGGCGATAGCAATTGCGCAAGTCTGCCTCGGCCCGACTCATCTCATTAAAGTGTTTCGCATCATATCGAACCAATCGTTATCGAGCCTGAAACCGGAAGCGAAGACGGAAGCGACTGCGGGAGCACCATCTCGCAACACAGCTGCTCTCTGTAGCGCCAGTTGGGGCGTGTTGACGGACCATCCTGCAGGCTGAGTTTACAGCAACTCTCCAACTCCTGTTTCCTGCTCGACTCGACAGCGCTGTCGTCTCACGGTAACGTTGCATACACACGTCAAGTTATCGGTAACCAAAGTGTCGTTTACCTGAAAAAAAAAATAACAATATAGGATGTGATATTTGATAATAACGGCTGTTCCAAGTTTTGCCGAACATGACAGATAGTTAGCTTGACGTTAGCTTAGCTAGCTCGCTGTCGCATATTTACAGGCTGCCGTCAGTACATTCCTTCTTAAATCCCCCCTGTGGGGGAATTAGGCTGCACGGCGTCGACGATACTTCAGTGCTTTGAGGCAGCTGTCATTGATTAGGCAAATAACAGAAGATAATCTGACATAATGCTGTTATACGAGCGCAATGGTACGATATAGTGCAACGGTGGAACTCGTTAACTCACCCAATCTGAGCAATAACGTCACGTTGACGCGGAAGTGGCACATTTAGTTTCCTTCTTGTGCGCGTTTTAAAGTTCAAATGTTAAAACGTCTGATTGAGCAGGATCAGGAAAACCTTTTAATGTGAAGCTGCCTTTCGCAATCTGGGTGCGGCATTGCATTTCTTTTCCATAACAGGAAAACATTTGAAGTAGGGGGGGTGGGGGGGGGGTGCACTAATTGGACTGGGATCGAGTAAAACACAAGACATGGATAACAAACTCTACCAGGGCTGCTGTACACAGTATTGTTTTTGTCGTGGGTGACATTCACATTGACTTGTTTCGTAGTCCATGTGGTTTTGGTTTTGTGTGTGAACCATCTACTACTGCTTTCTGATTCCTATTAATAGTGTTTGCATTGTTAGATTTTGTTTTACCAGACACTGAATTCAGGTTTTTCTTGAGATTTCTGAGATACAAACTTCTCCACGGCACCAGACAAGAGCAATCGCAGCATGTTGTAATTTAGCATAGCTCTAGTTAATTGCTTTAGTGACTAATACTTTTTTACCTGCATTACTCTGACCACAAGTGCATTACTCTGACCACAAGTGCATTACTCTGACCACAAGTGCATCACTCTGACCACAAGTGCATCACTCTGACCACAAGTGCATTACTCTGACCACAAGTGCATTACTCTGACCACAAGTGCATTACTCTAACCACAAGTGATCACTGCTGCCTTCATTTCCAATCATTTTAATTCTGCTAATGGCATGTAGATCTACATGCTGCTCAAGTCAAGAATCAGAATCTTTCCCCTAAATTCTTGTTGTGTTTTGCATTCGCAGTTGAAGGAAGATGTTTTTTGCCAGGAAATTCCTCAGTGGCGTCATCGATGTCGTCAGGTGAGAATCGCAGAGTCTTACCTGTCGAAGCCCAAAAGAAGTGTGGTTTGTGACCTAACCTCTTGTCATTTTTAATCCTCTCTTTGCAGCAACATCGACCCAAACCAATTTTTGCCTTCTGACCCTGTGAGTGACTTTACGTGACATGACCTGGTCCGTTTGAACATCGGCGTCCTGCTAACTCTGGATTGTAATGTTTGCTGTGACTCTCTCCCGCAGCCTCCACCACGCAGGCCAGTTGTATATGCCGAGCAGCATGAGAGTGACGAGGAGAAACAGTTCCGCAGGGTCTTCCAGCAGCTCGCCGGAGAGGTGAGTGCTATATCTACCTGTACCTCTCTTTGAAGCTCTGTTTGTTTCTGCAGTAATGGCACAATGTGTACATACATTCGATTTTATTAATACTAGAAAATAAAAGTGTAAAGGGTGTTTTAACTGTTCAAAAAGCATTTCTACAGCATTCATTTTGTTCCACCGTACAGTTGAGAATCTGTACTGGTTTCTGCTAACTTTGTGATGTTCACACTGTAAAATATTTGTCTTATAGGACATGGAAGTGAGCCCGACAGAGCTGATGGACATCCTCAACAGAATCATTACAAAGCGTAAGATGTGTGCCAGATGAATATATGACAACGAAAATGAATTTTGAAAAGAGGTGGAAAACATGGTAACATGGTTTCTTGCATTTCAGATGGAGACCTGAAGACGGATGGTTTCAGCATTGAGTCTTGTAGGAGCATGGTGGCAGTCATGGATGTATCCTTTCTATCATTCGTGGGCGTTATGTGTCGTGTGATCTAGGCGGCGGCGGATATGAAGCCAACTGTGTCGGCGCAGTAAGAAAAACACACACACTCAACTGACTATAAAAAGGGATGTGTTTGCCCACCGGACTCCGTCACACCCACAGCTTGTTGAAACACAATGGGCTATTACTGCCACAATTGGACATTTCAAACAGATTTCCACAATCGGGTCGAGCCTGCTCCCCTTTTTGTCCCGCTGTATTGGACGGTGTGGGTTATCCGGGGGGGGTAAAACAACAGTTGACACTCATTCACTAATGTGAATTCTTTACCACACGAATGAGGAAGTCTCGTAAAATCACGCCTTGGGCAAATACAGCGTGTCCACAGGTAATGCAACTGTATGTTTAAGATGGAGCCAAAGAAGAAAACAACGTTGTTGTCTGTCCTCCTGAACGCTGTTACAGAGTGACAGCACTGGAAGACTCGGCTTTCATGAATTCAAACAGCTCTGGAACAATATAAAGAAATGGCAGGTGAGTACAGCGGGCACTTTTCATCTGAATGTACAGTGTGCCACACTTGTTGTTTGATTAACTTCCATGGTTTACATGCACATACATCTGTATGCTGTGTTTATGAAGGGCACATTATTAATGTGGAATAAATTATTTAATTTCCTGTCAAATTAATCAAAGTAATAACCTGTTTATCAGTGATGTGACACACGGTGTTGGTGCTTGTTCAATTAAGCCTACCACACATTCCCTCCATTATTTTTTCATTCTAAAATAAATAAAAGAATGCAATTGTATTCATTTTTAAAGGAATTCTTTAAACGCATTTATTATATGGTTGTTACACCCATACTGACAGCTTGTTAGAAAGAATAGTGTGTATTCTTTCTGTCCTTCTTTCTAGGTTGTGAATCAGCTTACCGGGGAATTGTCTTAATGCGTTAAATACTTTCTATGGTTATTGTTTAGGGAGTGTACAAAACCTATGATGCAGATGGCTCCGGTGTTATCGGTGCAGATGAGTTGCCCAACTCATTCAGAGCCGCTGGTGAGTTCTTAATTTGTTTTTAAATTTCACCTATTGTTTAAATGTTGGCACCGCTGCTGAAATGATGCAGTCAAAATGAAAGTATAGTTATGAACAATTGCCAAGACACAAAAAAACATAAGCACATTGTCTGCTTTACAATTTTTTTAAAATTCTAAAATACACTTTTTGCAAATATCTTCACACAGTTATCTACGTTAGACTCATCATTCACAACTAAAAGCCTATGTGTTGTTTGCTAAACACTGCCATTGAAATACCACACTCAATATTAACTCACCTTTACCCAGAATACACCTGTGAAAACACCTGTAACCAATTAGATCACTTAGAAATCAGAAATTCAGGTTTGTTCTTTGAAACCACAATGTCGAGAGAGTTAGGACTGTGATTACAATATACTGTATTCAGTTTACAGTACAACACTCTAATATGTTCATGTCATCGTCAGTTAGTCATTGTCTGAGACTATTCTGATTATTGAAACATTGCATTTATGTTCATAGTCTATATTTACAGAACGCTACAAATGAGGGTTTTATCCTCGGCACATGCAAAAATATTATTTTTATAAGAGTTGATACAGTTTTGAACCAAGATATGTAGGATTTTTGTTTTTGTGTGCAGAGCTTTGAAAGAGGGCCCTAATTTCAGAAAGTGTATTTTAGTTTATGCAAAAACCTGTAAGAGACACAGGTAAAGCAATGAGTGCAGCGGGACTTACAACGGTGCTTTTGATTAACCGTCGACCGTCATGTGGCTGTGCATGTTTAAACAGAAAAGAATGCACTTTTTGTAAAATGGTTTCATAAAACAGAAACAAGATCAATTAGCCATTATTAATAATTTAAAAAAAGGTTATAAATATATAAGTGGACACGAGCTATAGACCCTTAGCCAACTTTTTCTGAACTCTGTTGAACGCCTCACATCTTTGAGCTGCAGTTAATGATTTGAATATCACACCAGCATTTTGTATATATTTGTGTTCTCATCATCTGCTTCTCTCTTCCCCAGGCTTCCCCCTCAATGACCAGCTGTTCGACATGATCATCCGCAGATACAGCGACGAAAGCGGCAACATGGACTTTGACAACTACATTGGCTGCCTTGTGAGGCTGGATGCCATGTGCCGTGAGTCTGAAAGACCAGAGCTGAAATAAATGGGTTCAATGTGTTGGTGTAGCAGCTGTGTGATACGAATGATTGAGGCTGAAGATAAGATGGAACTCTATTAATCCCAGAGGAAGTTTTATTAAAGATTACAACAGAATAGCAAAAAATATATAATAACAATTATGAAGTGTAAAATAAATAATACTGACAGCATTGCAAAATATAATACAGTAGCAATAAGAGTAAGGTAAATAAAGTAAAACAATTCTAAAACTACAAAGCGTATAAGAAGTGATGCTACACTAGTGCCTAATGGAAACTAAAATAGAAAAATAATAGTTATACAAGTTATATTGTAGTGTCCGATTTGTCAGCTGTCCTTTCTGCAGAATGGGTTGTTTGATGATAAAATCTGTTCTGATTCAGGTGCCTTCAAAACCCTGGATAAGGATAACAACGGGACTATCAAAGTCAACGTTCAGGAGGTAAGCAGATCTCAGCTCTTTGAAATCTCAGTGGGGTTTGACTGGAATTCAGAGTTCTATAGTCATCCTCTCTGCTTGTGTCTTTTCAGTGGCTTCAGCTGACCATGTACTCTTGAGTCCAGACGACGCTGTCCCTCCTGCTTGGAACCACTTTGTTTGTTAGCACAACATTTTCTCAACCATCCCTACACACTCCCCATTATTCAGCAAATCCCTTGTGTGTGCAGGTTTCTTTTTTTTCCAATTTAATGCAATGCAGGCGTAGTGGGATTGTTTGTCGTTCCATTATACTTGTGAGACAGAAATTACTGTATTGGCAACCCAGAAAAGTATAAACCTGCATTCACAAAGGTCCCCATCAGGTGCATAAAGACGACAGGATTTTGGTCCGCTTGTTTGGTATTTGCTTTTGACCTTCCTCGTGCAACGAGAGGAGGCAGGCCAATATCGAGATGTTTTATACGCAGGGAAATTTGTACAAATGTAATGTGAAAAAGCTGGAAGCTCCATTTTCGTATGTGGCTGGTCTCACAAAAGATTGTATGTCGAGAGGGATCTGTGGAGGTCGGCCAATCATAGAGTTTGCTCCGAGACTGTTTTACCGCTAAAATGTGGACGTTGGACAAAAATTTGAATTTTTCTGCTGGAGTGAACAGAAGTAAACAATGCAAAGCTGTGGCTTGGTTAACCGTGTTTCTGTTTGTCATTTGGACACGCGCACAGTTGCTGCCGATGCTTTTGCCTAATTATAGCCTTCTCACAACTATGTGGGCGTGTACAGATGATTGATTGACATCTTCGTGTCTGCTGTTATCTTTTTCCATTACACCTTTAGCGTTCGCATTAGCACACACAGTGTGAAGTCTCAGAAAAGCGCCACCCAATTTCAATCTGAGCAGAGTGAGTAACTGGAAAAACCTGTGAGGTTGTGCAGCGGCCTTAAAGAGGGCGTTAATGTACCCAAAAAGCAAATCAGTCCTTGCAGTTTAAAGGCTCAGCATGCTGCATGTTTTTCAATTCAGAGAATTACTCCAGCTCATCGAAAATTAATTCACTCATAAGAATCACAAAGGTGTAAGTTTGTGTGTACACACCTGTGTGGCCCAGAGAAGAGGCCTACATGTGGTTTAGGGAAACGGGTTTGGGTGGACCATGTCTTTTGCAGAGACTTTCAGCTTCATAAAGTTACACTTGTAGCTAAAGTTTCCCTATTTTGATTAGTCTGACTCGACATTCTCCACCTCTTCCGCTGTCTATACCATCTGTCTTGCGAGGGCATTGATGTTCTATTTGTTACACCACAGTCCTATTCATTATCTTTGTGAAACCAGCCCCAAGCCTCACTGACTGGAGATTCTTGTTCACTCAAACAACAATGTGGGACAGCTTGCCTTTTTTTTTTTATATTACTTAAAGAATATTAAGTTAGATGTGTAAATTACTGTACACTCACACCACAGCCTATTGCAAGCAGATCATAATTTAATGATTTGCATCAGAGTTGCACTGTATATGCATTGCAGTAAGGAACATCAGTGCTTTCTCCTTATACTGATGCACATTAACATCCGATGAGGCATTGCTTTGTTTTGGCATGCTAATATGTTGCAGTTTAAATGCTGGCAATGCCATTTGGCCATAGCACCATCTATGTTTCAGCTCACCAACCACTACGTATCGCTGTGTACTTGTTCAAAATGCCTGCACCGGATAACGCCAGCACAATGTGTAAATTGATAATATATAACGTGTGTATGCCACTAATGCATGCAGCCAATAGTAGTGATGGCATAATCAAGTGTTCTTAACCATGTAGTTATAGCCACAACCATTAAACTGTTACTGAATGCTGGGTGAAATAAATACCTGTGCCATATTTGGAATAAAAAGGGTATATTATATGTGTCTAACTTATTCTTGATGCACTACGAACAGTTGTCGCAGGCTACTTTGAGTCATTGGCCAATGACTAATGGAGGCTCCTTTAGGCTGAACTGGGATCTGCTTCTGCACCATTCAGATTGGCATTGGCTATTCAATTGTAAATAGATCCCAGTCCAATATATCTTTGCTCAAATAGGGAGTTGTAGCCAATATTTAGCAAATGAATACAGATCAGTGTGCTGTTTAAAAGCTTATGTATGTAACCGAATCCTAATAGGCTTTAATGCAAAGACACTTCATTATATGTATTGTTCCTATTGCGTATGTTGCTGTTACTGAGCTACACTGTTGCTGTTACTGAGCTACACAGTTGCTGTGTAAATGTGTGTGCGTGTGCGTGTGCATGTGCGTGTGTGTGTGTGTGTGTGTGTGTGTGTGTGTGTGTGTGAATATGTCTGTGCGCGCGCGCGCTGGTTGTTGAATCAAGTCAAGTTAGTCAACGATACCAGGGAATACGCATGCTCCTTCAAAATAAAAGCACCTTGTTACAACAGGGAAAGTATAAGAAATAAAACAAAGTAATGTAATTAGCGAAATCACAAGATGAATCGTCGTTATGGTTTAACGCGAAAGCAATACGTAAAGGCCCTGTACTATAGCTATACTAATACCGCTATGTCCGTCAATAATCATTCAACCGGCAGCGCTAACTCAGCCAACTCGTTTACGAACGTTACCGGACATCTTTTGTGTAGCGTTAGCTTCGCACTGGCTAGCTTGACAGTAGCTATATTGTCCATAAGGAAGTTTATCATTACGTTTCTGGATCAAATCCCAACTTCTTAGACTTGGGGGTATGTTCACCATCTCGTTAACATTTTTTTTGTCGTTATGGTATCCCTCGTGAGGTGAGGTTACGCGAACCAAGGGCTTCATTAGCCGTTTCTGACTAACGAAGCGTTAGCTGACGTTGTCTTGCTGCAAAGAGAGCTAACCTAGTGTGTGCCGTTGTGTAGCATTATACCAAGGCTAGTGGACTAAATGCATGTTTCACCATATGAGGGAAATTACAGAGCGTTTTACTCGTAAACATATCGGGGCAGTGTGGGTATCGAGGTGTCTAAATGAGTAACTACGAGTGGACGCTACATATAGCTTTAGCTAGCTAGTTAACCAGTCTGTCGCGTGCGTACAGCGACTGTAGCATCGTCCATTGTCCATAGACTCTCACGGCTAGGACTGACACTGTTATCATCACGCTCAACCTGCTCCATTCCCCCGATTCACGGTATGAAAACCGCTAAACCTGTGCGTGTAACTACGTTACAGTTAAAATGTTGTCCATATTAATTCATTATTTATTCAGCTGTCATATTCAACCAGCCGGGCTCGTTATTCCCGCACCGCACGGCCATTGCCCAGCTGTTGAGCCTGAACGAGCGGTGATACTCACGTTACTTCCCTCATCCTTCAAGTCAACCCTTTTGTGCGGAGACTTTAATCTCGGTCTCAAATGTGATTTGCGAGATCGAGTTCGTGATTGATGCAGGAGTGACACACGTGAGTGGATTCATCAACGTGCTCTTTTGACTTTGTTGTTAGCACAACACCGCCTGACAGACAGCTGAAGCTCAGCAGAGACTACAAAGTAGCTGGACACCTATTGACACCGCGGGGAGGAGGATGTCTTCGCCAGTGTACTCCAACCAAGACAGTATTATCCGCTTCAAGAAAAGAAAAGCTCGCTTCTCTTTCAGCGAAGTCCACATCCTGTTGGATGAAGTGAGGAAGCATCGGATGGTTGTTGTGGGTATGTGATTTTTAAGTGCTGATCCCAATCAGAGTTTAGATGATTGCACTTTTGGTTTGTGCTTGGGTACCCAGGAAGTTGGTGATCAAAAATATTAACTAAACAAAGCTAAGCAGAGGAAATAAAAGCGTTTGGTGGTGCACAGGTATAATAGGCATTGCAGTAAATCTGTGAATATTGTAAGATGTTGAATGTGACCTGATCACTGTCAAAAGGCATTTGAAAGGAAGTGCTTAGGGATATTTTTTGCTCTCTCTCTCCTCCCGAAGGCAAATTCAATCGTGGTGTGCAAACGGACGTGAAGAAGCGAACGTGGGCAGAAATCACCGCACGTGTCAATGAGATCGGGGAGTGCCAACGGGAGGTCATCGAGGTCATCAAGAAATGGTCGGACCTGAAGTGTGACACCAAGCGGAAGGTGGCCGCCATGCGGTCGGGGGCGGTGCCCAACAGGGGCCTCAACTCTCGTCTCTCTCGAGACCTAAATCAGACTGAGAAAATAGTGCTGCAGATCCTGGAGATGGACAAGGAAGATCAGAGCTCGGCTGACTTTGGCCCTCTGGGAGATGATGACGATGTGCAAGATGAGGAGGAAGAAATGGATGAGGATATGATTGGAATGCAGAGTTCTCCGAATGGCGCGATGGACCCAGCAACCTCATACAGCATGAGTGAGTGCCCAAAATGTCTGAACATCACTGAAGCTCAAATGTCTACGTAACACACCAAATAATAATGTCCCCTTTCTCTTAGAGTATTTTGCTCCACTAGTGGCTCACATTTGACAATTTCTGTGTGTTTTAAACCATTTAAAATGCTTTGCATGTTGCAGGAGACACTTCACAACCTGCCTTTGATGTGCAGTACGAGGTTCCTGCAACAGAAGGTGAGTTGTCAAGATTTAGAAGATTTTTCGCAACATGTTTGAGCAATAAGACAACACTGACGAGCATTTTTTTTTCTTTCTCTTTGACTCAAGATGCTGAAGCTGCATTTGGAGACTCGGACGATGACCAAAGGGATGAGGCGCCTCTTTCCACCCAGGCTGCAAAACCAACAGAGGATCACCAAGCGAACAACGGCCTCCAGAAACAAGGACAGCCGTCATCCGCGCCGCCGGCGACGGCCTCGCATCCAACGCCCAGCCAGCGCTCGCAGAGCACGAGGGACAGCATTCTGCACAGCGCGTCGCTGAGCCTTCAAGAGCAGCACGCCACCAACATCCTGCTGGAGACGGTCTCGCGCTCCCTGGAGCTTCTGTCCGAGTCGGTGCAGCAGCTGGCGGAGACCCAGCAGGAGTTTGTGCGCGAGTCGCTGCAGCTCCAGCGCGAGACGGTGCAGGTTCTCAGAGACTTCACGGGCGGAGCCATCTCGCTCATGCACGATAAACTGAACGGACGGCCGGCGTTATAGCGGCAAAACAGAGACGCCCAGTTGTACCACTGACTGCATACATGGCCTTCGGGTCAGACTCCACTGCTGGTTACTGTACTTTTTGATAGTACCCATCAGATTTGTTGTTGTTCTATTTTACAACTGTATTCGTAGAAACATTGCATCGATGGATTTACTGTCTGTGAGGTTGCAGGGGAAAGGATTGAGAAAATAACCGATGTTGGTCACGAAGAAAGAGCATGTGGAGGTTTTGGGTTTTTTTGCTACTGAAAGTGAGTCTCCTACCACTTACGCTGTAAAGCTTCTTCTTTTTTTTCTTCTTTTTTTACTACGCATACACAACATTTACAGCCTTTTACATTCTTTTAACGTTGACATTTAAAGAATGAATCTTTGATTTAGAAAAGGTCTGGACGAATCCGTTCATGTGTCCTGGTCTAACTTGTAGTTGCATCAGTGTCTGGAGATTATCAAGTACTGTAAAGGTGAGTGGATTTCAGCACCTGACCATTATATGGTCTATATGTCTGAGTGCTAAACAAGGTGTGTTAGATATTTTTGAAAATACCTGTAACTGAATATGTTTTGATTGTCTGTCAGATTTTTTTTTTTTTGTATTTGTACAATGCAAACATGAACACTTGAATATGTTTTAATAATTTCTTTTAAATATGATTAAATCCCTTATGTATTTAAACAGAACAAATGTCATTTTACTAGCAATGAAGTGCTATGTGGACACTCTTCAATCCATCTGGATCTTCCCCGTCTGGCGTTTTATTGGCTTATAGACCGTATTTTGTATTGTTTATGGAGATGCACAATTTCAAATATCCTTTACATTTTCTAATAGACGAAAAACAGCAGTAGTGGTTCAAATGTTTTTAACAAAACACTCCTCATTGGTTTGGAGGTTTGTGCTCGGACTTGGCTTTAAAACGTGTCAATGTGGCTTCAGCTGTTTGGCATCGTTTAAGTGGTTTACGTCTATACTGATGGAAAACATGTGATATGAATTACACATCCACCTCAAAGAAAACACTGAGACATTCAGTGTGTTTTCTCAGTGTCAACAAAGACCAAATTCATCCTTACGATTAATTGTGTCCAGATATTGATATATGTATTCATGTGTCATAGAGCTCCATTATTGTCCAGAAACTATTAAGAAGTGAGTCATGTTGTACTTCAGTTGGAATCGACCCCCTATGTGTAGTAATCCACCGCTGTTGTTCCTAACAAATGCACATTTCCTCCTGTTTGAATAACCAGCTGATTTTAGCCTCTTTTCAAATGAAACTATATGTGTGTCATCTGTTTTAAAGATGCACATCTGAAGTAGGCAGGACATTTACAAAATGAACAAAGTAGAATACCACTAGACCATAGACTGTAGCCTTATCCTTTGAGCATAGTCTTTTAGGAAGTGTAAAGCATGAATCTTTGGTTGTCTTGACTCTGTGGTCAGATGGAGACAAAGGCCCAACAGCCACAGATGTCCAGCCACTGCCGCAGCTCCATAGAAGTGGCAGTAGGGGGCTCTGCAGCCCAGTCTGCTGAGGAGACACAAGAGGAAACCATGTCCAGAGTTGGCTCTTCTCTACAGTGTACAATGTACATGACTATACTCAATTCAAATCGTTTTTAAAGTGCCTTGAGTCAGTGGGACGAATCCTGCATTCATCGTGCTTGAGCCTGTCAGAGCTGCAGCCTCAGAGCCTCTGGCAGACGACAGGACCCAACAGGAGGCGGTGGGAAAGAGACAACCTTGAGGAAATGGGGAAAGACAGTGCATGGCACTTATTAAAAGTATTTATTGTTAAAGATAACACGATAGAGGTATTAAAGATGAATGATACCAGACAAAAAAAAATCAGAGCTGGTTATAGCAGTCCATTAGAGACCGGAATAAAGCTAAAAGTACTTCATAGACAGTATACGTAGTGTTTATTACACTCCCTGTTGAGTCTTTATCATGCTGATTGGATTTAAATTCAATTGTTGTAGTCCAGATAGTCAAAGTGCTCCACTCGTAGCGCATTGCTTTAGACCCAGAGTCCAAACCAGAACCATTATTACCGTCACAGATGGGGAGTTTCTTATTTTGGTAGATTTATTGCCCACTCCCTGGGCCATTGGGTAATCTCCACAGCAATGTAGCAGTCTCATTAATGTAGAGCGATTCTGTCAAATGCATCTTTCCAACAGGGACTTCACAGGTTTAAAGTGGTGCTCAGCTGCAAATGTGTGCATGCTAAAATGTGAGCCTTAAAATGAGAGCATTACTAGAAGAAGTTGCAGAAATGCCACACGAATGGTAAAAACTGAAAAAACAAACACATTTAAATCATGATTTTGCTGTGGCTCTGCTTAATACACTCCTTACACGCTTATCATTTACAAATGCATGTGAATGCAAAAATATTTTCTTTCCATTGACAAAGTTTACTCAGACCAAGCTGAAGTTTGAGATGAACATTTGAACGTTTCCACCTTTTAGCATAAAGATGCATCTGTAAGGATGTGATTAGATTTTAGGATGGGGGTTGCCTGGTTTGCAGAGTTCCATTCTTAATTACACATGAAGAACACAGACGCGAGCGCAGACACACACACACACACACACACACACACACACGCATAAAGAGGGAGAGTTAAGTCACATGGCATTGTTCCCCTGCTGCAGCCCCTTCTGCTCTCAGTTGGCTAAACAGCTGCCGGGGGCCGGCCCTGCGTGCCGCAGCAGGGAGGAGGAGGAGGAGGAGGAGGAAAAGGAGGAGGGGGAGGAGAAGGAGGAGGAGGCGGGATGCAGCAGGGGTGCACCAGTCCGCTGGGGGCTTCCCTTCCATATAGCTGGAAGGCAGGGGGCAGCATTAGTGTCTGGCTTGGAGAGGGGGGTCCTGAATAGGCAGCTGTATTCACATTGTGCTCCGGTCTTTTACCTTCAGTTCTTTACGGAGCCCTTAAACCTGAGACTTAAGCCTCTCTGAAAGGGCATTATTCACTTTGAGTACCATAAAACTGTATTCTGCCCCGTCTCCTGTCTGTAGAATAAAATACACTCTCTTTTACTTGGAAAGGGAATATTTACACTAAATCTGTGCTTGATTGAATTCAGATATTGAATTCCTGCATATGGCTGCATTTCTCTGTACTTTTCCACAACAGTTCATGTGGGTGAATCTCATGCTGCATGGTCAACAATAGGCTTATACACAGTGAATATATACTGTGCATTTTAACTTGTTGTTATTCGCTTTGGATTAAAGCATCAGCTAAATGAAATGTAATGTAACTAGTGGCATTGCATATAAAGAAACTGCATACAAGAGAGGAGTTTGATTGGACAACATATTGTCCACAAGTGCCAGTAGAGCCGTTCTATGTTGCTCCGTTCTTCATCTTTCTCCCAGCAGCATCCTGTAGACGTTTGTTCACGTTTCTACAGAGTTGCTGGACATCTGGCCATAAGAGGCCTGGACTTAGAGAGCCACAATGTAAAGGGGGAAAAATAAATCTCTCCATCGATCTGTCCCTCTGCAAGTCTATATGTACGTTCCCTCCCCCTTTCTATTGCCCCAGTTGACCCCGGTGCCCTTTTCCTTTTCTTCAGTTTTCGCCCCCACCTGTTCTCATTCCCTCGTTCCTCCCAGCTCCCTCTTTCATCCGCCATCTGCCAGCGGAGGACCGAGTCTGGGCCTGCAGAGCAAAAGGTATGAAGGGCTGGAGGAAAGGCCGCTCCGCCGCTCGGCCTGGACGGGATTGAATAATTGTGATGCCTCCTTTTGTGCCTCGACAAAAGGGTAATTAATACATCTGCTGCTGAGGCAAACAGTTGTGCTTCATTTACCTCGTCGTCTCTGTTGACTCGGGGTGGAGTGATCAGTAACTCACAGAGACAGACTTGTCTGGCCCATATGTTGAGGCAATAATCAGAGTGTATATTAGAAGACTTTCATATAAAATGTTTTGGTAACGCCCATGTCTATGATGCATTATAAACATACTTATAAACTGTTAGGACCTGCTTATAGCACTGCAACACATAATGAGCATTAAGACAAACGTCATAATGTGTTATAACAATAACGATAACACATTATAGCGCATTTTACAATGACTCATAAGGTTACATGCCATGATAAGTAATTGCTGGTCACTCACTGACATTTCTTCTTCGAAGCCTCATAGTGTATTATAATTCATAGTTCTAATGGATTATAATCTTTTTTTTTATAACATATCATAATCCCTGTTATAATGCATTATAATAGAGTTCTGCAGGAATGAGTCGGTACTTTTGGTTTTTCCAATGTGTTGCTGGTGAGATATAAAGTCTGATTTAAGGTCTGTGGTTCAACACACGCTGAAGAGATTTAAAAGTTTTGTCCCACGATATAAAATATGTCAGTAAATACCTCTCTGCTGAGTTTTGAAGCTTTTCCGTGTCTTAAAAAAGAAGGAGAACCAGTGTGATGCGAACTTCGTTGATCTACAAAAAATACATCATACCTGCAGGGCTCTATTGTAGTCATTGTTGGCTTAAAAAGTACATAAATATATGCAAGAACAACACACAAAACAACTCCTTTAGCAAGTTTATACATTATAGAAAAGAGTTTAATATATTATAACGATGGGAATTAAAAAACACTTGTATCCTTGCAAAACATGTCAGCGAGTGACCCAAATTATTATGATACTTGATCCCCTATATGTCATTATAAAAACGTTTACGATATCCAGAGCCTTAATATAGCAGCAAACACCTATTGCTTATATAAAGAGAAAGTAATATGACTGTTAGCGCCGGTAGCTTGTTGCAGGAAACAGGACCATGAAGCCCAGAAAAGGAGACAATGAGATGACTCACAGCAGCACATTAGCGGTTCACCCAGGGGGATGACGGATGCTGTCGCACCGCGTCGAGCTTGCAAGCTGTTCATGAATAATGGGCCCAAAACAGGACGGAGACACCTGAGCCCAACTCTTTGTCTCCAATAGCCAACATACCGACATTATAGAGCTCATTGTGGACAACGGTAGGGAGCCACGGCCCAGCAGCAAAGCAGGCCCTGATTTTAAGTTGATGGGATAGTGATAATGAGGGAGTATGTTGATGGATTGTTGGTGATTAATGTCACATTATGATATCGATGCAATGGATCAATGAAGGAAATGTCATGTTTAAAAATAACTTTTGACAAACAGTTTTGCTAAAACTGCTTTTGTCTAACTTGTCTATCAGATAAAGGATTCATCTCTGTACTGTACCACTCTTCTCTCTCTCTTTCTGTATGAATTCATGCACCGTTAATGCACATTACTTTGCTGTCTTTGTGCTTTCTTTCCTCACAGGTTGACATGGATTGCTAGTATCATTATTATTATTAGTTGCATTGCTATTCTAAGTATGGCCAATACCATTCCTGCTTTTATTATCATTATTATTCTATTACATCAACTCTGGCTGCTATTCTTGGTATTCATAACCTCTTCATCATCCTACTAATCTCATTACATGAATCATTTCTGTCATATTCATGTAATGTGCTGTAATTGTGTTACGTTGTTCATTCTGGTCACATGACATTTATTGCTTCTGTCCATCCTGATAGAGGGATCCTCCTCTGTTGCTCTGCTGGAGGTTTCTTCGGGGTTTTTTTTCCCTGATCCGATGTGACGTCCCGGGACAGAGGATGTCTTCCAGATTGTAAAGCTCTGAGGCAAATTTGTCATTTGTGATTTTGCTCTATACAAAATAAATGTAATTGAATTAAAAACATACACATACAGTATTGTAAGTCTTTGCAAAGCCAAACCCTTTTTTATTCAAAACTATATCAACTCTTCTAAAAATGTTATTGTTGCATCACATAAACAGCTCTCACATGAGTACAAACAAGGTATCTTGACTATGAACACATATTTATATTCTCAATACTTATAATCGTATCAGACACAATTACTTTAATTAACGGGAGATGAAATGAACATATTACAGTATTATACTGTAAACCAAATACAGTATAATTGTAATTGCATTCCTCCTACACCTCTGGTGGTTACAGGTGTTTGTATAGATGCAGAATATTACATATCTAATATGTATTTCTAAATGTTAAAGTCTCTCTGTAATGCACGTTGGTCTACATTAGGGTCTAAATGCTCCATGTGAATATTTCCACCTGGTTTAACTAATCTTCAGAAGTCTAATCATGAGCCTTAAAGAGGAAGTAAAGGTTTTGTATACGTGAGGCGAAAGGAAGAGTGGACTGACTCAGGAGATACAGTGATTTGCCTAATAATGCACCTCCAGAAGCCTCCCGCCCCTCTGACTCAACCATAAATTAGCCCGATGGGGGATGTGTGCATGTTTAGGTACTCGACGACTCTGCAGCATCTTAATGAGATCAAACAATCAGCCCAATGACATGCATATACATTTTAGACTGTGTACGCACCTCCTATTGTCCCGCAGTCAGACAGCAGGCTGGGGCTGCAGGAGTGGCCACAACAGGTCGACTTCTCCCCCGAGAGCCTGTGGGGGTCAGATCTGCAGCAGCTACCCCCCCCCCCCCCCCCCCTCTTCAAGAGTCCTCAGGGAGAGGGATCTCCAAGCTGCTGTGGGCTGCGGATGAGGCAGATGCCGGCCACTCAAACTAGTGGGAGAGGTCGGCCGGGTGGGGTGGGGGTCTGACATGACTCCTCTTTGGTTCCCATGCCCCGTGGCACACTCGTGTCACACTCCTGCCAGTAATACAGATGACAACAGAGCGGGGAGCGCTGCTCACTGTCCATCTGCTGTCCTGACACAAAGACAGCGGCCTCCTCCGCCGCTGTACGGACACACGCTCAGGATGAGCGTTTACGTGCCTCCAAAGAAACACAAGCCGATGATTGTGGGACGGAGGAGATGTGGTGTGATGGATGGGAGGATGTGCTACACACACACACACACACACACACACACACACACACACACACACACACACACACACACACACACACACAGGGACACAGGTGTCAAAAAGATGTTAGACATATGTTGCTTAGTTAGTCACTGTATATACTTTATATACACTTTATATACACTGTATACTTTGCATTTGTGAACTTTCTTTATCATTTCATTTTCTTAAATTTAATACCCTCTGCTATTTAATTGTATTATATATAATGAGTATTTTTCATACTTAATATTTTAAGTCTCCTATCGTCACCTTGGCCCAAGTAATTTTTACAGGTTTTTCAGAAAACACAAAAAACTTGACCAAATGTAACAGTGGTGCACAAGCTGCCTCTAGACACGGCACAACAGGCTCACTGTAACACCGGTCAAAGTATGTTATGATTACTAATATTATGTTTAAGTGAGATTTTCATTGACAAAAATGCTAACTAAATTGCTAGCTTAAGTGCTAGCTTCAAAATGACATCTTGAAAAGCTTGTAAAATTGCCTAAGTCACATTATCTTTTGTCTTAGGTAAAATAAAATGGCCGAAGTCACACTATTGACATAGGCTGTTATACTAAAGGGGTAAAATCACATGATCTGTTCAACTGAGGATGTAGGAGATGTTACCAGAGGTGGACAGTATCATGAGGACATGATTTAGGCAAGAAAATCATTTTTGTCCAAAAATGACTTAGGCCATTATTTTAGGAAGGTGATGATATGTAACTTTGCTTGCTGCTGCCACAAAAAATGTCCCCCTGGGGATGAATAAAGTATCTATCTATCTATCTATCTATCTATCTATCTATCTATCTATCTATCTATCTATCTATCTATCTATCTATCTATCTATCTATCTATCTATCTATCTATCTATCTATCTATCTATCTATCTATCTATGACAACATGAAACAGCTGATCAACTGTCGGAGTTTGTGATTTTTGCCTTTTTTTATATAGCAGAAGAGTGGCTTTTATCTTTTTTCACATCCCAGATTTCCTTCCATTCTTCCCTCCTAAGAATTTTTGAAAGGTAATGAGATTTAATTTAGAATCCGGGGTAAAGTACCACAATCCTCGGGATCAGGAGCAGTCACTGAGCTGCTGACGTCTGGCTTACAGTCACTGCTGTGATAAGCATCTATTACCAGCTCTCTGCTCAGATCATACGCTGTAACTTTGGCTCATGTTGTGTTTATGTCCACAAGTCATGTCTCATCTTTGTGACAAATATTAGGCCAGTTCAACCTCAAAATAATAGTCAGGAGACATTGGAAATACACTTTTAATTGTAGTTCATATTAGTGATTCTTACCTCTCTTTTGTTTTAGTGACCTACAGAAATTACAGTAGAATCTAAATTGTCTCAACAGCCCTGGGTCCCCTTTTTAGAATCCCTGTCCTGGACTCAAGAGTTTGACCTCAAACTTTTGTGAGCTGCTCCTCCAGTCTTTTTGTTGTTGTACTCCTCTGCTTACTTGACATATCTGTGTGTTCGTTTCCTCCTCCGTTTGTCCTGGTTGTCCTGCAGGGAAGCGTGCCCGGACGTAGAGGGCGCCTCCTCAGGCACGCGTCCTCTGCTCGTTAGAATATGAATAGGACCCCCAAAACACCACCCACCCACTATCACCACACAGGCACGTGACGTGCACAATGTGGATTCATAAACAGGGCAGACATTTTACACCACGTTGAAATCTTTGACTTTTGTTCAAATGTTTTGTCCACTGGGGTCTGAACCCAGTTTTTTTTTAATATAATATAGTGATTGTTATGTGGAGATGGATCACATCTATATGTCCATGACGTCACTGTTCTGATGCAGAAGTGTTAAACTCTCCTCCAGGCGACGACCAAAATAACCAAACACAGATCAATATTTACTTTTTTCTTTTCTTTTTACCCTCATGTGTTGCCTTTAACATTTTTATCCGGATGCTGCTCATGGTATATTAAATGTGACATGCGGGTTTATGAGAGCAGAAGGTCGGATCTGTGTGTGCATAACACAGAGTTTAGGTGTGTTTAGCCTCGAACCAGCGACAGGTGCCGAAGCTCCTAAAATCAATACGGGGTGAGCGGTTTGTGGGTGTGCACGCGCGCGTGTGTGCGTGTGTGTGTGTTGGTGTAGGGAGGGACGCTTTGGGGAGACAATAGACGCGGCTCGGGGCCCCCACACGGTCGACCATGTGCCGTTGATTACCATACAGCTGTTCGCATGAGCTCCAGACAAAAGCAACATGATAGCCCAAATTCTGCAGCAAGCCCCTCCCCCCCCCCCCCCCCCCCCCACACACACACACACACAAACGCGCGCGCGCGAGCACCCCTGCCTCCTCCCCCATCCCCGCACCTCCTCCAGACCAGGAGTGCGACTTAGAGGCCTAGAGACGCGCACAATACGTTCTCACCCGGGACCCTGCCCCTCTTTGTCAAGCGCACACGCGCCAGAGCAATTACACTGTTGGATGTAAAGAAAGAAAAAGGGCTGGGCGCCATTCTTCCCCGCTTCCTTCTGATCTTTGTTCAGTGTGAGGCTCCAAAAAGGGAAAAGAAAAACCCTTTCCAAACAATGATCTATAAATTGTTGTTCAAGTTAACTGGATGTTTGATGAAACGCTTCATAGATTCACTGTTGACAAATCCCCCTAAATCTGATCGCCCTAAATCAAGTTTATTCTCTTATGACGTATTTTTCATATTGGGTCTATAGTCGTACTTGTTTTAACCCAATATATACAATGTTATTTATCACCAAAAGTGGTGTAGTTTGCAGTTTCCAAGCTTTTTGCAGAGTGTTAGTAGAAGCAATGCTTGAGGGCCTCACTTCCACCCCCACGTTATCTCACTCCTCTGGGCGCTTAGGATTCATAATACACATATCAGCCCGCGCCAGCTTCTTATGCATATTCCATATATGAAGCCCCCCGTCCAGGTGTAATGTGGGTTGTCTAAATCCCTAAGGCAGCCCCCCTGTGTTCCCTGGGGGTCTGCTCCGGCTCCACCTCCCTGCCCGTGACGCGCAGCCCCGGAGGGTATAAAAAACACCCAACGCCGGTTACGCACCAGAACCAAAACAAGAGAGTGGAACAGCAGGACGCAGGAGGAGAAGACCAGCATCAGGAGAAGAGACCACCACCAGGAGAAGAGACCACCAGCAGCAGAAGAGACCACCAACAGGAGAAGAGACCACCACCAGCAGAAGAGACCACCACCAGGAGAAGAGACCACCAGCAGCAGAAGAGACCACCACCAGGAGAAGAGACACGGATTTAATAAGAGACACCGGACGGATCGCAGACTTCAAAGTGATGACACTTTTTTGAGTTTTTCTTCGACATCTTTTGAGGAATATTATTGCACGAGACGAATGCGGACATCTACTTCGACGTGGAAAGCAAACTTGTGAGAGGAAATGGCACATCTCCACCTGAGATACCTCCTGGCGCTGGCTCTAGTGCACGTGGTAAGTTGGCTTCTGTTTGGTGCGAGATGAGAATGACGCACTCGAAATGTCTTTTACGCGCAGCGTGCCTGATGTGTGTTGCTTTTTTTTGTGCTTTTTTTCTCGCCATTGCAGGTTTTGTCCTCCGGTGTGTTTGAGTTGAAAATCAACTCGTTCCACACGGCGCAGCGCATCTGCAGGAGACACCGGGACTGTCACATCTTTTTCAGGATTTGCCTGAAACACCCGGAGGATGTGATCTCCGCGGAGCCGCCGTGCACCTTCGGCACCGGACACACCAACGTCATCCGGGCCGATCACACCTCCATCTCCAGCAGCGCGCCCATCAGGGTGCCCTTCCACTTCAAGTGGCCGGTAAATAAAAACTCACTGCTGTGGAGAAAGTTTAGAACAAGTTGATCTCCCATTGATGTGTCAGATATGACGATTTGCATCACTGTCAATGCACTAAACGAGTTGTTTCCTCTCTTGTAGGGAACATTTTCGTTGATCATTGAAGCCTGGAACGCTGAATCTCCCACCGAATACACAGGTACGGTTTCCTAAATCATTGGACTCTGCAGCTTTACACCAAGATGCTTCACACACGCTCTTGTGGAGGCTCTCCATCCATCAGCCGCGCGCAGCATCCTCCAGCATGTGTTGTAAAGATGTCCCCTTCCTTCTCCGCAGACAACCAAAACAACCTGGTGAGCCGCCTGGCCACCCGGAGGAGGCTGGCCATCGGAGAGGACTGGTCCCAGGACGTGCACTTCGGCGAGCAGAGCGAGCTGCGCTACTCCTACCACGTCTTCTGCGACGAGTACTACTTCGGGGAAGGCTGCGCCGAGTACTGCCGGCCGAGGGACGACACGCTGGGCCACTACACCTGCGACGAGGAGGGCAACCGCATCTGCCTGGAGGGCTGGAAGGGGAACTACTGCTCTGAGTGTGAGTAGACCCAGAGCCCTCGAGCAAGGCACCTACACCATGTTTCATGGGGAGAAAAACACCAGATTCAACCATATTCCCTAAAATACATTGATTTTAACCTGATATGATCACAAAAATAGCATTTCTTAAGCAAATAGTTAATTTATAATTGTGATAAAAGCCTATTTAGATCTACTTTGTTTGTTATAGCATTTCTCAAAAACCAAGTCACTAACTATTTGACACTACTTGGAAACACTTTACCTGTTTAATGAAATAGAATGTGGCGAAAAGAAGTGCAGATTAGAGTCAAATGCAGGGGGAAAAAAGCAATAGAATAAACTCATTAAGTTAACAGCCTCCTTGTGAAAACAGTTTCCTCAAATAGAGGGTGGCCTCGCACGAGTTTCCAATCCATAGCTCTCCAAACACAAACCAAACCAAAGCAAACACACATTAACATGTGAGCAATAAAGATATCCAGAGAACACTGAGAGTACCGAGTGGAGAAGGACACAAATCAGAGAGGGACTATACATATTTGCAAAGAAAGACCACCCAAGCCTTTTCTCCTCATTAAACTTGTAAAATCTAGACTCAAGTTTTGTCAAGGCAGGGATGAAAAGTGTTTTCGTGATTCTTGATCTCACACAAAGACTGGAGTCTTTTCAGAGTGTTTTATTCCTCTGACTGATGTCCCGCTGGGTTGTGTGTCACTCTTCTGCAAGACGGTCTCCAGTGTTCCATCTGCTTTTTGTTCTGTTACAAAGAGAGAAAGAGCTGAGGCCCCAAACACACACACACACACACACACACACACACACACACACACACACACACACACACACACGCACAGATCACCTTGAAAAATGTGTGTGTGTGTGTGTGTGTGTGTGTGTGTGTGTGTGTGTGTGTGTGTGTGTGTGTGTGTGTGTGTGTTTGTGTGTGTGTGTGTGTGTGTGTGTGTGTAATTGGGAGATAAAAGAAAGCGTTTTTCTCCGGCAGTGTGCCTACCAGCTGCTTGGCTTAATACTTAACCAACAGTGAAGTCTGGAGCAGGGCTGGGGTCAGACAGGGGCCCCTGTACGTGTGTGTGTGTGTGTGTGTGTGTGTGTGTGTGTGTGTGTGTGTGTGTGTGTGTGTGTGTGTGTGTGTGTGTGTGTGTGTGTGTGTGTGTATGTGTGTGATGTATGAGAAGGCGTGCCCATTGTAATCACACACCCTCCCTTTCCCCTCTCCTCTGCAGCCATCTGCTCGGCGGACTGCAGCGAGAAGCACGGCTACTGCGAGGCCCCTGGGGGCTGTACGTGCCGCATGGGCTGGCAGGGCCCCTCCTGCAAGGAGTGCGTCCGCTACCCGGGCTGCCTCCACGGGACGTGCAGCCAGCCGTGGCAGTGCACCTGTCAGGAGGGCTGGGGGGGGCTCTTCTGCGACCAGGACCTCAACTACTGCACCAACCACAAGCCCTGCGCCAACGGGGCCACCTGCACCAACACGGGCCAGGGCAGCTACACCTGCACCTGCCGGCCCGGCTACGGGGGCACCAACTGTGAGCTGGAGACCAACGAGTGCGACAGCAACCCCTGCAAGAACGGAGGCAGCTGCAACGTGAGTAATAATACAACGCATTGGTTGTTGCTGTTTCCCCTGATCTCATCTGGAATGCACAGTGAAGATGAACAGCTACCCTTCTAAACACACAGAACACCTCCAGCACCAGACTTCCCCCTTTAATGTTCCCTTCCTTCCCTCCCTCGCTCCGCAGGACCTAGAGAACGACTACTCGTGCACCTGCCCGCAGGGCTTCTACGGCAAGAACTGCGAGATCATCGCCATGACGTGCGCCGACGGGCCTTGCTTCAACGGCGGCACCTGCGTGGAGACGACGACCGGCGGCTACACCTGCCGCTGCCCCCCCAGCTACACCGGCTCCAACTGCGAGAAGAAGCTGGACCGCTGCAGCAACAGGCCCTGTCTGAACGGTGAGTGGCGACACCCGGTGGCCGAAGCGCGAACTGTAGCTGCCGACGCTCCTGCAACGATGCCCCGCAAGTTCACGCAGAGAGCGTAAAGTGTAACGCGTGTCCTTCTCTGTCCCGTGTCATGCAGGCGGTGAGTGCCTGGACCTCGGCCAGAGCGTCCTGTGCCGCTGTCAGGCGGCCTTCACCGGCGCCAACTGCCAGGTGAACATCGACGATTGCGCCTCCACCCCGTGCCAGAACGCCGGCACCTGCCAGGACGGCGTGAGCGACTACACCTGCTCCTGCACCCTGGGGTACACGGGCAAGAACTGCAGCGTGCGCTCCGACGCCTGCGGCGCCCGCCCGTGCCAGAACGGCGGCACCTGCTTCACCCACTTCACCGGGCCCGTGTGCCAGTGCCCCAAGGGCTTCATGGGCCCGAGCTGCGAGTTCACGCTGCAGCCCAGCTTCAAGCCGGCGCTGCGCCAGACCTCGCAGCCCTCCTCCGCGACTCTCACCGTCTCCTGCGTCCTGGCCGTCCTGGTGCTGGTCCTGGCCGCGGGCATCGTGCTTCTGAGGAGGAGGAAGAGGGGGCTGCAGGGGAGGAAGCAGCTGAACGACAGCGCGGTGTACAACGACTTGGAGACGGTCAACAACCAGGGAGGGAGCGAGAGGGAGGCCTTCCTCGGCCCCAACGGCCTGTTCAAGATCAGCAACGGGACGGCCCGCCTCAGCCTGTCCCTCTGCCCGGACGGGAGGCCCGGCTACCGGCAGAACCCCGCGGAGAGCAGCCTGGTCCGGGGCGAGCGCCAGGACTTTATGTGGAGGGACGAGGCCGGCCCGGGCTCTGGCGCCGGGCTGAGATGAGGACACATGCACGTTCTCACCGGGTGAAGGAATATTATTAATATTAGCACTTGCTGCTCCTCGCGCTTCACGCACAGTGAAGGAGCGAGATGAAAACCACTCTGCTCGTGCAGAAGATAATGTACCATTAAAAATGTAAGCGAAAGAAACTAAAATATCGACGAATGAATTATTCTGATGAAGACGATTTACAAAGATTATTGAAAATGTATATGGGGCAAAGCTCTTCCACGTTCAAGACCCAAAGACATAAATAATATGATCCACTCTTCATAGGACCTACAACTCAAACCAAAAGCAGGAAGTCACACTCTTTGGAAAACCTGCCCAAAAAAAGAATAATGTTTGACTGGGTTATTGTTTGTAATATGTTTGATTGTTTCTCATTTGTTTTTTAAAACATTGCATTTTTTGTTTTGCTTTTTCAATCTTCCTTTGGACATTATTTCCTTATTGTGCGTACCATCATTTTGCATTCTTTATATTATTTATTTATTTGAAAACGTATGTTTCAGGCTCCACTTTGATTGTCACAGATGTAGAAATATATATTTATACGATGCCGAATGAAGACCGACGCTTGATGGATGTTTTATGGGGCTCTGAGGGCCGTGTGAAATATCCCAAAGATATCCAGAGCAGGTGTAAGAAAGAAGTCAGCCATTACTGTAATTTATATTTATATAGCTTATATACTACTGATCACATTGCTCCTTCACGTGCCATTTTTGTGTTCATACCAAAGTTTATGTTATGTTATGTTTCCATTCACATTATTTAATTTCATCGTGTTGTGGTTGTGATGTATAATAAAAGATTTGCTTTGATGCGACTCTGGATTGAAGTCTCTGTTGTGATTGTTTTCTCAATTAATCGGCTGCTTTTTTTTGTATAAGAAAAAAGTTATGTTTCCTGTTTTCTCCAAAACTAAATGATGTTCATTTGACAAGTGTCTAAAACGGAGAAAAGCAGCAAATCCTCACATTTAAGAAGACAATTTAAGACATTTAGTATGGATTCTTTCATTACTGACCTCCAGTTTCTGTTTGAAAGAGCTTTTTGGATTTTTTAAAATAAATTTGTCTGTGTTAATGCATATGACATACATTTTTGGTAAGGGTGTGAGATTTCAAAGTTCAGTCTCCCACGGTCAATACAGTATACATACATGCATTTTATTATATCAGGCTCTTAATAATGTTTTAGTTTTTTTTGAATAGTAGTTAACTGTAGTTAGTTGTTTGCCCCATGGCTATTTACTGGTGGCCACTCGGGACATCGCTGCTGTCTGTGTTTAATGCAATGCATCGACATCTATGTTGATGCTAATCACAGACGTATTGATGCTATCACAGACATATGTTGATGCTATCACAGACATATCCCAGACTGTAAACACTGAAGAGGAGAGGAGTGGTGCTGTGACTGACTCCAGGCTGTCGGGACGCATGCGCGCTAGGGGGCACCAGAGAGCAGTTCTTCTAGCGTGTAGGGCACCTATGAGTACACTGCCATGCTTTATCTCATTATCTATATTTTCTATTATGAAACTTTTTGAAATGGATTTGACACCTGGAACAAAGTCCTCATGCCCTCTGCTCAATCTCTCTCTCAATCTGTGTGTGTGTGTGTGTGTGTGTGTGTGTGTGTGTGTGTGTGTGTGTGTGTGTGTGTGTGTGTGTGTGTGTGTGTGTGTGTGTGTGTGTGTGTGTGTGTGTGAGTCTTTATGATCACAGGAGTGGGGATCAGGTTCGTCGGTCTTGCAGCAAGCTGCTAATCCCCAATCAAATATCGGCTTTAAAGACCGGGGTTCAACTCCAGCGCGCGGTCAGACTCAGCTGCTCAGTCGGTATGTTTCCATGTTTCCAGACTTTTTTTGATGCACAAATATATATAATATTAATATAAAACTGGAAACCTGTGGTGTCCGATAACAAACAACTGTATAGGCTATATGTTAGTGTGATATAAACAGGCAATGGCTCACTTGGCTGTTTTGTATAGAACTCCTGTAAATAAACACCCAGGACGTCGTCGCCTCTCAGTTCAGTCCTCCCTCCCTCTCTCTCTCTCTCTCTCTCTCTCTCTCTCTCTCTCTCTCTCTCTCTCTCTCTCTCTCTCTCTAACCAGTCTAGACCAGACCAGCCATGGCAGCCGACCGGAGTGGGGTGACGCGCGAGGAAACGGACGAGCTCCGTTCACCGGATCCGGGCTCATGTTCTCTCCACGGCGGCTCCATCCCGAAGAGGCACGCCCGGGTCACCGTGAAGTACAACCGGAAGGAGCTGCAGCGGCGGCTGGACCTGGAGAAGTGGATCGACGAGAGCCTGGACCGGCTGTACTCTGGCCAGGTGGGTGCATAATACATTTAAAAAAAAAGTTTTTTAAAGTTGTAACTCCCTTCAGTTAAAAATGGCAGAAAGCTTTAAATATAAAGTTGGTAGACTTGCAGAAGGCGCATTGAGAGTCCTGAGGCTCAGCTGAGGGGCCCCTTGTGTGCTCTAGGAGGGAAGATGGGTGGGGCACCTTGGTTCTCCTTACAAGGCCATCAGCATCCTGTATGTGCAGGTCCACGTCTGTCCCCTTCTCAGATCTATATCTTTCTCGGAGCTGGCCTTACATGGGCACTGTGGAATGGAGAGAAGGATGAATGGTTTGGAAAAGAGGGGAAGGTTACGGGGAAGGAAGGCGCCGTTGTATAAAAAGGTCTCAGGAGGAGGTAAACACTGCACATCTGCCGCCGGCGGGAGCCATTAGGGGCCCGGGGACTGGAGTGAGGATGTACATTTGTTTGGACATCGAATGCAGGGTTTGTGTTGTAGCCAAATATGTTGATTGCAAGAAAATAGCTGCAGTGTGACGCAAAGAGGACCAAACGGGGCCCCCAGCTTTCACAGAGACGATGGCGTATTCACATGAGGCGCTTATCCAAAAACAATGATTATATGTGATATAAATGTACCGAATGGTTCTGAATATGATGCTCATTTTGAAGTTCAGTTTTGGGCTTCGACCAGTTCTTCTTTACATTCTTTAATGTTTAAAAAACACTTAATTTTTCTCATACTGTCCATCTGAATATTCCTGTAATCACCCTCGGTTTGAAACGCTCCGTTTTAGCCCCTGTCTCTTTAAGGCCCCCTTCTAAAAAAGCCCAGTCTGCTCTGATTGGCTTGCAAAACAACTATGGAGCACCTTTGCAAAGGTAGTTGCTAAGCCGTGGATGGAGATGGACTGGGGTCGGTTTATTCGAATGAGTCGGCATGTGAGGTATGAAGAGGAGCCAAATATGATTGGCTGATCCAAGCAGCCCACACAAGAACTGGCTGGGCCGCTTATTCCACAGTTTGGTTGGTATTCCAGAAGTATGTGTGCACAAGCACCGGATAAGTGACTTCTTCAGGTGTCCCTTTTTTAAATGGTTTAAATCTGTTTCGTTGTAATATGGCTATGATAACGAACAGACAAGTATGATTTTGCTGAACCACGTCATGTCCCACGCAGAAACAGTAAAGCCGTATTGTTGTATTTGAGGGGAGAAGGACCTGTATGGGTTCCAGGGACCAGATGAAGAGCTGGAGTCCTGTATGTGTCATGGTGTGCATGGGACTGTCCCGTTTCTTTTTGCCTGCTCAGCTGGTACAATGGCTGTTTGTTCCAACAGAGCGAGCCACTGTTCCAGTATGACATGAACATTGTTGCTATTCAGCCCCCAGAGCCCAAACATGCAAGTGATGGATCTGCAGTGTGTGCAGGCTTTGGGTTCAAGTCTTCAGTCGCACGCCACACTCGTAACATTGACCTCCATGAAGGTTCTTCATCACAAGTACCTTAAGGCGGCCTGGAGCCAAAACGTGACTCATTTCAGAATGCTGCTTGAACTATTCCTTAAATGTGCACATGCTATCTAAAGGGCCAGTGTGTTTCTTGTGCAGACATGGAATATAATATGTTATCTTTGTTGTGTTTTCATCCGACACACTGGAGAATTTTCAGGTTACAATCTGCAACTTCACCGCTAGAAGTTGCATGGTCCTTTATTTTATTTTTTTAAGAAATCCAGATCCAAAGAGTTTCAAACAATCCCAGAAATTGTTTTAATCTGAATTGCAGGGGGGAATGTTGGAAACCTTGTGGGTATACAATATGCCATTTACCAGAAGTGTGATGCACTGTAAGTGTCGCTGAAGCGTTGGAATAAATGTCACTAGATGGGGACACTCGATTGGTTCAACTGGTTACACAGGAGGGAGGACTTCTGAGGAAGAGCGAGGTTCAATCAGTTGAACCAGATGACAGGTGTGTGTGTGTGTGACACTCTTTAAGATTGTGTGTCTATCCATGTGTTTACACCAGGAAGAGGAGATGCCAGATGAGGTGAACATTGATGACTTGATTGATCTGCCTTCTGACGAGGAGCGGGTCAACAAGTTACAGGTAACGTAACCTATTTATCAGTCTATGATGCTGCATCATGTTCTACTGCATTAATGCTTCATTTGACTTCACAAGGAGAGTTTCTGCATAATTGAGTCAAAATACAACATGTTTTTTACAGAATACACCTGTTTTATGGTGGAACACTGAAAATGAAGATGTGATGATGATGAGGTTGCTTTGTAACAACATAATCTCCCTTCTGTTGTCAGGAGCTTCTTCAAAGGTGCAGTAGCAACACAGAGGTATGTTTTTGACTCGGAAATGCGATTTATAAAATGACATAAGTCATGATGCATTGCATAATGAAATGCAGCATTCACACTGGTCACATGCACTTAAAGTGATGCTGCAGCCTCCGACACCTTGTCACTCTGCATCCCTCAACAATGGCTTTCTGTGGCCGTTCACTCCATTTGAAGCCTGAAAACAATTGAGTCTTTCTGGGCTCAATGTGCCTCGCTGTGGGCAGAGATGGCACAGTGCAAGAGAGCAGGGAGGGTCAGTGTAGCCGCTGCTTTTCTTACCCAGACTTAGTTTATTGGACTCTGGCGTGGAGCAGCGTGATAACATACGTTATAACACATTGGTGTCCTTATTGAAACCTGTTTAAAGTGGACATTCAGGCTCATCTTCTTTGAAAGCGTCGCTGTCAGGCGACACGCAGGCAACAGTTCTAAAGTTTGCACAAAAAAAATATATACCCCAAAGTGTCTGTGGTCCATACGAGGCTTCAACAAGTCTGAGTTATCGATGTGGATGGACAGCGACACTAAACAGGGATTTCATACTGAAAAGACCATAACGTTAGAAGATTGATTCGTCTGTCTCAAACTGCTGAAGCCTTGTTTTAACATAAACTGTGGACTGTATATTTAGACAGTGGATTTAGTTCCTCGTCTCTTTCACTGGAAGTGTGTTAGAAGAGGATCTACTAAAAGCTTGTTTGATAAGGAGGAACAATTAAATGTTTTATTTAAACAAACAGAACTGCTTTCAGCAAAAAAAAAGTTTCCAAGAAAGAGTTAGCATCTTGACAAAACACTCTCATGGCTCTCTCCTTCCTTGGGTTCATTATTTAAATGTAAGGTGTAGCTCCAAATATAATCAACTTTATTATTGCTGCTGATTAATGTCCATAAAAAGAAAACGGAAGGTAATCCGCACTCATACAAATGTTTACAGTCGGTCTTAATTGATGACTGGAGCTGCTTGTTTTTGCCACCTCTACTTGCGTGCTGTTGCCATAACACACTATCTGGAGACATCAGCTGTAAACTGAGCGCCGCACAAAGTCGGCGGCAGAAGAGACCAAACGAATGCTCAAAGAAGTGTAGTCGACTGGTGACTTGTTTTCCGTGATAAAAAGTGAAAAGATCAAAAGCAGCAACGTGACCGGCTTATCGACCGGCTCTCAGTGCTTCCTGTCTGTGGCTCTAAGTTTTTACCAGATGTAACACAAACAGGAGAAAATAATGGATTTGTTGTGTACGAGCTAAATGTCAAGTTGAACAGTGATACTAGATAAGCCAGTGTAGGAATTAGGACTCATTGTGACCTCTGCTCCTCCTCAGACCTTCAGCAGAGAGCTGGTGGCCAAGCTGGAGGGAGTTCACAAGCAGGAGGTGCTGCAGAGCGAGGGCATCGAGCATCCGGTCATCTGCCACAGCCACCCTCGCCACGAGCCCTACCACTTCAACAACCCACAGCACTCCCACCACACCCGGGGCCAGAACCAGACCCTCTGACTCCCCGTCACCCCGTGGATCTACCCTAAAAACTCACTAATTAGGACGTTTTGTGGAGTTAATGCTCACAGTAATCATGAGGCGGTCACTGCTACTGACCAAGAAATAGTCCGGCACATAAAAACCGGCCTTAAAGGCACAACCACAACAGTTATTATATTCCCCGAAATATCAAACTATTTAACCACATAAAAACCTATTCACATTTCTCATGGGAGGATTAATAGAGTGCTGCAGGAAGTGTGGCTGGATGGATATACACTTTATTCATCCCCACGGGGAAATTTGTTTTGTCGAAGTAGCAGCTTACAGACACAAAAATGCTATGCTACATTTTTGAAAGTAACGTAAAATAAAGAAACCGGACATTGATCCAGGAGACCGCTGTTCGTGTCCCGTGTGACACCAAAAGTAAACACAGATTTACGCTATTATTACGTAGCGTTGTTAGAAAGTCCGCTAAGAGGGGATTGTTATCTATGCACGCTAGTTACGTTATTTTATAAACAAAAGCCGTGAGACTTTTTACTCCTGGTGATTGTATTTACACGTCAAACATCATAGAAGGGGTGTTCGCTTTTGAAGATGAAGTTTCTGAGCAAAACATGTGAGTCTTCATCTTAAACGTCGGTTTCCCACGGAGCCTTTTTGCTGCAATAATCTAAAATCCAAAGGAAGAATCCCACTGGCTCTCGACGAGGGAACCAGTGTGACGCTAACTTCCGGCTGGACCTGAATCATCCCTGCAGCGCTCTATTAGCCAAGGATGAGACGTAAAATAGAAATAGATTCATAGCTCTAAGAGCAAGGGCTCCACTCTCCAGATGCCCTTCCTCACAAATAGTCCGTAATCAGACAGGGAGAAATGCGTCATAGAAATATTCATTTTTCCACTCTGTGTTCCCAAAAGACATTTTATTTGCGGCATCAAAACATGTGACTCTCACTTTTACTCGACTGGAACAAGCTGTCATTATCTTGCTCTTTAGTGACGCAGATCAGATGTACATATACGTCTTATTTAACACCTGTTCGATTATGACGGTCATGAATATTTATTATCATGATTACAGAACACGGAGCTGGACCCAACATACCATATGATGTGGCGCTGTTTGCATTGCGTGTAATGCTTCACTGTCATTCGCCCCTTCTGTTTTCCAGATGTGTCGTTACATTTACTACATTTTGATTCTGTTAAGAGACACTAGTCCTTTGCAGGAATTGCTAATTAAACAATTTCTCTCACTGTGTGTTTCATGTTCTCTGCTGTGCTTTAGCAATGCATGTGTGGATCATCTGAACATGTCATCGTCTTAGTAGCTTCCAATGTTCAGTTCGTTGACACTGAAGAGGTCATAATCTAAATCTAGTCTTATTACAAAGTTCTGTATCAGAGTGGTGCATGAGTTATTTGTGTATCTGTTGCTGGTCAGGATGGTCTCATCGAGCATTTGTAGCTCTAACTACGAAAAATAATGCGCCATAATTTGTAGATATCCCTCAAAATGACATTCAGTAATGGTTATCTTAACCCAAACTATGATATTTTCCTAAATCTAAGTGTTTTTTGTTGTAAGTTGTTTCCTGTGAAGACGGAAGTTTATTTTGAAAAGACTGCATCTAACAAGTGGAAATCGACAAGTTGCTGCCTTTCGCACCAAAAAAAAGTAATGTTGTAAAATGAACTATTGTAAGTCGCTACGTAGCATTGGTTGGAAACAGCTTCTAGTCACAGATACATGGTGTCCGCTTCCAATTGTCAGGGAAAGAAAAATACAAAGCAATTTCTCAATCTGATTATGAAACAATATTATAACGGATCCAAACTTTTACTAATGAGTGGAAAAAAAGTAAGTAAAAACTTGGAAGCTATGTGTAAAGAAGCTACGAGAAGTCACTTTTAATAAAAGTGATTTTTCTGCTGACCACAGGGACTTCTGAGTGTTGATAAAATAAGGACTACATTCATGTCTCCCCCACAATGCATTTCCTCAATGCCTGAATCAGCCAATGGCTGACCTAAGGTGACCCATCATGCAGACATCACATCAGTGGTCTCAGCGCCATGCTTCATGGACCATGTCATGAATGAGATTACCGGGACCAGGCTGAAACACACGTCACATAATCCAGCATCTTCAGTTGGGTTATGGCTCCTTTTTTTGCATGTGTGTCTCTAAACCAGTAAATAACTCCACGTGCTACGCGTGAGTATAAAGATGCTGAGTCCAGCATGTCGCCTCCAGCGGGCCTTTACAGACAGCGGCTCTGCACTTCCCTTTGGCTGCTGAATGCTGATAAAACCTGACAGCCGGGACTCTTCTTCTCTTTAAGCCTTTATTCCACGGTGAGACTTCATCCTCACTTGTAACACTAACAAAGTTCCCGCCGGTAAAATCCATTTGGAAAAATAGTTAAAAAAAACTCAGTGTTCAGACAGAGGCAGTGATTTGAGAGCCTCTTGCAAATGTTGTGCTTTACTTTTCGGTATTGGCAGTGGTAGAAAAAGTAAAAAAAAATCTACAGAAACAGCAAAACTATTTATACCCCACAGTAAAAGTCCTGCCTTGAAATGTTTACTTCAAGTAAAGAGTGAAAGGGAGACATTACTACCATCATGTAAATGAGCGTACAATACAGTATGATGCTGGTTTAATGTATAATGAATGAATGAATGAATATATACTTTATTAATCCCCGAGGGGAAATTTGGTGTCGACGTAGCAGCAATTTACAGACAAAAATAAGATATAAAAACAACAGGGATGAAAGACATTTATAATAATAATAATAATAATTAAAAAAAAATGAATTTGCAAACTTAACCAGTAACATTTAAAGGACACAGGAAGTAGAATCCTGTTGAGGGCTTTTTGGGGCCCATCAGTTACTTTGGGGTACAATGAATCAGAGTAGTCACATAATTCAGTATTTTTTATACATAAACTTCATAAATCGATGGCTGTTTGGATGTTTAATTTAATTTAATTTGTAATTATAATAATTACTATGTTCTTGTCTTTGTCAAGAATATATGTGATTATGCTGGGACAACATCCCAAGAAAATCTTTGTTGTTTAATTTGATCATGTATGTTGATTTCCTGATTTGTTCTGTTGTGTTTAAAAAAAAAAACTGAATAAAAAACATATTTCATTTTATTTTATTTAATATAACGAGAAACATGAGGTCACATTGGACGACAGGTTTGGCTGCTCAGCGCGGGAGACAGTCATGTTGTCCCACACCAGCCTGTCCACTAGGTGGCGGTGGGGAGCCACGGTGAGTCGCTGCAGGTATGTTTGCTGCCCCTCCATAGGGTCTCTCTGAAGTTTTTGCTTTGCTTTGGTTAATTCGTTTTTAATCACAGAACTTCTGAGCCATTTGCACACACATCTCATATATCCTTCAACTGTTAACGCCGTGTTGTCTGAGTGACCTTGGAGCCGCAGACACGATGGCAGCAGCGGCACCAGTTAACTCGTATCAGTCCACTTAAAGTCTTCCTCTGAGGAAGATGATACTGCTGATGCTGTATGAATGGAATGTTGGACTCAAGGCCACTCAATCATCCTCATCCATCATGATCTAGAAATATCTGTCACAATGGACACACATACACACACACACACACACACACACAGACAGACAGGGCGTGTGTGGAGCTGATAAAGCACGTAAAAACACTGCAGAGGAATGCTCTGTCCTATCCTCTACTGTATGCAGTTAGTGTAATGAGAAGGGTCCCCAGGGGTCGGAGGGTCACTGGCATGTGGAAGAGGAGCGGGGGGAGGGAGGGGGAGAAAGGACGGGACGGGCCTTTCCTCAGGAAAACATATCACCGTCCACCACAATAGAGCCCGTCAGGAAACCACAGGCAGCCACATTGCTCTCTTGAGTCACAGACTACTCTTCGGACACGCTCTCACACTCAGCGGTCGCACACACACGCATGCAACACACTCCACAGACCTGGCAGCCCGCACAGCCCAGCACACTCCAGGATGACACTGTGCTGAAAGCACTGCAAGTTAATTCTCATCGGGTAAGTGTCAATGTGAAAAATGCCTGTGTTTCTCTGTGGACGTTAGTGTGTGTGGGCATTTTTCTTGTTGTGTTGTGTTCCCTTTAAATAGGGTTGAAACTGTTGATAGAATTAGGGAGCACAAATGTTATTTGAGGGGGGATTCTGGTCTGACTTTAGTTCTCAAGATGTTTTGAGCTTATTGAGGGCTGAAAGGGTTCTATGAAGACGGAGCGCCCTGAAGGATGGCTGCTCTCCTCACGTCCCCTTTGGATGGTCATCAACACCTTCACAGGGTTTCCCTGTCCTCTGAGATGTCTGTTAAACGGCTTGTTTCAGCAGCACACACAATGGTACAAGGCTGTCGATCAAATAAATGAAGTATAGGTAGTTTGCAAACGCATGCCACAGTTTGAGTTTGCCTCAAACTGCATGAAAGCTGAGAAAACCATGGACAGTACAACAGAGATGCTTCAACAGTGAATATGCTTCCTTTAACCGTACACAGCATTGTGTTTAGGATGTCTACCTGATGGGCAGTTTTGGAAAGTTTGCAATCATCCCTACTACAAAATAAATTGGGTATTAGCAAAGATGGGGAGGTGGATTCTATTTGTCACGGGTGTATTTCTACGACTAAATGATTTAAATGCCAGGCTGTTATTTGTCTCCTTGATTATAGAGGCCAGCTTGTTAGCACAAAGTCATTATTTTGAATTCAATGTCCCACTAAAAGCAGCTGCTCAGTGGGGAGCAGCAGGGGACCGTGGGGAGACAAGGAAGCTCCAGGTCTGTACATTCAGAACGAAGAAAATGGAAGTGTATTTTGCAAATTCCATATCAGGAAGGTGGCTATTAATTCAGAGTGTTTGCCCAGATGTGCTTCATCCGGCAGTCATTTAAATCCAAATATGTACATTTACACATTCACTCTTTAAATATTTAAAGTTCCCATTCAATAAGATTATTTATTGAAGCTATATTATTGAATTTTTTGTTAAAATGTTTAAAAGTGAAACTACTGTACACAATTCTCTTAGGATATCGTGCAGGTTGAAGTGTTTAAAATGCGTCATGTCTACATTGGGTGATGACTAAGATCATAAATGTCAAACACACCAATGTTAAATAAAAGGTTCCTATTTTAAGTCTATCTTAAAACAGTACTCACATGTTGTATATATGTTGTATGTATATATATAGATATATATATATATATCTATATGTATATAGATATATATATCTATATCTATATATATATAGATATAGATATATAAAAAACATTCAAAGTTACATTTGAAGCAGTTTGAGTTGTCTATCATCCAAAGTGAAAGACTTTGTCATGCAAAAGTCCGGCTTTTTGTTTCCTCACAGAAGCATATTCATAGTAAAAAGACAACTTGATCTCTTTAAATCAGACTTAACTTTAGCTGGAATGCATTTTTCTTTACAAAAAACTATTGTATTATACAAATGGACATGTGTGGACTTTACTAAATGAGAACCTATCCTTTAAGTCGTGCGGCAGACTCAACTATGTACCTTTAACCAAGACGTCTCTTGCATATACACCATGTCCATAAAAATAAATTGGGCCCAGTAAAATAATGTTTTTATAAAATAAAAGCCCAAATCAGCAAAAGTAAGGAAAACATTCAGAATGATTATCATTCTATAAACTATGTATTTCTGACTAATGTACTATTTATATAAGGCTGAAGGTCAGCATAGGTAAACACAGCAATATTTTGAATACATATTTCCTATTTGCTAAGTGAATGCATTGCATAACCACTCAAGTGAACGGATGTTTTTGCTCCCAGTTATATAAACTGTCTGATGGCTGATGTAGCAGCAGGGAAAAAGTTTTTCACAATTCACAAGTTCAATTTCCTAAGCACTGCAAAGATGGAGTCCTGTCTGGATATCCTGCGTATTTATGCTCTATGGTAGCAATGTTGCCATATGGGCCTTTTTTTGTAACTGAACATTAGGACTAAATCTGACATTGTCTTTGTTTTGCAGTTTGGTAAAGTCTCAAGTGCAACCATGCCCATTCTGAAGAAGCTCCCGGGGAGGTCCAAGAGCTGCCACGAGTTCCCCAGAGTGAACGGGGAACTGATCCTGCCCCGACTGGACATGAATGATCTCAATGATCTCAATGATCTGAAGGATCTGAAGGACCTGAAGGACCTGAAGAGGAACTTAAACCCCTTCGAGGACGTGGACCTGTACGAGGGCGAGAGGCACGGCGGCGACGTGGGCCTCATCATGGGGGAGGTCAGGGGCAACCTCCAGCTCAGGTCCTGCCGCGACGGAGAAGAGGAGGAGAACGAGGTGAACGCAGAGAGGCACGGGGCCGGGAACCCCAAAGGGAAGCCCCTCAGGGGGACCCTGGAGCGCATCTGTGGATCGTCGCCCCTCAAAACCCTGGGAAAGCTGGGCAAGGGGCTGCGCATATCGGGACGCAGCGTATGGGGGAACAACTCTCCCCACTACACCCCTGGAAACTCAAACAGTCTCCCACCAGAGAGGGAGAAGAGGAAAGGACTACGCAGGGGCTCCGAAGGAATTATGACCCTGCTCCGGTGAGGAGGGGTTGGGAGGAGAAAGAGTTAGAACCCAAGAAGATTCTAGCTGTTGTGTCGTTGAATTGTGAATTTCTGATATCAAATAGTAAAAAGTGCTTCAGCTGCTGTGGATGACATGTCTAGTGCACACAGAAAAAGATTAAGATATACTATACTATGCTATACATATTGAATAAACCCAAAGAACAACGTGATTTTGTGAAGATTAAGTAGGTAAAAAAGAAGATGGGGCTGGGGAAAATCCCTCCATTATCTCATGACGTAGATCGAAGTCGCACAAAAGACTTACAAGAGCACATTTTTAGGATTTTCAACAGAAAAAGAATATCTAAACAAAAGCAACATCCCAAAACTTCAACAGAAATCAATTTAAGTCAGAAGGACCCTGACAAAAAAAGCCAAACGACTAAGTAATGTAACTATCACAGAAAAACTGTAAAGTAATAATTCAATTCAATCTATTTGTATAGCCCAATATTACAAATCATAAATTTGCTTTACAATCTGTACAACATACGACATCCTCTGTCCCAGGACCCTCGCATCCGAAGTGGGAAAACTCCCCCTCAAATAAAATATATAAGGGAGCCATTTTGAGCAGCAGTGCATCAAACCGAGCTCTAGCAGTGAGATTAATTAGCCTCCGAGTCCCAGAGGAGAAGTTAGCATTGCTGCTGGACAGTGATAGAGTAGCAAACAGCGTGCTTATTTCCTGGAGCCTTTTTAAATATGCTATTTGTTGATCTACGGACCCTCTTTTGTGTTTCAGCGACTTGTTGATTACTCAATGCGACTATTTTTAACTCAGGTAGTCATGCTCACAATTTTGTGAGAAGTATATGGCATTCCAAACATAGCTTCTAACTGGGCCTGATTGTTGAGTACAATACACACCTCAGGTCTCATTACTGTTCATACATTCCTGTATATGCAAAAAACATGCAGTCTGGTAGTGGGTCTTGTTTTCTCGGCGGGAAGTCATTCATGTTCTTTGTTGCTGCTGTGGAAATTGTGCAGGATTACAGGTCGACGCAAGGAGGAGCGCAGAGAAAGCCTGCCCTGCGGGAACCTGAGCACAGACGGTGAGGCGGAGGCCTCCAGACGACCCTCCTTCCTCAGGATGGTCAGTATGGGCAAGCTGAAGAGGGAGTCCATGTCAGACAAGGCGTCCCAAGAGGCCGAGGAGGAAACAGAGGACGAGGAGCCGGCGGTCAAAACCAGAGAGCCCCTCTCAGGTAACAATCAAGGAGGCCACAGGTGTAAAAGGTCCAGGTCAAGAGTTTTAAAACCATGACCGAGAAGAATCGGTCTTTCGCGAGGAGTTCCCCTTCCAAATTTGCTCTTCCTGGTCAAGCTTCGGCAGTACTTCCTCCCAATCCTAGACGACTCTCTGATGAGGCTGAGAGGTCCCCAGATACCTGAGTCACTGGGTTCAATCACCACCAGGCTGTGAAATCAGGAAATGACTGCACTTCCTCCCACCCCAGGTTCCTCTAGATAGAAGTTCGACCAGGCTACTGTTCACAGGCTCCACGGGGAGCCTCGCTAGGAATAGAAGAGTGTGCAGAATGAGCAACGAATAAGCCAGTTTGTCAGTCAGGCACACGCACAGCTACTCAATAACCATAAAACAGATCTCCCAGTTTGCATGTCAACCCTTTGTTTTGTTGCAAATAAACATAGCTGCCTCTTTTTTCTCTCTTCTCGCTCCCACCAGTGCTGGAGATCCTTCAGTTGGTCAACCACAGGGACCTTCTCCTGGCCGACACACATATTCAGGAGCTGGAACGAGAATGCGAGCTGCTGTCTCTCCTTCCGACCGCGGCTGCTTCCACCCTTACTCCTACCCATAGTCCCAGCACCCCTCCCGGTATGACCCCCTTATCATTCTCACCCTTCGATGACTCCCTCAGCACCAATGCATCATTGGACTCAGGCCGGCGGAAGGTTAAGGACGTGGAGCTCCTGTACGAGGCCCTGCAGAGGGAGATGTGGGACGTAGTGCGGGAGTCCCTCCGCCAGCCCAGCGCTGGGCCCAACCTGGGGCTGGTGGTGCTGGTGATCCAGCAGGAGGAGCATGCCGATGCGGCCTGGGCCCTGAGTGAGGAGACCAAGCCAGAGCGAGAGCCCCCCCAGATCCAGCCCGACCAGCGCCCCCGGCAACTCAAGATAAAGTGGAGGCAGGCTGTGATGGAGGCGGCGGACTGGAGCCTGCCGCACCAGGCGGACACCCAGGCGGGCCAGCTGGCCTCGTACCTGGAGCGCCTGAGGAGTCGGATGGTGGACGACCTGGATGCAGCGAAGAGGAATGCCGTGTCCATTTACCCGGAGGAGTTCGCTGCCTTCCAGGTGTACGTGGACAGTTACCATCGAGCCGTGGCCAAACGTCTCCGGACCATGACCAGGGGGCCGCTGCAGATCACAGACGTCTACTCTTTACTGGACTGGTTCTACAACATCTACAACAGGTAGGGTGCCTTTTTAGACAGTGAACCTCTCACGCAATCAGGCAATGATGATGCTTACAAACCTGGAAACTGGACTTGTTTCGTAATGAGTTCTCGCTTTCGACCAGGGATGTCCTCGGAACCATTGGCACAACTGCACCCATCAACTACGCTTCGCTGGAGCCCATTCTGCCCCAAGACACAGTGGAGCGTCTGGAAGAAGACTGCATCAGTATTGTCAGGGTGAGAAAGGCTCTTTTCACAAAGTTGTTGTTCTAGATAGTAGACAGGTTTTAAATTCATTCACGATGTGATTTTTCAGGAGAAGGTGACCACAGAGCTGATTCAGGTTCTGGATGAAGAGGAGAGGCGATGGGCCCAGACTCTGCACATAGAGGAGTATCAGTCCCACCTAGCACGCTCAGTCATCCAGGTACAGTACTTTGTCATTTTCCCTGTGAAATGTCCCTTTAGCCTAAGATGCAGCTGCCTTATTGCTCGTGTCTTTCTTAATTCCAGAGGTTGAAGGTGGACTTGGATAGATCTACATCAGTCAACCCGTGTCTAGGGGCAAGAGTGGCTCGCTGTAGTCTCGTTGGACTGGCTGACTTTCTCTACAAGTGAGTATATATTATCAGTGAGGAATAAATAAATGAGCAATTGTTTGCAATGTGCTGGACATTTAACATTCTATTTAAGGATTACAGACATGATTGTTCATTTCTATATTGTACGTTCAGTAGGTCTTTATAATAGCTGTTATAAATGTGTCCAGTTTCCAGAGGAAGGTGGAGATGTTTCATGAGACTCAGGCAGAATTTGGAGACAGAGGAGACGGATATGTCTCAAGGACCGTATCTCTCGTCAACTGCTGCCCTCCTCTCAGGTAGATTCATCATTCAACTGAAACAACATTTCCTGCAGCAATTTGCTGAGAGTCCAGCTTCCCTTACTCCTGTGTTTCCTGCAGATCCCTAGTGGAGCGCTGCCGGCAGTGTGACTCACAGGGCAGCGAGGAGACAGCGCAGAGAGCCAACTCCTCCCTGGACCGCATCATCAACCAGTCAGCGAGGGTGCTGACCGACAGGCTATTTGAGCACATCAGGGTGAGTAAGCCTCATCCCAGAACTGAAAGCGGAACTATGCCTATTTTAGAAATGATCCTATGATAAAAGAAACTCCAAAAGCACACGCTTATTACAACCCTGCTACAGATTACAGATTCTTTTTTTCAGAGCATTTGATTAATTGATTGCAGCTTGCTATCAGCAGACTTCTTGATCCAAGCTTGGTCTGTTGTCTTTCCAGCCTTTCTTTGACAAACTGGTAAGGAGAAAATGGCTGAACAACACAGAGGCCTTTGAGGCCATTGAAGCCAGCATTAAACAACACTTCAAGAAGTTCAGAAGGATGGACTCTCCGCCTTATCAGGTAACACTTGTTTGATGGAACAGAGGTGGTGTTTAACACCTGACAGCGTCTGCTTGAGGGTCATATGTAACCAGTCAGTGATGAGTTGTTTTGACGGACTGACAGACCCTCGTGGGAGAGGTGCATCGGCGGGTCCTGGTGGAGTACGTCCGAGCCATCATGCGGGGACGGATCATCTGCACATCCTCCAAGATGAGAAAGAGGATGGCTTTCCGCCTGCAAGATGAGGCCAAACAGCTGAAAGGACTCTTTAAGGATCTGGTACGTCATGTCATACGTCAGCCTGAATGCCCTGCGATGAACTTATACTCTGTAGCGCCACAGTCAGGACCTCTAGAAGATAAAAATAAAAAAAAAAATTCAAAAGAGAGTAATGATTGATGATAAACATTTCCAACTTGCTGATTCTTAAAAACACTGAGCAGAGCTGGTGCAGGGAACACAGAGTCTGACCCTCCAGCTTCCTAGGTCAGGAATACCTCAGACAGTGTTGATACAGCAGCGAGCTCTGAAAAATGGCTGCCGTCAGTGAGATGGAGATGGATGGACCGGGCTTACGTTAGCACTTGCCAGAGGAGGGAAGTTAATGTAAAACAAATGGGCCTGACAGCGTTTGCCCCCTTTCTGTGCGCGAGTTCAAACAAGTGTCCGTCACCTCGGCTGACAACAGGAAGCTGCTGTGTTCAGGAGGAACTTCCTGTTCCTGTCAGCTAGCCGGCTTTGATGTGGCTCTGGGATGGCCTTGATGGCCTCTTTCGCCGTGGAGCGGGATGAAGTGTCCGTGGAAACTGGGGGCGGCGGGAGGGGGGTTGAGTTTTTAATGGCTGTCTAAAAAAGACTTCGTTATTTTTAGTGGATGCCAAGCCAGAGAATTCTGCTTTCTTTTTCCTGAGTGTTTGAAGGAAAAACACGACCGAGAAAAACAGAGGTGGAGCTTTGTTATTCGCTCAGTAAATCAGCTTAATATTTGGCCTCTGGCCTTTAAAGGCATTAATCTGAGTTTCCTCTGAAGGCTTCTGAAAAGCACACAATTAATCAGGTGAAGAGGTCATTTGGACCAGCGATAACAAATGCTGTTGAACCAAACAAAGTCCAATTTAATGCTGAATAGTTGTTGTTGCGTGCTAATTTAAAATTGTCGCTGTGCTCTTTGTCTCCCCTGTCTGCTTCAGGACTCAAGTTCCTCCTGGTTAGACAGCATCGTCTGCCACCTAGCTGACATCATTCTCCTGGAGGACACTCCGTCCATCCAGATGGAGGTGGCCGTGCTGGTGAAAGAGTTTCCAGATATACGGTAAGCGGTTAACAAATTAACAGTGCTAGGACATTTCTGTTGCAACCAGGAAACAGATCTTCTCTCTACTGTACCCCCGAAGGCCCTATATTCTTTTATGCTTATTGCTACACATTCCCGTTGCTGTTCTTGGCACTCTGCCAAAGCATGGAAAAAGTAAGACTATGTATGTTCTTTTTCTTTTTTTGGGGCACAATGGATCAAAACAAGGAAAAGGAGTGCGGAAACATATCTACATTAACGTTGCTATTTTTGGAGAGGGGAGCGGGTCTGTTGAGAATGGATGAGGCCTCGAGGGGACAGAGAGAGGGGGGGAGTGTCCCAGGGCTGTTTGTGCACAAACTCAGGTGACGGCTGGCAACTTACGGCCGCGCGTGACGCACAACTCTCGGCGGAGCAGACAGGAAGCTGCTGCCGAGTACTTCCTGTTCCTGCCACCCTGCAGGAGACAGACTGGTGCCACACTTGGAATCAAAGGGGGAGAGGTGTGGAAGAGGAGGGCAAAACATGGTAGTTCAGACCTGGAGACATGCTAACTCACCGCTTGACTCACCCCTTTTGTTTACCGCATATCCCTTGCTGGAATTGTATAGATCAAAGGCTGCCGGCCTTTCTTGAGTTTTTCTGGGTGCATCGCTAAACTGCAGCAGAGTCCGTTGGTGCACGCGTTGCTGTGTGTATACAAGTCAGCGCACCAAACACACGCCCTCTTTATTCAAAAGTGTACTTAATTAACCTTATAAGCACCAAGCGTCTATTCTCGGACAACAGTTTTCTTAAACGTTTCCTTAATTATCTCCGCAACCATATGGTTGTTTAACTTCATGTACGTTGCTACAATACCGTAACCCTTGTGAGAAGAGACCTATGGTTTAACAAAAGTAACCGTTAAGTTTAATTAATTACGTAAACTCCGTAACTTGCTGCGGCGATCGCAACATTTCACTAAAACGTTAATAAGTACCCCTTACAACTTTTTTTTTTTTCTTTTTTCGGCGCACATGTCTGAGTCCTGAAGCCTCCCTGGTCCATCCACATTTCAGTACCCAGCATGCCTAAATCGGACAATGTTTTGCCATCAAATAAGTAATTGTTCCATTTTTGAACTGAACGACACCGTTTTTTGACTGAATATTCTTCCTAACATGCCAATGCTTCGTTTTATTGTGATCGCTGTTGTCGATTCTTTAGGTCCTAATCTTTCCAAAAATGTGCCTTATTAGTTTGTGGGCTGTTGTGACCGCTCGAGGAGGCATTTTTGAGGAATCTTGCTCATATCATGCTGGATGTTCAGTTGTGATCAAAATATGGTATAAAAGTGTTTTTTTTAATTTTTATATTCCCAAATAAATCTGAAAAAATTCATATAAAATAACACAAGTATTAGAACTCATTTGGGGTTCCTATGACTACTGGAACAAGGGGGGGGGGGGGGGGAAAGAGGTGCAGACCCCCATTGGGGGCCTGTCGAGCTGATTTGGTTTTAAAGGACAAGTGCCAACTCAATTGCTTTATAGTCATAAGCCATTAGGAAGAACAGCTTTGGGGCCCCAGTATCTTGACACTTGATATGACGCTTTCACTTCAGCCAACACTTCAACACAATGGTTTCTCGTAGAACTCTGTGTTTATTACATTTCCTGCAGACTTGGCGACTTATAGGAAAGTGAGAAAGCCAAGAGTTTTACCAAAAGTTATGACTGCCTTATCTCCAGATAGAAAGTATAAACATCAGTCAAAAGGGATTATTCCAGACAATCCTGTCAAATGGCATTTTTGCACTTCCGGTTCTCCCGATGTGCTTTTGGTTAGTGGACTGTGACACAAGCTGAAGAGGTGAACTTTTAGTTTTACCACATACATACATATGTCAGTCAGTAGCCCTCCATCATGTGTCTTAATACAAGAGGCTAAATGAGACACTCGTCCTCCTTTAGCTTAGTGATGGTGACCTGAAGTCATGTGTTCCTTATAGCCTAACGCTAGCCTTTTTACTTCTGACGATTTCATTCACACTTTAAAAATCATGAAAAGAGTCATTCATTTGTGAAGCTTATCTTGATGAACAAAACATGTTAGTATCAACGTTTGTTTGCCACAGAGTTTTTTTTCTGACATCCACAATAAAATGGAAAAATCCCATTGGCCTTTTGTTGAGGGAACCAGTGCGATACTGGCTTTCTGGTTGGCCGACAAAAAACATGTCTTCCCTGTAGCCCTTTTTTATGTTTACTGTTAGGTTACGATAGATTGATGTGTGAAATCAAAAGTTAAGCTGATTTATTTGAACTTATACGTAGCGTATTTAACTTAGGTTCAAAACCCAGGCTACGTTATTTAAACCCAAACCATCATCTTTACCTTAACCAAACCAATACGTTTTATTTGAATTCACCACGTTTTTAAAACTGCGGCCGTCTCTCCAATAGTGTCGCTTTGGGAGTCATTGGCAAACAGCCTGTGCTGCCGTTTAGGTATCAGGATGTGTTTCATTTTTAACAATCGAGATAAACAAAGATTACAACGTGGCAAGTACTATGCATGTTGAAATGCAATATGGCATGGTTGTAAAGTTGTTTTTAGAAAACTTTTGGACAAACACATTGTTCTTATTATAGTCTTACATCCAATGAATTAAGCTTTAGTCATGATTTATTCACAAATAGAACCAAATGTTCAGATCCTTCCCACCAACCGATGCTCTGACTCTGTCTGAGTCAGAGCATCGGCCAGTCATGACAGCCTTTGAGGACACCAAGCAGACCCAATTTCCATTAACACCCGTCTCGCCCCTTTTCCTCCCTGTATCCTTCCTCCCAACAGGAAGAAGCACGTCTCCACCCTGCTGAACATAAGAGGGATGATGCGGCAGGCTGAGCGCCAGGAGATCCTCAACATTGTCAAAGACTTTGAGTGCCGCAGCGCCCTGGTGTGCCGGGACCGCGCCCTCTTCTCCGACATCCCCATCACCTCGGAGGTGCACTGCATCAGCCTGGGCTTCCTCCGCTTCGCCATGACCATCTCCAACTGGATCTCAGAGCACCGTCCCAGGCGGAGCCGCGGGGCGAGGGGCGGAGCCGCGACGCCTCAACCCGCCGAGGGCCAGAACATGGAAGACGTGAATAAACACCACAGAGAGGACTAGCGGCCGGCGTTCGTGTTGGGAGAGCGGTCACAGACACGCGCTGGGAAGAGAGCGATGCACCTTGACCCCAAACTGATTGCACCAAGTATTGTTACCAGAAACTTGACCTCAGGTACTGCTCGTACTGTACTCACTGACATTTCTCCATCTCCACATGTGCATTTTCTTTTAATGTGAAACAGACTGGGCATCGTAATGATTTCTCATGCTGATCTAAACATCTACAGAAGCAAACAAGTGGTATCAAATATCCTGGAAATGTAACTTTTTCAGTCTTTTTTTCCTTCTTTTTATCCCTCTACCCACAGAAAACAACTATCAGATGCAAAGCAATATGATTTAGGCTGTTTAACATGTATTTACCCTACCATATATACCCACTCTCTGGTATATAGACCACATGTATGCAAGGATATAGTGTATGGACGTGGAAATGTGTTGAACTCACACTGTGAATGAAATGGATCTGTTGCTGGAAACATAATAAAAACCCATTGACTGGGTAGACTAAACAGACTCAGCTGCTCCGTCATTGTGTGCTGCTTATCAGGTGTTTGTAAGCGTCAGCTCTTGGATTGTCTTGTTGGGGCTACTTCTAGCTTTAGGAGTGTCAGACACTAAGTCTACAGTTATGTTAAACAAAGGCACTTTGACAAACAGACGAGGGTCTGACGTCCCACATGTACACTTCATGCCTTCATTGTTTATGTCGAGGATTCGGCAGCTTTGTTCTGAGATCTTGAAATATGGGGCTCCGCCGCGGCTGCTATGTGACGCTCTCACCGCCGCACAGCGAGCACGGGGTCACGCACCCCGAGGCCAACAACGGGATGTTTTTGGATAAACAAAGATTTCCTGTTGTCCACCGAGGTGCCAACGGATGCTTTTATTGGAGCCAAGTTTACGTTATGCGCTAGGAGGGAACTTCCTCTCTGCTGCTCAGAGCGCACAGCAAAAGCAGCCACGAAGCCTTTTCATGTCCGAAGCTGCTCGCCGGCTTCTCAAAACAAAAGCCGGCCGGCCTCGGCATCGGTCATTCTGCACAGTGACCTCTCAGAGCCGGCGGGGTCGATATCTGAATGTGAATGAGCAGCTGGCTGCATGGAAACGTAGAAGTTGCTGTCTTCATGGTGCTGGGCTCTACGGCTGGAGGTCGAACACATGACCAGACTTTATCGTGGTAAAGTGCGCTCATGTGTTTGGGTCAGTGGGGTAACGTTTGGTCAAAGGTCATCCAGGGGACACGATGGGCCTCAGCGGATCTTGGTGATCCAATGCATACTAGATATGCTAGACCAATGGCTGGTAAATCTGTTTCACTTTTGAAATAATTTAGTAATAAATGTGTTGTTTTTTAGTTTAGTTTTAGTTTGCACAATCAGATCATTAACACACTTTTTTTAAATCCTGTGTTTTTTATGTGTTCCATTTAAGTGTAGCAACTAGTGATGGAAGCAGAAAATATCACATAAATGTTATTATATAAATAACTAAAATGTATTATTATTATTATAATTATGTTTGTCCTTGTGAGGTTTTCCCATTAAAAAAGTGAATTTACCCAAGTCTTACATCTCCTCCTTCTCCCCTCATGTAAATATCCAGAATCACATTTGTGTAAATTAATTACTGGACGACTATTGGCTCCCAAACCAGCTGTGATGTCATAAATCCTCCAGTCGTTATTCTGCACAGTGAAGCTCAAACATCACAGTGAAGTAACTCAAAACCAAACACAGTTTGGAGTGTCTTTCTCTTTTAGTTTGTCTATTGAGAGTTCCCTCTGGAATGCATGTTTAGCTTTTTTTTTATCCATTTAATATTACAGTAAATATGATATGATTAAATGTTAGAGGTTACATGCAATTTAAAGGGCAGTTGATGAATTACATCATTGATTTAACAAGTTACATATTGGCTTGAAAGTAGTGCATTATAATCATATTAAGATGCATGATAACGATGGAAAATGTATATATCTGTACAGGTAGCTGAAAACCTGCACAATGAACGATATGATATTTATTAAATGTACTTTACTTATGTTTGGCTTTTTGATTACATTGCAATCATATTTTTAAGAGAATAATACTTGTGCTTTGAAGTTGTATCTTCTTTCAATGCATCATATCGGGCAGTTCAAGACAAGTCACTTAATTAGAAACATTTGAATTTGTTCTGTGCACAAGCACTTCTATAAATACCAGGTATGCTATATCGACCGTCATGATGCCCCCCGAGGTGAGTTATTCTTACTCGTTTCATGACTTTAAGAACAACGCTTCTTACTTTTTTGTTGCGTTCACACGTCGAATGTCTCTGACTGTCCATTTTGCAATGCGTCCAGTCCTGCAGTCACTTCCTCCAATTGACATGTGTTTAATTTACGGTTAAATATAACCAGCGTGCAAACTTGTGAATGCGCCACAAGGGAAAGACTCATACATGTTACAAGTTTCAAACATCCTCAACTGTTTCTTCAAGCTGTTTACCTGCTCACAGACAATAGATCTCAGATAACTCTGACCCTGAAATCCACCGCACGTGTTTTTATTTTGAATAAATTCTTCGAATTTGTGAGCCAGAACGGGAAGAACATTAAGTGAAATTGGCATGGACCGAATGTTTCGTTTGGCAGCGTGGCTTCTGAGTAATATATGTATACCTCAGAACATTATCAGACATCCTTTGGTATAGTAAACTGAGGGCGGATGTTGAATCGCTGTTTTCCAGGTATCCCAGACGGGGATTACCATCTCGGACTGAGGATTGCAGGTAGGACCGCGGGCCAAGCTCCTGGAGGTTCCCCTCCATCAGGCCGCTGGAGGTGGAGCGGCCCACGGTATCACAATGCAGTCCCTGGGAAGCACTCCCCTGCTTCCTCTCATTAACGCAGCTCTGCAATGGAAAACCCATCTGGCTGTATTCGGACTGTTTGTTTTCGGAAGCGGGCCGTGCCCTGTCTTTGTTCACACTGTCATGCACTTTCGGTGCTTCCACTCTTTTCTGTTTGTTTGCTTCTCCTGCAGCATAAATAATATTCAATTAATTAGGCTGCAGTGGCTGAGAGGGGCACTGGTCTGAGGTCGGTTCTGAGCACTGGAGCTTGTTTAGTCTAGATGGGGATGCTTCACAGTTTATCCCCCTCTCTGGCTTCAGCCAATACATATATGCACATAACTGAGATATGGGCCTCATATAGCAGCTCGATGAAATATTGGGCTAATATTGGCCATTTTAAATAGACATCAGGCAATTAACCTTGTCCACTTCCAATAGATGGAGCATTAGTGCCATTGAAAAGCAGTGAAAACCGTTTCTCCTTGATTATTATGCTTTAAAGGATCCCTTTCATTACTGCCTACAACTTGCACACTCTACAGATTTTAGATCGACTTCTAAACTTTTTTGCTGTGGATAGATAGACTATACTTTCCCTCACCTGTTGTCCTCACCTGCAAATACAGTCTCCTTTGAAAGTTCTCCCTGCTGATGCATGTGAGATGTAACTGTCAAACAGCTTCCTTTAGATGCAGGAAACAAATGCATTAACATCGTTCTTGTTTATTGTCTGCAGGGGTCGATCTTCAAACAGCTCAAGATTGCAATGTTTTTCAGCAAAACAACTCTCAGCGCTTGGGTGTGAGAGTCCTTGAACGCTGAAAAATGGTTCCTGTTCCCAACGGTTGACTCAGGCCAAGGCTGCAGGCCTAAGTTTGTTCACTGCTCACTGTTATGAGTCTCAACCAAACTGAAGTACCTGCAACATGCATGCTGAAATAGATGGAAACCAACTGCTGCTTAACCGTAGAACACTAACGTTAAAAATATGAACACCATCACTATAACGTTGGGTATATTTCACCCGACATAATGTACCTGATCAAATATACTTCACATAAAAATATATTAAAATACAACAATACAAGGCAAATTGAAGTACTCTTCTTTTCTTTTATTTTAACTTCTCATGAAACAAAAAACAGATATCATGGGGGGACTCTAAAAAGACACTCAAAATCGGGTGAAAAATTTGGGAATCATCAAAAAAACATGATTCTAAATATAAATAATGAAACTTGTTCTTTGGTGCACCCATTCCAGGGACATGTGTCGACATGTGTCCGGTGAAGGAAAAGTCTCCGAAATGATTTCACCCTCTATCACTAACATCAGGTGTTATGTTGAAGATGGTATGAAGATACACAAGGACCCACACAACTCAGACAGAAGCAACACAATGAAAATGACGTGTAACCACAATCGTTTGGGTGAAAATCACCCGACGTTAGTGTTCTGGGTTAAGAATGGAAGTGAAGAAAAGCTTTGGAACGTGGCTCTCAGGAAAACATGTTTCATGCAATTTGTGGTTCGTGGGTTTCATGCAAACCACAGCATGTCATGCCATAACGTTTTTCTTGAAAGCAGTAGTTTGACATTTTGGGAAATCTGGCCACAGCCAGAAGATGGTTAGCTTAGCATAAAAACTATGTTGTGTTTCTGTACTCAACACCTGGTGGTAAAATCATTGATCAGGACATTTATTCGTTGCAAGGAAGGAGCAGAGAAGAATTACACAACATGATATGTGAATTGCGTATATCCTGGACTGCTCAATGAACGAGCAAAGAGTTCCCTGTTAAATACATTAATCACACAATCACAGAGGCTCTCATGACGTCTTTAGATTGGCTTGCATCGCCATGGTCATATGATTACAAGGAACATCATGTTCTTCAAACAGAGACATGTAGGCATCCCCAGTCTCATGACTATCAGAAGGTTACTTGAAAAGCATACGTATGTTTTTACAGGAAAGTAGGTCAATTGAGAAGCCACAAGCCTTTACACAGTATATGATTAATAAACAGAAGATATGGTTATTAATATAACAGTGAAACAGTAATTGATCATTCAGATCCGTACTGAACTGGACAGTAGGTGTCCCGTCTCAGAGGAAGTGTAATTGTATTTTTAGAGTGTCAAGTGTTTTTAGGAATGTTTTGCTGAGATGTAACTAAGCAATTGAGATTATAGTCTGACTTCTACATCCATCTTTTTTGTTTACAGTTCAGGTAAAGTGGAAGGTTGAGGTTTAAAATGGCCAGATGTGTTGATGACCACCTGGTGACCTACGGAACACGTTCTCCTCCTGATGCTGTCCTATAACAGCTTTTGGTTTAAGTGACTGCATTTAAAGTCCCAGTGAAACGTCCGTCAGAGCGCTTTTATCTTCTGTGCTGTGAAATGGAATAGTTGAGCTTAGTACATTTACAAGAGGGACTTCAATCGAATCTGTCGCATTTGATTGGGCCGCTGAAAACTTGGTGGGCTTCAAATGTAGCAGAGGACTGTGGCTCCACACCACACCTCCCTCGGACGATATTAGGAATCCTACTATGGGGAATGGCTTAACCCGCCCTCCTCTGCCTCTGATTGGCTTATTCTTACCCGAACCCCAACTAATCTCATTCCTCTAGCTAGCCTAAACCAAACAACCCCGACAATGACGGCAGTAGCACGAGCCAGTCAGAGGCAAGTCACTCCTTCACATTTAAAGGATTTGTTGTTTAGCCTCCCTTGTCACTAAAAGTTGCAGATTGATTGATGAATGGATTTCCTATTATTGGTTGATATCGGTCAGTTCCAGCGGGCTTATAAACGCACATCATTTTTTGTTTCACAGAAAGAGAAAATTATTCGATGTTGATATGAAGAAATTGTTTAGTTTGTTGCACATATTGGTAAACTGGTGTACGATATTCATTTATAGGAGGTTATTTAATCATATTATCAAAATGAGCCGTCTAACACAAGCTTAGCCTCGGGGGTTTTGGTCGAGGTGTGGCCCTGTCTGTCATCAGCAACGGGTCATTTATTTGTGGTTATGTAAGCACTTAGGAATGACCTGTCGTGACATGACCCGGCAGGGCAGGATTAAATAGAGTGAACCTCCTGTCCTCTCCCATGTCCAGTTTACACTGTCTGTCAGGATGGCTGCCCACTTGAACCAAAACAATGGTGCACTCCGTCACTCCTGATGGGATATCCTGATTTATGTTATCTGAGCGGATCCATCAAGTGGATCTTTATTTAGCGCCGAGGAGGTGCACGGCCCTGCCTGCCGGTGCCCACTCAACTCCAGATCGAACAGACACGCCAACCTGTTTGTTTCGTTATCAGCCGTCACACTGAATCAGCGTCGGACGCAGACGGAGCGGAGGAAGTGCAGCTTTGTTCAAAGCAGGGACCACAATCTAAAATAAACTTTGCCGCTATCTTAAATCATTTCTCATTCGTAAAAATGCATCCGCAAAACAAGCCTTTTATTTTTTTCCACATGCTGATACGCTTGATTTGTGCTAAAAGTCATCCTGGGTGGATGCAGTGATATAAATATTTTTGCTCAGGTCTCCGCTGGCCTGATGCCACTTACACTGTAAACATCCCAACCTGACCAGGTTATTTGTTTTCCTTTGTTTAAACTATTTTGACGTCTATATAATAGTGAGAAAAAAACAGGGGGAGGCGTTGTCCTGAATGTCTGTATTTATGCGAGCACATCCCCTGGCCTCACAGACCCGGCCAACGTCAATCAACCAGTGATACAGCGATAAACAAGACGATGGAAAACCTCCAACCTCCAGGTGGGGATCATCCTGAAGGAAGCAAACCAAGTGAATTAGGATCTTAGAAATCAGGCAGTCTGCTTTTTAGCCATCTGTGGCTCTCGAGAGGGCAGCTAGTCAGTCTGTCCGCCTGTTGCCTGGTTGATGATATAGATGGTGGATGGTTTACCATAACATTTTGTGATATTCCTGATCACCAGGCGTACCCTTTTATAAACTGCATCTACTAAACAAATAAAAAGATGTTGTATTTAATCATAAACAAGCTGCGGCGGTTTATAAGCCGCTGTTGCTGCTGCCTGCGTCCCCGCTGCGTTGAGCTGGGGCTGGTCCCGCTACCTTTGGTGATTGTCGGGGAGCTAGCTGCTGCAGCTAGCGCTGACAACTCTGTTGTTTACTTGAGCTCAAAAAGTGCAGCCAATTTATGGCAGCTACAGCTAGCGCTTGCTAGCTATCACCCGGGCACTAGCTGCAGCTGCCACAAGAATTTGTCGCTGCACTGTTTGAGCTTAAGTAAACAACAATGTTGTCAGCGCTAGCTCCCTGCTCGCTAGCTAGCGCTCGCTAGCTCGCTGCATCTAGGACTCCTGCCGTCAGACCTGTTTTCCATTGCGCCTCCTCGGGTGAGTATTTCACGTGAATTTTGTACCGCATGTCTCTGCAACTGCTGCTAAATTTAGAATCGGGAAAAATCCACAAATTAGCCGCACCGATATTTAAGCCGCATGGGTCAAAGTTGAGAAAAAAGTAGCGGCTTATAACTCAAATTTTACTTATTAAGTCCGATCGTATATAAGTCTGTGAGAAAATGACTCTGCTTCTCTCTTGATTTATTCCCTCAGTAAACATTGTAAACATGAGTTTATGTCTCAATCTCTAGTTTCAAGTCTTCTTCAATACAGCATGATGTTCATTTAGTAAATGATGCTCCATTTAGAGTCAAACAGACCATAAAGCAGAGTATGCTTTAGGGCGGGCTTACTGTGATTGACAGGTTGCTACCGCTACCAGAGCCGTATACTGCATCACTACGTCACTCCTCCACTTTACAAATATGGTAACGTCGCTCATTGGTTGCAAAAAAGCAAAGATGTCTACATCCGTATTCCAAGATGCCAAACTTTAGGCCACTTCTTCTATACAGTCTATGGTTTACTCAAATTATTTTACGTGTGACACTTACAATGACATTACCTCAACAATTTAGCACACAAAAACTTATTTTTCCTCAGAAAGAGGTTGTTGGGCTGTAGCGTTATGCCACACACTAGTATATGGAGGTAAAAATAGATGAGATGCAAAAGACGAGAGAGGAGAGTGGCAATGAGCGACTGTGCTGTCAGATCTTTTCCCGGAAAACAGGACATCCTTAAAGGCTATGTACTTGTGAGGGAAGTCTATCCTAGAGGCCTCACCTTTGCTCCCTGGGAGGAATTTCTAATGTTTCGATACCCTCGGCCGTGGCTCGCCTTATCATATGTGAAAAATCATTTTGGATTATTATAAGAGTCTGTCTGGGTGTGCTGTCACAACTCAGTCAATCAAGAAGTTATTTAGCTTTCACTCAAAAATGTCCCTGCATATTTTCCTGGTGATGACATTCTCTTTGTCTCCCCCCCCCCCCCCACCCCCTGCTAGTCCACTACGTTATGAGCGAAGAAGGCTCCCCCGTGTTGTATTGTCGTGTTCTCCCCTGTACCTGCCAGCAAGTTGTCTGTTCCTGCCCCTAGCAACAAATCTATTGACCCAGGCCATTTGCAAGAACGGAAACTACTTTGCATGGCAAGGAATAAGTCTGGGAACTAAACAATGGCTGCTGTTGTGAAATATGGCAACAGGGTCTCACCTTTGGCTCCGTGTGCCTTCTCCCCCGCCTTGTTTGCGTGAGCAGGTTGTGTTCTGTACCCCATCAGGAAGAGGTGTTGCAGGAAACCCAAATCTGAGGTGGGATTTGAGAGTATACTTACACTGTTTGGACCCCAAAAGAGAGCGTATCTGCTCTCTGGAGGAGGTGAAAGTCAGGGTCGAACATGTGACCGTTGGCCCAGAGCGGCAGGGAGCCAGAGATGCTCACTGGGTCTCTGATTGGAGGGCGTGTTGTTGCCACATTGCTATGAGGTTATGCTGACCTACTGTGTAACCTGTCTATTGTGTTTAATTCCCGTAATACCAATTATAATTATATTAAGACATTATAAACATCTTAAAGAGGAAATAAACGTATGAGAAGAAGTCACTGACACGCTGTTGTACATTGTGTGCAGACTGTAGGTGGAAGGTGGAAAAGATGGGAATAGATGTCCGTCACTTGTACTATTTTTTGCAAATTGAAGAATAAAAGCTATTTATTTCTTTTGACTTCCGAATCCAGCAGTGGAAGAAGTGCCGTTACTTCATAAAACCACAATGTAGACATACTCGCTTTCAAATGAAATTAAAGTATCAAAAGTAGCACGAGGCATGATATAATGTGTCTATAACATACTGGACATTACATTGCTGTATTATTAACGTGTATGCAGCATGTTAGTGTTGGAACATTTGCTAAAAAGCCACAAGGAAACCGTACAAGCTGAATAATAACAAAATGATTGTAGAGCCTATTAGAGGTTATTTTGGATGTAATTACTTGTGCTTGGCTCAGTCGGCATTGTGTTTCCTCATCGCCCCCCACAACAATAAACAGATTTTTAAGTTGTCGGTGGTCTTCAGTATGAAAGGTAATTCTAAGAGGTTTGATAAATCTGGGCCAAGGCACTCAGCGACTTCTAGGGTTCCAATAGAAACGTGATTCTCAAGCACACAATTTTTAAAACATTAAATGGGAAAAGGATTTCTTGTGGCTGCTATTCACTCAGCTCAAGTGGACTCTTATATAAGGAGTGTAGCAGAATATAGCATGCTGCGGGAAAGAGCCCTTGAACCGAGAAATGAATCAGCATTTTTCCACTTCTGGTCCCCTCGTCTCAAGTCAATGAGTTTTTTCAATGTGTGGTTAAAAGAAAAAAACATTCAACATGTATTACATTTACTTCAGTAAATACCCCACTTGAGAATTTAGAATGAGTTTTTACGAGTCTTAAAAAAGGCGGTAGCTAACATCATCACGTCAACTCGTCCCCTTGTACGGCCTCCTTGTGTTTACGCTCTTCAAAGTATTCTAACGCAAACGTTCCAACAGATTTACGCTAGATGTCCCGCTCAGGGGAAATGCTGTAGTAGAAGAGGTAAGCGCACTAAATTAAGTTACAAGTTGGAAGATAAGTGGTGGGGATGATTAGTCATGTGACCCTGTGTAGCCCCTTTATAGCATAACGTTTGCTTTTTACTTCTGGTGATCGTACTCCCGCTTTAAAACTCATGGAAGTGGTTGAACAAAATGTTTAAGGATCATAAACTTTGCCACAGAGATTGTTTTTTACAATAATCCAGAATCGGTTTGAAGAATTCCACTAGCTTTTTGTGGTGCGAACCAGTGCGATGCTATCTCCCTGGTTGGACTATAAAGAGACGTCGTCCATTCTGCGCTTTTTGAGGCTTTTGAACTGAAAAATATATATATTCATAACCAGACAAAACATTTCTTTCTCGTTAAATTACATCCGGCTCAGAAGAGATGATAGAGAATAGTTATCAAAAGAATCTGTGGAAACACCAGAATTCTTCTTGCAGTCCAGAAGAGTTCAAACAGTTTGAAAGCTCAAAACACCGCCAATCGTAATGGGTCTTGAATGCAACATGGTGTTCCAGCAGCATGTCTCACCCGCTGGTGACCCCCAGACATTATTCATTAGCAGGAGGTTAAAATGTGAGCCTCGTGACTCCACATCCTCTGTCCTCCTGCTGACGGTGTGACACACACCCTCACATTTGCCCTTGCACGCTTCACAATTTTGTCCGCTTGACCTTTGACACTTGAACCAACTCATCTATTTTTCAACACCTGTCAGTGAGGGCAGGCCATGCATTATCCTGTCTGTGTTGCACAGCAGGTCGTAAGCATTGACTGGTGTAGGAGCAGCTGAGGGGCAGTGGTTCCACCGTGCTAAATGGAGCCTCACTAGGGACACCTACAGGCTGCACAGAGGTATTGCATGACAGGGGAGAAAAAACACACTGTCCCACTACTACATGTGGTGTTTGTTAGAACACAAATGAAACGGTCCCTGACACACCATGTGGTATATCTCGGCAAAACAGTTCATTGTCCATGCAACATGTTTGGGTTTCCTATGAGCTATTTATCAAAAAACAAGCAATCAACAAATAAATCATGCTCATTGCTTACTCTTGACAAAATAAAATAAAAACATAGGCCCACCCCAGTGCATTCGGGTCCTATACCTGTAAAAATAGACTACACAACAAAATAATCAAACTTAACAAGTAACTATCAAAAGAAAAATCTATCGGAAATATAATCTAAATAAAGCAAAGGCAAGGCAAGGCTATCTGTATAGCACATTTCAACAACAAGGCGTTTCAAAGTGCTTTACATAAAACCATTAAACGCATCAAAACCTAATGCAGAATAAAACAATTAAGAACATTCATTAAAACATTCGAAAACAGTCAAAAAGCAAAGAATAGAACAAAAGTTGCAGTGCAGTTGAATAAATAAAATGCAGTAGTGAGATACAGAAATTGATAAAAATCCTTGAAACTGGTTCAATTAAAGGCAACAGCAAACAGAAACAGAATAATGAAACAATACTACTTATGAGGAAAATAGTTACAAACAACAAATAAACAGCGCCTAACAAATGAGCCTACAAAGTAGTTTAATGCAGAGTTTATTTTCAACATGTTTAGGCATATAATGTATTTTGTTTTTGTGCTTTTTTAATTATTATTATTGTTTACATTTTCACAAATCCAGACAATAGTGGTTCTCTGTGTGGTCATCAGTTACACAGTGCCATCCTCTGGTGGCGTCCGGCTGACATTACAAGGCCAAGCGTCCAGGCCTTCATCAGAGTGGAAAGGCAAGGCCCGTTTATCTGGAGAGCGCCTTTCAACCTGAGCACGGATTCAACGTGCTTTACGTGAGGCGAAGAAATACAGTAGAGCAACGTTCAAAAACACAATAAAGGAAACAACGATAGAAATGCAGCTACAGTGCAGCAATAAGTTGTAAGTTGCCCCTCATTTAATATCCCAATTAGCTTCTCCTCTTCTTACTTGTGTTAAACATAAACCTGCTGACTTTCTCCTTTTACAGCATCAATGCACCTGGACTTTTTCAACAAAGCCCGGGACCCCACTGACTCTGACACCGTTGCACATCTTTTCTTTTCTTATTAAAATACACTTGCAACTTTTATTTTAGAATATATACTTGTTGTAAAATACTGTTATCTGTTTACCATATGCATCTTTAAAGTATGTCTTGATTATGCATGTTGTATGTTTATTCATTTTTTTATTTTTTATTGTTTTATTCTATATGTCTATGTTTATTGCTGTGCACCTTTCACCAAGTCAAATCCCTTGTATATGTACCGTACTTGGCAAATAAAGGATTCTGATACTGAAGTGTTTTTTGTTTATAACTAAGTAGGTATTACATGTTTCTGCCTTCTTACATTTTTTTGCATCACAAAACCAAGTCAAGTTCGTCTTTCAGAATTTCCATGCATCCCATTGTGGTGCAAATTGTAGCCAAATTGTAGCCCTCTGACATCCTAAGCTTGTAGTAGTTGATTGACAAAGTTGTTCAATTATGCAGTTAAAAAAATATATTATTCCTTGATTACTCCTCTGGTGCATGCCAAATGATGACGTTGTATTACTTTTGAGATGAATTATTTGACAGCGCCTGCCACTTCTGTTTCCACCTCAGAAGACATCTTTTTCTTTACGAAGTAATAGTGGAAGCCAGTTTAAAATCAGTCCATTGATATATTATATTTCCTCTTGTTTTCTATCATGATCTAGATTCTAGAGTCTCTACTGTCTGTCCGGAGGTCATTGGAGGCACTCTTGCAAATCAGTGATCAGGAATACTTCATGAAAATACTGGATTTACGTTAGCTAAACTACGCTAAAGGTGTAGCTCTCAGGATGCAATGTTCGGTCCACCACTTTGGTCCAACTGGAATTAGTCAACAATTATAGAATGGATTGCAATGAAGTTTGGTTTGGATATGCATGGTCCCCAGATGATGAAGCCTACTAACTTTGGTTATCACTGACCTTTCCTCTGGCATCCTGGTACAAATTTGCCTCAGATGTTTTTTTTCAATCTGTACACATACAACATCCTCTGTCCCAGGAACCATCACATCGGAACAGAAAAAACTCCCCGAAAACAAACGGGGAGGAAAAAGGAAAAAAACCTCAGGGAGAACAACAGAGGAGGAGCCAGCCCTAACTATAAACCTGAGCCAGCTCTAACTATAAACCTGAGCCTCTAACTATAAACCTAAGCCAGCCCTAACTATAAACCTGAGCCAGCCCTAACTATAAACCTGAGCCAGCCCTAACTATAAACCTGAGCCAGCCCTAACTATAAACCTGAGCCTCTAACTATAAACCTGAGCCTCTAACTATAAACCTGAGCCTCTAACTATAAACCTGAGCCTCTAACTATAAACCTGAGCCAGCCCTAACTATAAACCTGAGCCTCTAACTATAAACCTGAGCCAGCCCTAACTATAAACCTGAGCCAGCCCTAACTATAAACCTAAGCCAGCCCTAACTATAAACCTGAGCCAGCCCTAACTATAAACCTGAGCCAGCCCTAACTATAAACCTGAGCCTCTAACTATAAACCTGAGCCAGCCCTAACTATAAACCTGAGCCTCTAACTATAAACCTGAGCCAGCCCTAACTATAAACCTGAGCCTCTAACTATAAATCTGAGCCAGCCCTAACTATAAACCTGAGCCAGCCCTAACTATAAACCTGAGCCAGCCCTAACTATAAACCTGAGCCAGCCCTAACTATAAACCTAAGCCAGCCCTAACTATAAACCTAAGCCAGCCCTAACTATAAACCTAAGCCAGCCCTAACTATACACCTGAGCCTCTAACTATAAACCTGAGCCAGCCCTAACTATAAACCTAAGCCAGCCCTAACTATAAACCTAAGCCAGCCCCAACTATAAACCTGAGCCAGCCCTAACTATAAACCTGAGCCAGCCCTAACTATAAACCTGAGCCAGCCCTAACTATAAACCTGAGCCAGCCCTAACTATAAACCTGAGCCTCTAACTATAAACCTGAGCCAGCCCTAACTATAAACCTGAGCCAGTCCTAACTATAAACCTAAGCCAGTCCTAACTATACACCTGAGCCTCTAACTATAAACCTGAGCCAGCCCTAACTATAAACCTGAGCCAGCCCTAACTATAAACCTGAGCCAGCCCTAACTATAAACCTGAGCCAGCCCTAACTATAAACCTGAGCCTCTAACTATAAACCTGAGCCAGCCCTAACTATAAACCTGAGCCTCTAACTATAAACCTGAGCCAGCCCTAACTATAAACCTGAGCCTCTAACTATAAATCTGAGCCAGCCCTAACTATAAACCTGAGCCAGCCCTAACTATAAACCTGAGCCAGCCCTAACTATAAACCTAAGCCAGCCCTAACTATAAACCTAAGCCAGCCCTAACTATAAACCTAAGCCAGCCCTAACTATAAACCTGAGCCAGCCCTAACTATAAACCTGAGCCAGCCCTAACTATAAACCTGAGCCAGCCCTAACTATAAACCTGAGCCAGCCCTAACTATAAACCTGAGCCTCTAACTATAAACCTGAGCCAGCCCTAACTATAAACCTGAGCCAGTCCTAACTATAAACCTAAGCCAGTCCTAACTATACACCTGAGCCTCTAACTATAAACCTGAGCCAGCCCTAACTATAAACCTGAGCCAGCCCTAACTATAAACCTGAGCCAGCCCTAACTATAAACCTGAGCCAGCCCTAACTATAAACCTGAGCCAGCCCTAACTATAAACCTGAGCCTCTAACTATAAACCTGAGCCAGCCCTAACTATAAACCTGAGCCTCTAACTATAAACCTGAGCCAGCCCTAACTATAAACCTGAGCCTCTAACTATAAATCTGAGCCAGCCCTAACTATAAACCTGAGCCAGCCCTAACTATAAACCTGAGCCAGCCCTAACTATAAACCTAAGCCAGCCCTAACTATAAACCTAAGCCAGCCCTAACTATAAACCTAAGCCAGCCCTAACTATAAACCTGAGCCAGCCCTAACTATAAACCTGAGCCTCTAACTATAAACCTGAGCCAGCCCTAACTATAAACCTGAGCCTCTAACTATAAACCTGAGCCTCTAACTATAAACCTGAGCCAGCCCTAACTATAAACCTGAGCCAGTCCTAACTATAAACCTAAGCCAGCCCTAACTATAAACCTGAGCCAGCCCTAACTATAAACCTGAGCCTCTAACTATAAACCTGAGCCTCTAACTATAAACCTGAGCCAGCCTCTAACTATAAACCTGAGCCTCTAACTATAAACCTAAGCCAGCCCTAACTATAAACCTGAGCCTCTAACTATAAACCTGAGCCTCTAACTATAAACCTGAGCCAGCCTCTAACTATAAACCTGAGCCTCTAACTATAAACCTAAGCCAGCCCTAACTATAAACCTGAGCCAGCCCTAACTATAAAGCAGTTATAAAGCCGGGTTTGCATGAATCTTTCTGCCAGGTTTTCATACATTTACAGACACAGGGTTTAATGAGAAAGGATTCCTATGAGAGAGGATCTCTTGGCACCCAAGTGCTCTTCTCCCTGTGCATGCACACACAACCCAAGATTAAACACCAGATCCTCTACCAGCAGAACACACTGAACTGGATCAAACGCTTTTTGGATGAGAGGGTCTGAACTTCCGCCGCATCTGGAGAGGTTTCTGCTAATTTACGCACAAATCTACGCCGCTCACACCGGCGGTGGGTTGTGTTGTGTAGCTGGACCTGTGAGCATCTCCGATGTGGCGCATCTCAGCTGCTTCAAGCCAGCCGAGGTTAGAAAGATCCGACCGGAAGCGAAGAGATGGTGGTTTTCAAAATAAAAGTGTAACAGTTCTCACTTTGAGGAACTGGGGCATCCAACCTTCCATAATCCACACGTGTATGAAAGCAAGAGGGAATATTCATGTCAAGCCATAGTGTAAGCCAAATAATAATAATACAGTGAAGAGAATTATGATGTCCCTTGTTTTATAGTAAACAGATGAATTAATACACACATGAGCACACCAGCACACAGTAAGTTCAATCTAGCTTTTATGTAAGGATTGTTTATGTCTGTGATATATTTACTGTGGACGTTTTTTAAATTTATTCAACAGCTTGGATCTTATAATTTAGTAAAAATCAATGTGCTTCTCTCGTCTTCAATGCAGAGGAGCACACTTCTTTCTTTCTATATGCAACAGCAACAAAATAAGAATAATATAACATATAATGTATATGTTTGATAACAATGTTTATTATGAAGTAGCCTGGTCCTAAGTGGGCTTTAGTTGCCATGTGATCATACTTGAGAAGCTCAGACAAACTAATACGCAGCATATCAATAAATGCACTTTATAGACTGGTTTTCAGAGTCGTCTGTTATTTTCCTCCTCCTGTCTGATGGCACTACTTTTGACTCTGGCTTTGTCCATTTGTCTTATTTGGCTTGTGTTTTGATGGAGCTGCATGTCTTACATTTGAAAGGTGATACTCAATGTCAGGATGTATTTATTTGTAATCAGGCAAGGTGTGTTAGTGTACCATAACAATAAAGTAGAACCTCGTGTCAGTGTCATGGAATGCCAGTGGCACTTTATAAACCTCCATGAAGGAAGACTCGTTGCAGGACTGCAGTACTTTTAGCTGTGGAGCCCAATAAGTATGTTCCAATGAATTCTTGTTGATTCAGAAATGCCTTTACGTCGAAAGCGAGAGACCGGAAGTTCCTCCTCGGGTGCATTCTTCCTGACTTGATGGCGGTGCGCATCTCACCGACCGGGAACACCGATTTCTGAACATTCCGGCCTCCCCCCCACCACCACCACACACACACACACACACGCACACACACACACACACACACGCACACACACACACACACACACACCGTCGCCGCCACCGCACCGCGAGCTGTGTTTTCCTGCGAGCTCGCTGCAAAAAAAAAAAGGGGGAGCCTGGCTGCACTTCTGCGTCGCAGGGCTTTAACGTGAACGTACCGGCCGGGCAGTGGCACCGGCGGAGGGACATGCCACGCATCCCGCAGCAGCCGTGTTTGTTTTGCGTGGCGGAATGAGGCAGCGGGTGGAGAGCCGCCTCGGAGACGCTGGGCTCCGGCCAAACACCGCCGCATTCTAAGCGCCTCATCCGATGCTCGGGACCTGCGTTGCATTGCATCTGCTGCATCGGTGATCCGGCCGTGTTGGGTGTATTTTTTGTTGTGTGTGCAAAGTGCATGGTGGAAGAAGAAAAAAAATGCAGCTTGTTTGAGAGGACCCCCCCTCACACACACACACACACACACACACACACACACACACACACACACACACACACACACACACCTCCACCCCCCCACCACCCCTCTCTCCTCCAGATATCCGTCGCTGCCATGACAGGCAGAGGTCTCCTCTCGACCGCGGCTCGGCCGGCTGCAGAAGAGGCGGATTGATTCGGGGTCGCGTCTGCGGATGTTATTGAGTCCGCTCTGAGTCCCGTGAACAGCATCCGCGCGAGCGCACCGCGATTCTCACTCAGGGAAAGAGGGGAGAGAGTAAAACAACATGTCCTCTCGGTCTGCATTACCGTCTGGGAACGACAGGAGTACTGGAGACCATGTAAGTGCAACTGCAGCCGACAGCCTCTGTGTTTTGTGTGCATGCAAAGGATGAGCCGTGCATCCCTGCAAACAAATAAAGAAATAGATCTGCTAATGTATATGTGGCCTTTGGCATCCATTCACTGGGTTTGTTCACACAGTGTAGGCGGGGGGGGGGGGGGGGGGTCATTGCTGCTGCTATATGTTCCTCATTGGATGAACGGATATGGGAAAGCAGGTGATATTGGATGGATATTCTTAAGCAGCACAGGCTCTTTTATTTATTTATTTCACCAAAAAAGGGCTAACCTTGAGTGTCTGCGCAGGGAGAGAACCGATGGCGAGCCAAGCAGCCCGGAATGAGTCCATCCGCATACGATAACACTCCGCGGATATGCGCAGAAAGCCTGAAAAACCAGCCGTCACCTCTTATTATAAGGAGAGATAGTGATGTCACATTAGACTCCTTACTGCTGCTGCTTCCTCTGTGTGTGTGTGTGTGTGTGTGTGTGTGTGTGTGTGTGTGTGTGTGTGTGTGTGTGTGTGTGTGTGTGCGCGTGCGTGTGCGTGTGCGCTTGCGTGTATTCCCCAAAAATTGGATGGGTGGAACGTGAGCGCAGAAGGCCACAGTAAATGTATGGAGAATATCTGGGTTTGCTCGCATGAAGCGAAGGGGGATTACTGCGTAAAAGGATGTGCAGTCCGTTGCTGCGCAGCCTACAAAGCGCCCAACCCCAGAGCCGGTGGGTGTCAGACAGCGCCATACATTCAGTACAGTGGAGAACAGTAGCGGCCTCTTATGAAGACAGAGGCAGAGGGGATTTATTCATGTGAGGCAGACGGAATATGACAGAGTCCATCTCTCTATCTCTGAGTCCATCTCTCTATCTGCACACTCCTTACATCAAAATGGGGACATGACTGATTGGCGTTGCATTATGGCATTTCTCTGCTCTAAACACTTCTGGCAAAGACTCCCCCCATCTGTTTGTTAGCAGAGCTCTCAGCACAGAGGGATGGTTAAGCCAGTAGATGTGTGTGTGTGTGTGTGTGTGTGTGTGTGTGTGTGTGTGTGTGTGTGTGTGTGTGTGTGTGAGTTGGATGTGCACAAGCGTGTGAGTTTACACTAAGTGTGAGTGCACGATTGATTACGAACGCAGAGACGTTTCCTTCCACTTTAAAATGGATCTCTGGCCCCTGGTGTCGTCTCTTCCGCAATTAAACGACGGTGACAGATGAGTGAATGGACCGGAGGAGGGAGAGGGGGGGGGGAGGAAGGGGGGGTTGTGTCGCTATAGGTGTGAGGCCCTATAGCAGCCTCGCCGGCATCTTTAGATTTGGAGAGACATGGGTCCAAATTGGCTCAAGGTGGAGCATGAGCACAGGGAAGGAGGGAGTGTCTGGCGGTGAGGCTGCATGGTTGTGTGTGTGTGTGTGTGTGGAGCTGAGAGCAAGATGGGACTGGCCAGGGACCACTGTGCCGGCATCTGCTCCCTCTCTCTCTCTCTCCACCCTTCCATCGGCTGTCTCCTTCGTCTCTGCACTGATATCCTGCTTCCTCCATCTCCTGGCGTCGTCATCGTCGTCATCATTGTCATCATCCTCCCCCCTCTGTACTTTCCCGGTCACATGACAAGGAGCTGCTTCACACTGCGATGCATCCGGCTTCGTTTGTCTAAACGCACGTCGTTGTTGTCCTCCTCCTCCCTCTGTCTTCCGCTCGGCTTCCTCCCTGAGCGTTGTATCCGTGACTCAAGCTTCCCAAGCGGTGTGGTCCAGAGTCCAGGCGGTAACACGCAGCAAGCGGCTAGCAGGGGCTGCGGGCGCTCCAGGGCCACTTCTAGGTTTTCCAGGACGCTCTGTCGTATCGCATGAAGACATCTTCCGGAGGTCAAGTGGCAGACCTCTGAAGGAGAGGATGCTGAAACCCAAAATGGAACACGATGTGTTTCACATGCCGGACAACAGCTGTTAACCCAGAAACCAAAGAGGCATGTATTCACATGCTCGGCTCAGCGGCGCTCCTTTTTTTTAAAAACAAAAACATCTGGTGGAATGGTTCTGGTGACTCCCACAAACTCCCCCATGTCCCCCGGACCTTTATCTTTAAAGCGGTTTAGCTGCTGCCTGAAAACAGCTTGTTGTCTACATATTGTTTGGCGAGCAGAGTTCATAACTGGCTTCATGGGTACAGTTAGTCCTGGAAGGCCGGGTTTCGATATCGTGATGCGTGGTTAGATGACGTCTTCCATTTTGGATGTCGTGATATGGCAGAAGCGTTGTCTTGCAGTTGTTTTTTTACCGAACTGTTCTAGCTGCTCTATTATTCCCCACTTAGACCCTATATCCACATCACTGATGGTTATTTATCAAAACCTCATTGTGTAAAACCTGTAATATCGATATCGAGTCTCCCTTCATGAAGGTTCATGTTTGTGAACATTATGCTGATGTCATGTGTCTACTGGTATTTGATTGTCTCCATGTAGCCCAGCCCTACACAGGCGGTCTGGTGTCGGCACAGTGAGTGACCACCCTGTCGCTCCTCTCTTTCTAACCCCGCCCCCACACTCGTTTCCTTTGTTTTCCAGCATGTGGCGTTGGGGGCCAGCCGCTCCGACAAGGCCACCAGCCAGTCCAGCCGCTCGCTGGGCGCCCGGTGCAGGAACTCCATCGCCTCCTGCTCCGACGAGCAGCCGCACATCGGCAACTACCGCCTGCTCAAGACCATCGGCAAGGGAAACTTTGCCAAGGTCAAGCTGGCCCGCCACATCCTGACGGGCAAGGAGGTGAGACATGGGAGAGAGGGAGGGAGGAGATGGATGATGAGTGCGGGGTGAGGAAAGACGTCATCAGTTGATGTTGATGTTGCTGGTGTCATGAAGATGAGTATTGGGGGACATATCATGTATCTGTACCCACAGCTGGAGAACCTCCTGGTGTACCATAGTCTTCTCACAAGCCAATTAGAGCACACTGTGTTCTTGAGGGCTCTTAAAGAGACAGGAGCTAAAACAGAGAGTTTAAACACAGGTATATTCAGACAGACGGGATGTTTTTTTTAACATTAAAGCAAACATGTTGTAGTAGAAACCCCAAATACAAGTATGAACCTGAGAATGAGAACGATATGTCCCCTTTAAATATGCCTTATTAAGTCAGTCTTATGGATGTAAATGTGACATATATAAAAGCTTCTCCAGTCAACAATGCTCTTTCAGTCAAATATCAAGCTCGTGGATTGATGTAAGGCAAATTATTTCAATCCACAAGATATGATAAGGTACATTTTGTGAAATGTTGTAACTAATTGCTTTATAATGCTTAATAATCCATTTAATAAAGTTTAATCGATCACTTATAAACCATTGAGAACAACCTTTGGGGATTATTTGACGGAGATTACCACTTCTTCTTCATAGGTTATTAAAAATGTGTAACTGCATTATTACCGGAAAATGAAAAGACAAAACACTGGAAATCATTTCCAACCTGGCAACCCAAAATGTGTTATTATAACACTTAAAGCTTTAGTAAGATGATTTATCTGTCAAATAGTTGTAATTTACCCATTGTAAAAGATGGTGCACCAATATATGTTATGAGTATTGTTCAATAGGTAGAGCTTGTAATGACTCAGTAGGAATACATGGAGGCTGCCATAAGGAGAGGCACATTGTAATGGTGGTTTGTTTACTCTTCTCATCAAAATCTTGCTTCACATCTCTTCCAGGTTGCAATAAAAATCATTGACAAAACTCAGTTGAACCCAACCAGCCTACAAAAGGTGAGTTTCCCGCTCTTCATAGCGATGTCCTGTTTATTGAGGAACATGTGCCTCATGTCCTCAGGTGTAGAAGCTGAAACACACACACACACACACACACACACACACACACACAGCATCTCATACGATCGGCCCTCATCGGCAGCAGCCAGGCATGTGGAGGGTTTTCGGTCACATTGATGTAATTCAACGAAATAGCCATCACGCCGTCGGGGACTTGAAGAGGTTCAGGTTTATCCTCAGTCCTCAGCTGTGGGGGGGGGGGGGGGGGGGGGGGCGTAGGACCGGGAGAGCAGCTGATAGACAGAGAGAGAGAGAGAAGGAGGAGGGAGAGAGAGAGAGAGGGCTCGTAGGATGTGATGCTGTTTGGCAGGTGCTAGGGACTGGATGGGAGCGAGAGGAGACCTCTGCTCCGGAGATCATCTCTCCTCTCTCTCTCTGGGGCTAATCACTGCCCTGAGAGGGGGGTGGGGGGTGACTCAACTCGGAAGCCACGGTCACCCAACTCATCCTTTTTGTGTGTGTGTGTGTGTTTGAGTTCTTAATTCGTCTTCCAGTCTGTGATGTTTGAGGTTTGGTGGCCATTCCGTCGTGTCACAATGAAAGGTTTTCGATGGACTGGACTCTGTTTTTTTGTTTCCTTCTTCTTCTTTTTCCTGCTGTGGTCAGCAAATGTGAGTGTTGAGTCTGTACGGTGGACTCCGGAGGTTTGCTGTGCGTGAAGGTCAGAGGCGAGGAAAAAAAAGTGGACACTTTGGTTTCGCCAACCATCAAGGGCAACCGCAGCGTGGTGCGGACGCATGCATGATTCACACACAAGGAGCTGGAGCGCCGGGAGCAGGAGGGCCATGGGAGCAGGAGGGCCATGGGAGCAGGAGGGCCATGGGAGCAGGAGGGCCATGGGAGCAGGAGGGCCATGGGAGCAGGAGGGCCATGGGAGCAGGAGGGCCATGGGAGCAGGAGGGCCATGGGAGCAGGAGGGCCATGGGAGCAGGAGGGCCGGGGCCGGTCGATACCCGGACGTGCCGTGGCTTGACGTGCGAGGGCCCCCTGATCACAGGTTGATCCCGTGCTCGGATATATCTCCAGTTTATCCCAAGAACACATTAATCTGGATCAGGTTGAAAAGTATCTCGCAGTGAGGAAATATTAGCACCATCAATCGACCCATATTTGTCCATAATGCTGCTACATGCACATATGGGCCAGAGCGTCTCCTCCATTTAGCCACAAGTGCGTCCTCTCTGATCTCCTTATACCTTCCTCTTGATTATTTTGATTCTGTTGTCGTTGTTGTAAATAATCCTTTCCTTAATCAGTGCAACGATAGCGGTGACCTTGGGTTGTTTCAGTATGATCAAGGCTTTAGTGCATAAAAGTTCTCTTTTCCCAGAACCAGCCGTTGGCCCTTTGATCGCTGGCTTCCTGTAATCCTGATACTTTGACTCATCATACTTCTGGTGCTTATACCATGTAGCATACCTGCCTAGAATATCAGATGCTCTGCAGGAACTGTAATCCCAATGAGAGAGACAATGGAGAGGAGAGAGTCGGCGATGATAGCGGGGCTTCTTTACATACCCGTGGGCTCGAGAAAATCCTCAGCACCGAACACATGAAAGAGACAATATTAGCATAATCTGGACGGTAATGTATGTAGAGAGAAGAAGGAGAGAGGGAGATGTATTGTATAGAGGAGGGTAAACGAGGGGGAGGAAGAAAGGAAGAGGGAAAATCTACACTCAACATCCGTGAAGAGGAAACAGCAAGTTATTGGAGGAGATCTGTATCCTGTCTGATATCCAAACATGTGTCAGTTAGAAATGATATATCTATTTAATACTTACATTTGAACACAATTTGTTTCCATCTGCTATATTGTTAATTGCAGCCTTTATTGCCACGCAACACGCCTATCCCTCCCTTTGCTGTTTATTTGCGGTCATTAGCGATGACCGGGGTCGAACATGTTGCCGGGGGGATTGTTTATGGTTTTGACGGATCTGACCGCTCAGCTGGGAATAATGGGACGCCTGGATGATGAGACGCTCCTGCACTACGTATCCCAAGATTCCCTCCGAACACAGCTGGGGAAGCTGCCCCGGTCTTAATACCTGGGTCGCTATGGCAACAGTGACGTTGGGGGGGGGGGCGCCGCTTCGAGGAGAAGACTGTCGGAGAGGAATTGAATGAAGGGGGATGGAGGGGGATGGAGGGGAAACAGGAAGGAGGGGTTGAGAAAAGAGGATAGAAAAAGCGTATCGCACCATCTTTTTTGAATTTTTTTTCATTCTCTACCCCGGTTGGTGGAGTTGACGTCGTGGAGGAGAGTCGCCGGTTTTCAGCGATGGCCTTTTTGTTGTAGACATGAAACCAGGAGAGCTGGCTCCAATCTGTCCCCCAGAGGAGGCAAAGCACACCACAGGGAGAAGTGATCGGGTGGAGACGAGAAGTTTTGGCAGCAGATTCATCCCATTTGTTGTTGTTGTTGTTTTTAACGGCGAGGGGGCTTTGTTGGTTGTCGTCGCCCTCGCAAATTCTCATTTGGATGAATATCAGAGACGGTCAATTATAGTGTTATTTTTAGGACAAAAAGTATAAATGTGTGTGCTTATCCTGCCTCCCACTGTCTCTTCGGGGGTCTTTGTTCGATTTCAGCAGCTGAATTGATCGCACATTAGTGTGCTATAAAGAGGATGTGACACACAGCCACAGCACAGGGGCCATTTTATTTTAACGGCCATTTAATCTATGAAGTGATGTATTAAAACAGTTTTGTGGTCATTCCTACGATGCTGTCAGACTCAGGATGGACGGTTTAGAAGAAAGTATCAGAATCAAAAATGTAGGGCATCATCTTTTTTTATTACACACCTTCGTCTTTCTTGTTAAAACCTGGCCCCTACATTACCCACAATGCAACTCGAGCAATTTTTTCCATAAATGCATTGCAGCGGTCCTCCCCAACACCTGGAAACACGCTGTGATGTCTCCCCTATGCTGATACAGTAGCTATGGTGACAATATGCTAATCTTCCTCCACAAATTATTCTGCAGCTGCTCAAAAGGCCAAATTTTGCATTCAGAAAACAAAATAATTTTTTTTATACAATTTAAGCCCAACAAATGTTTTTCATGCACTGATCAATTTAGCAATTTTGGGCTATTTAGCTTCCATGTCTTCTATATGGCAAATAGTGAGAAAACATCCTAAATACACATATAGGTGTTTTTTTTAACTACTTTGTCTATTAGCGACTGTAGAATTCTCCTAAATTCACCAAAAGCTACCATTAGAAAATGACACCTTTACATGTCTAAACATACAATTTCTAAAAAGTTGTAATTCAAATGAATTGCCTTAATTCAAGTTATGCACTGGGGAAGTTTCTAGTGGTCACACTGTGACCCGGCTCACCCGGGTGTCCAGTCTGTCCACTGACAGTGAAGGGAATGGACTCGCAGGATTCACAAGACATTAGTGTCAGCTGCACCGGCCAGGTGAGCCTCTGCACCTCTGACTAGTCCGACTCCCTGTTGGTCCTGAATCTCATCCACTTATTCCAGAGGGATTGGTTTTTGACCTTAAACGTTATCAGACGTTATCTCACATTCGTATGTTTACAAGAAGAACAAACATAAGGAATCATCACGAGTGTTTTTCAGCTGTTGAAATGAACCACCGTCCTAAAATGAGAAAAATTAAAATATGCTTATTTTTACTCGTCAGCCTGACCTGGTGTCTGCAACACTAGGTCTATCCATGTCTGACATCACCAAGGCATTAAAACTCTGTTTTCTTCTTCCCAGCTCTTTCGGGAGGTACGAATAATGAAAGGCTTAAATCACCCAAACATAGGTAAGGCACATACATGCATCTCAATGTGTTTGTGTGTCTGAGTGCTGCGACCATGCGTGTGTGTGTGTGTGTGTGTGTGTGTTCTTTTGCGTCCATGTGTGTGTGTGTGCACAGACAGAAGTGTCATGCTTTGAGTGAGGTTCCGAGCGTTCGCTGACCGAACCGTAGCGAGCGACATTTCATGCCTCATACCGAGGTCATACTGAGGTTGGATTGCGTAAAGCTGAAATGCCATATGGATAAAAAATAAATAAAACGCAGCATTACGGCGGGGTCATTGGTATTAAGACAGACAGGCTGCGCTGTTATTTATGACAGGAGCAGGATTTGTTGATATCTATTTGATTTTAATCTGCTTCTGTTTTGGGCCACAGTGCAGCTGTTCGAGGTGATCGAGACGGATAAGACCCTTTACCTAATCATGGAGTACGCCAGTGGAGGTGGGTACATCGCGCCGGCACGTCCGGGAAATACTATGTGTGCAAAGGATGCTGAAGGTCACAGGTTTGGTGGAAGTACGGCTTCACTGGGAATTCTCAAATACAGTTTGCAAGAACAGTTTCGACACATTGGGAAATACATTGGGAGTTAGATGAGAAGAATAATGTCCGTGTGCAAAATACACCGGCTAGCTGTTTCCCCCTGTTTCCAGTCTTTATGCTAAGCTAAGCTAACGGTCCGCTGGCTGTGGTCTTATATATACGGTACAGACAAGAGAGAGCATGTTCGTCAAAAACGTGGTAGTATTTCTTAGTTATCCTCTGCAGTTGAGGGGAAGTATAAAATATTAGAGCTTGCACTTTTAATAATGATAAATACTGTTGACGCCAAAATGTGACCTTCAGTTTCTGTGAGTTTTATGTTTGATTTTTTATTTAAACAAGTGAAAATCAAGTGAAATGTTTTACCATTGTTTAGTGTATTTTCCCACTGTTTTGCCAGAAAATGTAGTGTTGAATTAGTTTTTTGAGCGATATGCGACAATGCATTAATAACCAAATTACTAGTTTATTTTACTTTCTTTTACTCTTTACCCATCCAAACTCATGATGCTCCGGCACACTGAGATAGCGCGACCATGCAGTCACCATAAGTCCATGACTGTGGACTCCCACCTAATAGGGGCTGTACGGTTCTATATCCAAATGTAATAGAGTATGGAACCGCAACATAAATTACTGAGCAGCCGCCATGCAGTAATGGTGCTGCTGGTAAAACTGACTTTAGACACAGTTTCAGGGGCGATGGCAGCACATTGCATCCAATGCCGCTCTCCTTTTTCCCCTTCTTTTTGCTTCCATTAGTCTCTTTTATGGTTCTATTTGTGTCGGTTTCTTGTCACCAATCCTGTTTTTCTGTGTTCTGGCCCAAACCGTATCGTTTGCTCACTGTGACCTTGGAGGATGTCACAGACTCAGTTTCAAATGTGGCTTTCTGTCAAGCCCAAAGTGCTTTAAGTTGAGGATAAAAAAGACCATAAGGATGTATTAGGGAGTTGTAGTGGTGCCTGAATGGCTAACATGAACTATCTATCTTCATAAACAGTATATTCAGGTATGCATAATATGACATCCAACAGTTCTCTCTGTTAATCCAAATCCTCTCAAACACAGTGGTAGTTCAACAACATCTAAGGGATGATGCTGGATGGGTGGGGTCAGAAAAGGACTGGCGGTGTGTAGGGGAGGGCCTTTCATCATTTTATTTAGGGGTGGGAAACACCAGGGGGCCATGATACCAAACTATCACGATGTGATATTATTCCTATTTTGCGATATTGCTTTATTGCAATATATTGCGATTTATTAATTTTTTTCATTTGCAAATTGTGCAGTTTATCAACATCTTTTTTTATCTTATAAGGTATAGTTTTCACTTGGTTAATCTCACTTAAGTCCATTTCTAAAAGGCCTATAACCAATTAACTCAAATATTAATCAACCGTTTCCTTTTACTTTTTATTTAAGTCATCTGTAGCAGGGATTTGCATAAAAACACACAATTACAATGAGGGGGAAAAAGCTTGTATTTTTTATTTTAATAGGATAAGATGATGACATAATGACATTTTAGAGAGACATGGATGTAAACTGCAACATGATTGGTTGGCAGGGGCATACAGCCAGGAGGCGATAATTCTAGTTTATGAAGTGACCTATAAGATGCAACCTCACCCACCCCACCTCAGTCAGTTACAGTCCATTCTTCTTTTTCTTCTTCACTCAGAAAAAGCTTTTCCGTTATTAAGGAGTTGTATTTCTACCTCATATTTCCTGTGATGAGTGAAATCTTACGTGGCAGCAATGGAAAAAAATCAATCTAAATGTAAAGCCGGTGTCAAACAATACACTGTATGTTCTGTTTAACAGTCGTGCATACGCCTTAGAAATAGAATAGACATTCCCATTCAAATCATCAAAGCAGGATGGCACCTTAACTTTAGCCTTATTAGCCGTTAGCCATGTTAGCCGTTAGCCATATTAGCCGTTAGCCATATTAGCTGCATAGCCCCTGAGTGTATTGGATTGAGCAAAGGTGCATTGTATCGCTTCTGAATTCAACTTGTTCATGTTTAAGAGGAAGATTGTGTTATTTACTTCATCCAAAGCCACTTTAATGTAACAAGATGTAACATGTGAATTTGATTTTTTCATTTAGCTTGTGGGTGGATTTTGTTAAATTGTGTTACCCTAGCAAGGCTAGCCGTTTCTCCGTGTTTTCCTGTCTTTAGACGCTAAAATAAGCCAAGATAAGACAAGCTTCACATTGATGAGAATGCGATCGCTCTTCTCTGTGATCGTCTTCTGTACGTGAATAAGCGTTTTTCCCAAAATGTCAAACTCTTCTTCTAAGTCTGTGTCATTCTGTGTTTTCCCGTGGCCACGAGACAAATTTCTCCTCGCGGACAATAAAGTCGACACCTTGACAGCACTTGCACCTTTATAAATATTAATAAGTGAATTTATGTGATTGGAATTGATTGCGTGCATCAGCAATATTTAATCAAATAGCGATAATGCTCCTGGCTTCATGAGCTGACTGATCTGTCCCCGCTGCTCACAGGTGAAGTGTTTGACTACCTCGTGTCTCATGGGAGGATGAAGGAGGTTGAAGCCAGAGCCAAATTCCGACAGGTAGGAATACATTGCCTCTCGGATGCCCGCGTTGTCCCGACCCTCACGTTCAGCCGTCAGCACTTCAGCTTTGTCTGTCTCCTCGTGTTCACAGATTGTCTCCGCTGTCCACTACTGCCACACCAAGAACATTGTCCACAGAGATTTGAAGGTGAGAGGCTCTGAAGATGTTTTTTTGGGGGGGGGGGCTGCTGGTGGATTAGGGCTTGTCCAAGGCTGGGGGCATTTCTTCCACTGACAGATTACACTCAACAGAAAATTATAATCTGGGACTAGTCTTAATCTGTGTCTGTGAAAAGGGTCCTTTAGCATGTTAATCGCACGGTGAGTTGCTGGTGAGTGGAGCAGCTGGGAAGGGTAGGAGGCAGCTAGGGCCTGTTCTCATAGATTATTACAGCCCCAAACACACGCAGTGACATATAAACTGTGTGAGTCATGTACAGTATCCATGTTGTTGGACAACGCAGGCTCCGCCTTCACCATCAGTCTCTCAATTGCTCTTTTTTCTCTTCATCACAACTCCTGTTGTTGTGTCCGCCTCCTTTCTCATTCCTCTCCCTCCTGCTGTCCATCCCTGCCGCCGCCTCCTCCTCCTCCTTTTTCAACATCAATATATGTGCGACTCAGGCGGAGAACCTTCTGCTGGACGCCGACGCCAACATCAAGATCGCCGACTTTGGCTTCAGCAACGAGTTCACTCTGGGCAACAAGCTGGACACGTTCTGCGGCTCGCCGCCCTACGCCGCCCCCGAGCTTTTCCAAGGCAAGAAGTATGACGGGCCCGAGGTGGACGTCTGGAGTCTGGGAGTCATCCTCTACACGCTGGTCAGCGGCTCGCTGCCCTTTGACGGGCAGAACCTGAAGGCAAGTGGATGGGAGGGAGGTTGAAAACAGCCACCTGATTGTATCTCCTGTGTGTGTGTGTGTGTGTGTGTGTGTGTGTGTGTGTGTGTGTGTGTTAGCGCTGCCGCCTATTAGTCGACTATAGTCGGTTCTATACTCGAATATTATAGATTATAGGTTTCTTTAGTGCGATAGTCGTATTTCATGCTTTTTTCTTTCTGATTTATTTCCTAGAAAAAGATGAGCACGTCTCTGGTAAACAAAAGCTTTAAATGGCGCTTCCATGTGATTCTTTGTGGAGATACTCTGATACGACTGATCTGTCAATTAAATCGACTAATCGTCTAGTTGAGAAAATCATTAGTCAACGAAGAACTTCCTTGGTCGAGGACAGCCCTAGTGTGTGTGCGTATCTAATCTCATATTACTGGACCCATCAGCTTAACATTTTAAGGTCGGGGGCCTCAAGTGATCAACAACTGCTTCAGTAGCAAAAGGCATTTCTGTGGGACAACTGTGGTTCAGTGGTAGAGCAGGGTCGTCCTTCAGTCAGATGATCGGCGGTTCGATCCCCGGCTCTGCTAGTCCATCTCTGTGTCCTTGGGTAAGACACGTAACCCCAAGTTGCTCCAAAAGCTGTGTCTACGGTGTATGAATGTTAGCTAGATCCTGATGGCAGGTGCCACCTTGCATTGTAGCCCCTCCCATCAGTGTATGAATGGGTGAATGATGACAAGTAGGGTTAAAGTGCTTTGAGTGTACAGTCCATTTACCATGTCACGGGCCTTTATCGTGGCTCAAAAACTGACATCCATGGAGAAGTTTGAGCATCTGCAGGTTAATCCCATAGGTGATATGTTGTGATCCGCTAAAGTACAAGATGAATAAATCCCCTGTCTTTATCTCCGCCGCCATCTTGACTGTAAGAGCCTGGAAGGAGAGTGTGCGAGGGGAGAGAGGGACACACCTGGTGGAGGTCTGCACGCTACTGAATGCACCTTTCTAGACTTGGGTCGTGTTATGAGTTCAGTTTACAGTAACAGTGGCTGATAGGCTGGGATAGAACATCCCCAAAGAGGTGGTTCGATATAGTCTGAATCAAACGTGTGGGAAGTGTAGACGTGGCATTCTGATTTAAAATGTGGGCCAGGACCTTCGTCTTCCTTCTCCTTCTCGAATGATTAAAAAGATGGAGTTCATAGTGGTTGCTTCATGGTGTTCACTGACTTGGCAACCTCACAATGAACCGTTCACAAAAGTTCAAGATAAATAAACCAAGTAAAAAAATAAATATAACCTGATTAGTAGAGAAGATTATTTCTTAGTGTTTAAAACATATATTTCTCCTCATCAATTTTCCATATGGTAATATTTTATGAGTATAGAATAAATTATTTAGACTATTATTGAACATTTAATCTCTACTCATGTCACCCCGGTGATGATTTGTAGTGTGAAAGCATTGTTCTCGGTCTTTATCTGCTGTAATGTTATTGTGTAATAGAACCCTGCTGCTAAAAACAAACCCTAAAAAAATGGGATTTTTATCCAAAATCCAGCAGATGGCAATGGATGGCCCCCTAGAGCTCCACCAGCGGACGAAGACAAATATGTATTTAACCCGTCTCATATCTGACCGCACCCCGGCGCACTGCCTGCAGTGAGGGACCTGTGGACTTTTATGCAACAGACACATCTGACTGGTGTTATGGGAGGAAGTGTTTTAGATACAGTATGTTGTAATTTAAAAGTTCAACATAAACGTGGTATTTATGAGTGGGGGAGTCAGAGTGTGCTGTGATGCAATGTGCTGTCACTGTCATATTGCCCAATACAAAAGTAGCTTTTTCTTACCATATTTGTGTGAAGGAAGAAGGCATCTGTGCATCTGGTTCATCGATTGTATTTAAGAACGTCATCCATTGGTTTGCTGGCTGCCGTTTTGAAGCCTTGAGTCACCATCTTGGATTGCGGCCGTTGCCAAGTTGTTGTTTTTGAAGAAGTGCTGTAGATACTCCTCCATAGGGAATAAATCAAGAGAGAAGTAGAGTCATCTTCTCATAGACTTCTATACAATCTGACATATTTTTGCAACCACAGGAGTCGCCCACTGCTGGTCAGTTGAGAGGTTGCACGTTTTAAGACACTTCGGAAATGGAGGTTGCCGCCTGGAATTTGAAGAGCTGTATGTCTAACATGTGATGCATCTGGCCAACAGGAGCTGAGGGAGCGCGTGCTGAGGGGAAAGTACCGCGTGCCCTTCTACATGTCCACAGACTGCGAGGGGATCCTTCGCCGATTCCTGGTGCTCAACCCCACCAAACGCTGCACCCTAGACGTGAGTACACACCTGCACAGGAGGCGCTACTCAGCACCGCGGGAGATTCAAACGCAACTGAAGCTTTTTCTGTTTCTACAGCAAGTCATGAAGGACAAGTGGATAAATTCAGGGTACGATGCGGATGACTTGAAGCCCCACATAGAACCTGTGGAGGACTTCAGCGATGCGGCTCGCATAGGTGAGTCAGCTGGGCCGCTGTTACTGCTAAGAGGCCATTACACACCTGGTCCACGTAGTCCAGATGCAAGATGTTTTCTCCCACTGTCTCTTCTCTGGCCTGACACATGTGTGGGTTGTGTCCCTCAGAGGTGATGGTGGGGATGGGCTTCACTTCAGAGGAAATCAAGGACTCTCTGCTCAATCAGAAATACAATGAAGTCACCGCCACCTACTTACTACTGGGCCGCAAAGGCGATGTGAGTTATATGGATCTGCTTTGATAAAATACATACTAATTTGCCAAATATGAATCAGAATATCTGGAGTCTATCTCCACTCTTTCTTGCTCTGCCGTCAGCTTTGTTCTACTGTGTTAGCTGCTTGAAAGAACGTGTTGGAAATAAAGCTAGGAAAGAGAACAAGGAATATCTGGTATCAAACTAGAACATCCCTGTGTGTTATAGGAGGCCAGTGAGGCTCGGACAGCTAGCAGCCTGTCCCTGGCGAGGGTACGGCCCAGCCCCATCACCAATGGGACCAACAAGCACTCCTCAGCCACCGGCTCCTCTTCATCCTCCACCTCCTCCTCGCATAGCAAGACCCAGCGCAGTGCCTCCACCTACCACAGGCAGCGACGACACAGCGACTTCTGTGAGTCTCTTCTCTAACTTCTCCGACCTTTTTTATAAAGGTTCTACCCAGAAGCCCCTATGAGAGGTTCTTCAGAGAACCCTTCTATGGTGTAATGGGTCCACCCAGAGTGCTAACCAGAACCCATCCAAGGGGTGCTGCTGCAGAGGGCTTTCCTATTCTAAAGATCCTAGGGGTGCTAATGAGAACCCTATTATATTCCAAGGGTTACATCTATAACACACATAGGGGTTGTTACCGAGAACCATTTTATTTGCCACGGGTTTCATCTAGAACCCACCCAGGAGGTGCTACAGAGAACCCGTTTGGAACCCTTTTTCTAAGACTGCAAGGCTGTGACTGGCTGTACAGAGGGGATATATCTCAACCAACCCACTCGAGTGTATATGCAGAATATTCCTTATACGAGTCTCTATGTGTCTGTGCTCTGCTGTCCTCCACAACAAAGGCGGGCCCTCCATGCCCGTCATGCACCCCAAACGGAGCCCCACTAGCACGGGCGAGCGCGAGCTGCGGGAGGGACGAATGCCTTCCCGTAAGGCCAGTTGCAGCGTGATGGGGAGCCACAGCCTCCCCCCCTCCAGCCCAATGGTCAGCAGTGCCAACAACCCCAACAAGTCTGAGATCCCAGACCGCCGCAAAGACATGACCGCCACCACGGTGAGTGACAGAGAGAAGGAAAATGTATGATTCAGAAATCATCAAAAAAAGGCAGCGCTTCTAATTTTTCGATCTTGGCCCATAAATCATCATATTATGACTTTTTCTTTTGTACTTTTTTAAAATGCAGAGCTGAAGTTAGCCTTCAGATTTTTGTCTCTATGCGTTCTAATTTTTTTTTTTATCACTGACACTTTATTTCCACCTGGATCTCCTCCCATTGCGTGCACAACCTCCATTTTGAAATAACGCAACATGACTCAGTGGGCGGTGACAAAATCATGAAATTCAAACTCACATGTTGCCATTGTTAAAACCTCCAGCTTTATTTACTGTTCATTTCATGAACAGTGTTTAGTTATTTTGCATGTTTTGGGAGCAGCTTAAATCATAGATAGACATGAGGCGTATACCTGAGTAGAAAACACACTTTAACAAAGAAAATGACAATTTTGTGTGTGTACTGAATGTGATGCTGTCACAGTGTGTTGTGGAATTGGTTCCACTGAATATCAAAGGGACTTAATATTCTGCCTCTTACCTTTTTCTCCTCTCTGCAGAATAACATCCCTGGAAGCGCCATGACACGCAGGAACACATATGTCTGCACTGACCGCTCGGGCGCTGACAGACACTCTCTTCTGCAGAACGGCAAAGACAACAGGTACACTTATGTGTGTGGGAGGTTTGAATATTTGTCTGAACAGATCTTAAATAGGCAGATTAAAGTGACATCATCGCATGGACCCGTGAAGCAATAACATAGCCTGACATCAAATATTGACTTAAAAAGGTAGCACCTTCAGTGGTTCTGTTGTGAGGAGGCTGGATGAAAATATATAGAACTTGAAAATAGAACTTTCCAGAACGTTTTGTGTCTTGGACGCTTGCCAACACTGCAGTTCTACTAACATCTTCAAAAATCTGAGAAAAAAAAAACATATTTCTTCCATCACACAGCTGTAGAAGCTGAAAAAAGACTAGAAGCTAACATAGTGTAAAGGCAATGGTGTACAGAGGTAAACCAAATTTGGAGAGTCCAAAAGAAATCCATGAAAAACTGTTCGGCTTTTTATTTAACGGGTTTTTATCCGATTCAATTGTGAATTGTAGGCATAAGTAAAAGTATGGGAATGGGGAGTTTATCTAAACAAGGTGTATACGTTTCAGGAAACCACACAATGGTAGAAAACAAAGCCGGGGCTATCTTAACACACAAGCATTCCCTTGTCTACTCCGCAGCTCCCTGGGCCACCGCCTGCCGCAAGCGTCTCCCTCCACGCTCAGCATCTCTGGCGCCGGAGCGGCCGCCTCCTCCTCGTCCTCGGACCGGTGCCGCCTGACCCGAGGCTCCACCATCCGCAGCACCTTTCACGGCGGGCAGCTGAGGGACCGCGGGCCCCCGGTCTACTCAGCCCCGCCCACTTCCCCCACCTTGTCCCACCATGACGCCAGCCCGCTGCCCCACGCCCGCACCAGGGCAACCTCCAACCTCTTCTCCAAGCTGACCTCCAAACTCACTCGCAGGTAGATGCATGTCGCGTGTCACGTACCACAAGATGGACGCCACGCTCAGAGTTTGTGCACTAGATATGAAGCTACAACCAGGACTGTTAGCGTAGCTTAGCATAAAGACTTCTTTGTGCCATACTAAGCTAATAGTTGGCTCTAGCTTCATATTTACAGTACAGACATTCGTGGTATCGATCTTCTTATTTTTTCCAAAATGTCTACTAACTATTGAGTTGTTTCTGCAAACTATTCAGAGCTGCAGATGTCATAAGTTTAACTATTAATGTTTTGGTTTGAATTAAAAGGGTTTTTATTTCATACACAAGCTACTAATTTCCCTATTCACTATTGCAGGCAATACATCTTTTTACGCCTTGAACCCATAGAGGGGAACTACATGTCGCTGTTGTCATCAGTTGCCACAACTCTTCCTACCTCACTCCACTCCACTGGCTTCTATCTTATTAGTGCGTCCCGATTGTTGTTGTATGGGCATTTCGGCAAAACATTTTTAGATACCAGTATTGGAAACGCCTCCGATACAATTTAAAATTCTGGATCGGGTATTGGAGAGTGAGACCGATCTGATGTCACGTTGTCTTATCATTTATTAGCTCATTAACGCTACACACAAACAACAACAGCACCTGTCACTCGCTACCCGATACCGACCGTGTGCAATCTAGTGCTACACTCTTGTTTAGCCTATTCTTTTCCTGATAAAGCTACATTGTGATAAACGAATCTGTGTTATAATCAACGCTAATCAGCGCTAGCTGTTAGCAGCCGGTGGGCAGCACGGCCCTGCTTGGCTTGATAGTAGAGCTAACAGCTAACATAACGAGCTAACATAACAAGCTTCCGTTGAGTTTCATGTGTGTGCGTTCAGGTCCCATTCATGAAGAAATATAGTCAGGCGAATGCCATCATGATGTGGTCAAATATATTTAAATATAAATATAATCTTGTAGCGTTTGGTGAAAAACTAGAATAAATCCAGTTGTTTGAAGGGGATTTTTTGACCTTTTTGAGAATTCTGACCTTCCAACACCATTAAAACTTCTCATGCCAAGATTAGTTTTTTAATCAAATAACATGTATAGATAAAGATGTCATGAGGTATCAAATGTAAAATATGTCTTCAGAAGCCCATATATCACAAACCAAGAACATCAAACCTACGATATGAAATCCTGTTGTTCTGCCTTTAAGCCTGAGCACAGCGCTGGATATGGATCCTCGCTTATCTGAGCATTGTATTCACCCCGGCCTTTTGGAAAGCCCTTCTGTGGCCCTGGATTATCCTCCGCTCCCCTCTCCCTCCCAGTCGTCATAATCACACATGTCTAATCTTATCAAACCTCAGCTTTATCCCCACCAATCGGCTCGTGCGCTGCGCTCTTCTTCCACCACTTGCTCTCCTGTGATTCAATTATATTCTCTCTTATTCCCCTGAACCCACCCCCTGCTCCTCCCTCTTTTTCTCCATCTTTATCTTGTTGTGCTTTCCCCCCACTGTCATGGCATCAGGGTCAACCTTGACCCGTCCAAGCGCCAGGGCTCAAACAAATCAGTCTCGGGTTGTACTCTGCCACAAGGATCAAAAACAGTTAGTAAGTTCCCTTGTCTCTGGCTTCTCTCTTGTCTGCCTGTGCTGCCTGACTTCTTCATACCTCTATCTATGAATTCTTGCTTGTCTGCATGCCTTTGTTAATCATCTTCATATTGTCATGGTCCCACACACTTGGTTCCAAGCATGGTTGCAGTCAAGGAAGATTCATTTGATTCTTGTCTCTTAACTTTCAGTTGTTATCCGTGTCATTGTCAGCACAGGCTGGCTTTAACAAGTCTTGTGTGACCCTGGGTGTATTTGTACCCTTAGAAATTGTGTTTTATGTTTTCATTTAGTATTTGTGGTTGATGGGTCGACAGTCATTACATGTTACTCCATGTGTTGTTTGCAAGAATGGATGGGAATGCGTAGTGCCATGAACAGAGCTGACTGAGAGTCAAAGGACTGCATTTATACCTGCATGCTTTGAAACTTGTGAGATAACGGAAACGTGCATTCCAGTCAGGTGAGGACACACACATGCTTGTTGTTGCTTCCTTGGTCTCACCGTATGATACCCAGCAGGGCTGCACAATTAATCCAATATCAATCGCGATCATCCGGATTTTCGGGCTTCCGCAATTAAATCAACATGGCTTTTTCTGCATATCGAACTAGCCAGCCACCAGGAGGGCGATCCAGATGTTTTGGCTGCTCGCCCATGAGATGCTTTATGGCAAAGATGACACGTTACAAGCTCCACCAATGGTGTGAAATGGTACACACTTCCTGTCGCGTTTGACTCTCCCCTTCACCTTGTTTGGAACATCGTGTGGATGGATAAAAGCAGATTGGGTTATATGTGCATAATGCAATATATGTTTTTTTCTGCTAACACTAGTTCTTTACAAAGCTAACCGCTATATTTAGCATTAAGAACATGAGTGTGTGTGTCCCATCGGAGGTGACAGACTCAGGACCTGCCGCTCACGAGGCCTCTAGCAGTAGCCTGTGTAAAAGTGAACTGAAAGAGTAGAAGAGTAATATTATGCATAAAATGTGTATATTTCTTGTTTTAGAGAGCAGACGGGCAAAACGTAAATGCACTGAATTGCGGCAAATATTTGCACAATAGCAAGAATGTTGCGCAACATGGAAGTGAAAGCAACGCTCTGTTTACTTAAATGTCAAATTGAATAATCGTGATGATTAACCGTGACAATATTATATATTATTTTAATATTGATAAAATATAATCGTGATTATCATTTGGGCCTTAATGGTGCAGCCCTAAGATCCACTACTGACTGCCATCCCATGTGAGAGCTGCTGCTCAGAGGGACCACCTCTCACTCTGCCTGTTTGTCCCACAGGGTCACAAATGAATCTGAGGGAATCAGGAGATTTGCGGTCACAAGGTGAGCGCTCTTGTTCTTAGAAGATAGATGTTTTATATTCTTTACGAGACTAGTAGAAAGAAAACCAATGTCTAAACATGTGTCTGACGTCCTCCCTAGTTGCCATCTACCTTGGTATCAAAAAGCGTCCGAGCCCCGGGCCGTCGGACGTGGCTGGGATCTGAGAGGCGGTGTGCGGCGGGACCCTGCGGAGGTGGTTCTGGCCCTGCGGGAGGCGGCGCTCGGGTGTGGCTGCCAGGTCCACCATGCCGGCCCCTTTCTGCTCTCCTGCACCCACGGCGTGGCGGGGGGCCGCGTGGCTTTCGAGGCCGAGGTGTGCCACCTTTCCACGGGCACCTCCGAGACTTCTAACGGGGTGCGCTACACGCGACTCTGGGGGACGCCGCTTGCTTTTCGGGACATTGCCACCCAAATCTCCAAGGACCTTGAACTCTGAACTGAGGGGCGCGTTTGTGTACGAGTGCTTGTTGTTGTGTGAGCGAGTGTTGGATGTGTGCGCGCAAAAGGGAGGTGGGGGTGGGAATAGTTGAAGAAAAAAATAGCAGAGAAGGGACGAGGGGCTGGACCCGAGAGAAAAGACTACTCCTTCTGTCTCTTTCATGACAACCCCCACACCCCACCCCCACCCACCCCAAACACACACACACACACACACACACACATTCACGCACACCTGACCCGTAAAGACACACAAACTGAGGCACCCCACCCAGCTCAGCCAACTTCTCCACTGAGCAACTGCACCCACTGGACCTGGATCAGACGGAATCTAGTTGAATATTTTTTATCGCTACTCTAGCCATACTGACTTTATTTTGTTATTTATTGCTCTGATCACTTTCACCACAACAGAAAAAAAAACATCCTCTCTTGTGTACCGGACGTCATTAATCAGCCAGTCCTTTTTTTTAATTTGTATTATTCTTTTTATATGTCACTTTTTACGTACACCATATTTCCACCTCCCATCCCCTCCCCCCTTACCGATGATTATCTGCTGACTTTCCGTCACCTGGGGGACAATAACATGCACAAACGTGGATTACGGTCCGACTCAATGGTCAGGCCGGCAGCCACAGAGGGTTGCTCTGATTCGTGTACATACGGCAGTGACGACCGCACTGGATTAAGGTCAGCGGGGCTGACAGGCCTGTGAAGCAGCCAATCAGAGGCCGGCCCTGGAACACAAAAAGCCGGCGACATCTTCCGCTTCTCGAACCGAGTTGTCGCCTCTCTCAATCACATTAGTTTCAGAATTAAAACATGTAGATAATGTTTATTGAGAAACCATCTCCCGTTGTTGGCACTATTGTTATGCGTACAAGAAAAAAATGTTGGTGCAGTAACGCCACGCTCCGTTTTAGATTTTTTTTTGCCACGGAATTAAATCAACACAGCTGATTTGGTCAAATATTAGCGAGTTATATAACTTTCATACCATTGTTGTCATGACAACTGCCTCCATAAAAGAATGAGAGACCTGCGAAGACCACACGCACACACGCTGCTCTCTGGTTGGCTGGATTCATCGTTTGTCAGCGCTGGTCATTGTCAGTACAAAGTTCAAAGCATTTGGATTTTCCCAACCTCCCTCCCCGTTTCATCCCTTTACCTTTTCTTCAAAAAGCATCGCACCGCAGATGCGACAAAGCAGAGACACACACGTGAGAGTACCTCTCAAACTAGAAGGCCTCAACCGTTTGGTTAGGCGATTTCAGGTGGCGCAAGAGCAGCCGACGTGGTTTGTCGTGCAAACCTTTGCTCCCGTGAAATCTCGCAGTCGTCCCGCCGCAAAATAACAGCGGCGCTCTGGTTTCTTTCCCCGGTGCAGTGCAGTTCTTTGGGTTCTCTTCTGTGCCATGTGCCGCCATCGCAGTACGTCGATGGGAAAGCACCAAAAGCGGATCAGGCCGAGCAGCGAAAAACCTCTCAGTGACACACTCACCTTCACACGCACCTCTGAGCGTGCACCCCTCTCCCGTTTTGGGGGGTCCGGTCTATGAACTGGCCCGTCCGTTGTCGGTGACTTTGTGGGCTGCGGGGATCAGGGGGGGGGCGGTGTTCCGAATCCGGAAAGGCACGACGAAGGCAGTGTGCACAGTGTTTTCTTCTTGTTAGTCCAGTTGCCTTTAATGCGAAACAACCCCCGGCGCCTTCATACAGTGCATATTTAATGTAAAAAAAAGAACAAAAGAAAAAAAGAGAGACAGAAAAAAAACGAGAAAGCTTTCTATTCTCCCTCCCTGTTTTTAGTGAATAACGTACTGTGATATTTACGTAGGCTACAGAGATCATGTTGTTTGGCTGCTGATTTACTGTTAATACTATCTCTCAGTTGTGGCTTTGCTCATGGTGACCCCAAAACGCCCCACCCCCATTTCCTTCCCCACCCATCATAAACTCCCCTCCCCCAACTCCCTACATTTAACAGGGACGCCGACCGTGACCCCTGTCCACCACCTGCGCACGTACGACCGCCTCTTTTCTAACGTCACAACGAGCGTTTGGCTTTCCTCAGCTCTTCGTTTGAGACCCCGCTCTCTGGCGGGGCGACACTCAGCCATCGTCCACACTCTCGCATCGTAGACCCATGTATGACATCTTCTCAGTCCTGTTTGCCGTGCGCTGTTTCACGGAGCCCGTCGGGGGGGGAGACCTCCTCAGGGTGAGAAGCAGACACCAATGTGGGCACCAGGAGTCTGTCCTTGTCCTCTCCCTGGACGTTTCTCATTGTGGTGTATATTAGCATTAGGTAATATAGACCTCAATGCACTTTGCTTTGACTTGAATCAGCTCCTTCCAGTGTACCTGTACAGGTAATACCCAGAACTAGCCACTGGAGGGCGCCAATGTCTTAAATGTGAAACACTTCAATTTGTGGATATTTGCACAGGTACTTTATTTATTTTTTAGAATAATATCATTTAAAAAAACAGGATTTATATCAGTCAGTTGATGGCTGTATATAAAATATATGAATATAGTATATATCTTAGAGCTCAAGGTTTATTTATAGCTAGAGCAAGGGAAGTACTTCTAGTTTAAAGCAGATTCTGTCAGTGACAATGGGGAACAAAACCAACCTGCAATCCTGCATGACTTCAGAGTTTGGGTTTTAGGGGAAAAAATGAAACATGATGCACACCTAGGATTGGAAGCTTTGTGAAATGCAGACACGGTCGTTTTTAGACATGAATTAATACAAAGAAACGGTGCTAAATGTAGCGCCCGGTCCTTCCCCCTGTTCACAAAAAAACAAACAGTGCGGCTTGGGTGGAACACAGTGACTTAACTCCAACTTGTTTGCCAGAGGATAGAAGTACATGTGTGCAGACAACATGCCATGAAATGTACCACAATGTACACAGTGTGTAAGAGAAATGTTCAGTTGTAGGACACTTGCATTGGGAATCAACTGGGCGGCTTGGTTCGACTTTAACTTGAATTTACAATAAGCCCCGACCGTGTCGAAAAGCCCTGCGTTGCATTCAAGCCATAGAAATGTCACATCACTGTCTCCTGATGGCAAACACGAATCAGGTTATTTGCGAAGCCTTTCGGAGGCAATTATGGAGGTGAAACAGGCGAAAAAAGCAAATAACTTCGTGTAAAACAACTCACTCTTAGTACAAGGTGGATGAACATTGTCTTGAGGTGGAATCTACTGTGAAAAAATCTTGAAAAGATTTGGTTGACCTGCTTGTTGAGTAAACGTGTGTACCTGCTCAGAGACTGGTCTGGTTTTAGATGGTACAGTATTAGGATGCCAGGAGGCTCAGTATTTAACATGCACTGTCATTCCCAAACAGATGTTTGGAAACAGCTGGATGTTATATGCAAAAGAGACTGACGAACACACACAGTTTGACCTGTATGAGTAATTTTACACTGCTCCACTGTTTGATTCCTCCCCTCAGAAACAAACTGTAAACTGAGATTGAGTGGTTGTGGTTTATAAGGAGAACACGGAGCTGAAGATTAATAAAATTCACTGATGTTGGCATTTTCTTTTCTTTAATTTTTGGTGTCTTGTTGTCATAGTTGCGACACACAATCTGAATATTTGTCAATGGCTTCGGATCCTCTGACACGGTAAGTATTGATTTGAGAAGGTTTCACTTTGTGAATTGTTATTTCTCCTGCTGCGACACAAAAGATCATAATGATTCATGTTTTATGGGGTACTATTGTTTATTGAGCTTCAATAGTCATTACTTTTTAGAAAAAGTAGGTGATGCCACGTCTGCCGGGGCAAGCCCGGCTCAGTGGAGGCCGATCGCAGGATGTTACCAACCAACACAGGAGAACGTGAAAAAAAATAAAAATAGGACGAAAGAGGAAAGAAAAAAAGCTGGAAGGAGGAAAAAAGAGGTGAGCAGAGTCAAGAGTCTCTTGGTGAGCGGCTGTTTCCTCTGCACGCCTGTCAGCTGGCTCGATTGCACATGAATGGTCACGAGATAAAAACAAGATTGTCCCTCTTTACTTCTGTGCGGGGATCATGCCGTCGATGGCCTCTCCCTTCTCCAGCTTCTTCTCCATCTCGACCATGAGCTTGACACCGTCAACCACCAGCTGGACCTGAGCCACCTCAGAGGAGCCCAGACGGTCAGCGTTGGAGATGTCAAACACACCACCCACGGAGGCAGTGTCCACACCACCTAAAGAGGAAGAAAGGTCAAAGGATGAAGTTCGGATTACGGATCACACCTTTGAGTCTAGAATTCTGTGGAATCTCAGTCGAGATCTTGATGGACCTACAAGCTAAAGAGTGGATAAATTAGTACCTGTTCCACGCTTCTGCAGACGCAGCCTGGTGAGGATCTCGTCAAACTTGGCGTGTGTGCTCAGCTTGGGCAGCTTGACGTGGACGCCGCCACGCAGGCCGGTACCGAGGTTGGAGGGGCAGGTCAGGATGTACCCGAGATGCTCGTTCCACATGAAGCCGTGGTTGTGCTTCTTGAAGATCTCCTCAATCTGGGGAGAAGAAAAGGGAGGAGTCAGAGTTGCATCAAGCAGCGATCCACACTTTGTTTTAATCTTTGATTTTAGACCTTGTTTTATTTATGCGTACCTTCTGCAGGCCAACGCAGAAACGTTTGAAGACCTCCCTCATGTTGCCGCCGGGCTGCATGGAGATGACACGCAGATGATCCTCCTCGTTCACCCAGACCAGGAAGGTCTTGTTGTCGTTGTGCCTGGATGGAGATTGATGCAATGGATCAGCATACGGAAGAAAAACACACCGGTGACGCCGTCAAATGATGCGCATTTTGAAAGGCGTTTCCACTGCTGGCCCGCTGACGGCGATTGATGGTACTCACATGATGCCTCTGCCGTCGGGCCAGTCACGGGCCATGCCGGCGCAGGTCAGCAGGGGAGAGACGGGCTTGTCAAACAAGAAGTGATCACTGATCAGCTGCTCCTGCTCGGCGTCAGTCATGGACTTCAGGGGGTAGTACTTTCCCTTGAACTCGCCATCCAGGCTGGTCAGAGCTATAGGGACACATGTACTATTAGCAGGCTGATTGTCCTACTTTACTACTGCGGTAGATCTCAATATGGGAAGCTTTGAAGAGTGTTTCCTGCCAATTAACATTTAGATGATTTCGTATTAAATGGACAAGCAGCACAGCCTTGTCGGGTTACTGTAGATTCAACCTCTTATCCTAAAGGGACATAATCTATTGTTTGGGGAAGGTCTTGTTTACATAATCTAAGGCCTTTTGGGGAAGGCCTTGTTTACATAATCCTTGTTTACATAATCTATTGTTTGGGGAAGGCCTTGCTTAGGTATGCAAACTCAAACTATTAATAACTTACCCTCAACGGACAGCTTCTCAATGGCTCTACGCTCCCCACGGCTGTTGTGGGGTGGCAGGGTGAATCCCTTGATGCTGCGGCCGGTACGAACGCGGCTGGACAGAACGTAGTTGGGGTCCAGGTCGTCACCACCCTATTGACGAAATGCTCAATTACAAAGCGAAACAGAAGCATACAAATGTAGAGGACTGGGCATCATCATGTGGTTAGTTCCTATTTTTCTAGCTGGAGATCAATGAACCTATCCAGTGCAGTGTTTCTGGTTTCTGTTCCTAAGAGTCTTTACTCAATGAACTAAAGAGGTCCCTGTTCTTTGACGAACTGGCGTACTGCACCTTCAGGTTCTCGAAGTTCAGGTCGGTCTTGTGGGTGTCACTGGGCTTGTATCCATTATGACGGTCGGAGATGACGGGGTCCAACAGCTCCTTGAAGACCTCGTAGGACTCCTCATCACCAGCGACGCAGCCAACAGTCATGATGAAGGGGTGACCTGAAGGCAGAATAGGGAAAGCAGTCGTTAGAAGATGGGAGGAAAGATGAGAGCTGTTGTACAGGTTTAACCAAGAAATGCGATGTGAAGTTTTATTTCAGTTAGAGCTATGTGTCTAGATGATTTGATCGACATTGAAGGGTCTCTCGGGACTCACCAGGGTTGTCAACACCAGTCTGGATGACGTCATCCACAGTGTAGCCACTGGGTGTCTGCCTGTCCCTAATCTTGCCATACATCTCCTTGGTCAGGACCTTAGCCATATGGTTGTTGTGCTTGGACAGGTCGGGGAACTCATCCTCAACTTTGTAGTTGAGTTTGAAGTTGTTGTGGGTGTTTCCGAAAGGCATGATTGCTTTCTAACACTGCAAAGAGAGAGAGAGGCACAGGTTGTCAAACTAGAACAGAGGCTCTGGATAATCAAGAAACAATTCGTCCTAATTGGATACTACTCTACCCCAAAAAAAAATTTTTTGGAGATGTTGGAATTACTGGGAGACAGCTGCAGAGTTTAACTGTTGTTGGCAGAGGAATCCTGGTAACAAGTGTCACTCAATTCCCAGCGGCTCGAATGTCCAGTTAAAATAGATTTGGGGCCGGAGCACATGTTGCCTGGGTATTTTTAGCATCAGCACATCTGACCGTATACCGTTTCTTTAAAATGTCCTCAGCATATATATGTAGTATTTTAATTCTCTTGGCAACCCCGGTTCTCCAATTCACACGTTGACACCTAGAAAGGAAGAAGTCTTGGTCGTGCTTTACATGCGTACACCCTTTGAAAACACTCTGCACCTCTTTTGTATCACACTTGTATCACCGCTAAACCCTGCAGCTTTAAACACTTAGTGCATCCCTTAAAGCTGTCGCTATGCCGAACTCCTGACACACAGCTGACCAGCTGCTGATGCCTCCCTTCATTCCACTGCTCCAGCCAGATCTGTTTACTCCGAATTGTCTACACACAAGTTACCTTTTTGTACAATAATTTGTTTCATCTGGCCTTGATCACATGATTAATAAAAGACTGACGCATGCAATGACGCACTTGGGCCATCACATGAAATGCAATCCAAGTTTTGGTATGGAGCCAAATTGGTTTAGGAAAGTGACAATTTGAATGCAGTTATCACTTTGCCGAAGAGTAATTATCTTGTTAAGTTAAAGGCCAAAAGGCCATCTTAAAAACTCTGAATCAATTGCTGGATATCCAAGGCCTTCAGGCCGAGTCTTACGTGCATCAAACTGTGAAGCACCTGTCCACATAAATCAGCGTTCAATTGAGAGCACACATATTTGTAGTGATGCAAGTTAATGCAACTCCCTTTTTTTATGATGAGAAACAATGAGAATGGTCTAACAAAATTCAATGACCTCTGATACCTAGTAGGTCTCTGTTTTCCCCCCCAGAATGCATCATATTGATTCAAACATCCCGGAATTGTTGAGTATTTATCCTTTGATTTCCTCACAGACTTCAAGTGCAAAACCCTTCATCCCAGGCAACAACAAAAAACAGGCAAAAATAGTTGTTTTCTCCGTTCTAAATGTTTGAATGGTTCTCCAAATCCACACACGCCTCCCAATATCTTTCCCTCCTTCTTTAACTCCACAAAACTAATAAAGTCTGTGATATTTCTTTACCTTCACAGAAGACAAGTACAGAGATAACAATCCTTGGTATCAGATCCTGTTCACAGCCAAGATTAGGGGTCACCCGACTCTGGAGGTCTTTGCTCCCTGTTTATATACCCGGTGACAGTCAGCCATTGGCTTGTCCATTTTAGTGCCTGCTGCGCCCCCATTGGCCAGATGCTCGGTTCTGATACTCAAAACAGTTTATGAAAGGGACGCATTTACATCTCAGTCATCTAAGACGGGTGGCCTACTGCAGCTGTACCCTCACCCCTCTCACCTTCCTCCCCCAACCTTTCCCTCCTCTCCCCCTCACCCATGGCCCATACATAGCACCAACCAGAGGGGAGTATCAGAGAGGGGAGGAGGAGGGTTGTTGAATCTTGCCACTGAAAGAAGCTGAGCTTCACTTTTGCCAACCATGTCGTGGAGATCAAGGGTCCTTGTGTGAGGCATGAAGGTTGGAAAGAGTTGGTATTCACTCATCAAATGGCTGCCACGTACCAATGCAGCTCAAAGACACATTTTATCCAGAAGGTTGGAGTCGGAGTCGTCTCTGACTGATCTGGTCAGGAGGAATGCTGAGTATGTTAATCCTAAATGGTTAACGGTCGATGGATACCTCCTTGATGATGAGTAATGACCCCCTGAGGGCAGTTTTGCACGGAAATAGAGTTGTTGAAGTGAACTTCTAGGATAAATTAAATCAAGGTTATGTGATAACAAGGGTGCAGGGATGAGTGAAGAATGACGTGTAAAAAAACAACAACAATCCGACAAAGGGGACAAAGATGGACCGAGCAGGCCATCTTAAAAGGCCTCCCAGACCAGAAGACCTTCCTGGTGGCCTCCACTCTGCTTGGTTTCTTCCTGACAGCGGACTGCAGTCAAACAGTCTTTTTTTCTTAGGAAGGTTCCTCACTGAGTGAAATGACCCAGCGGCAGCCATGATAAGAGCTGTTCGAATCCTTTAAATGTTAAGGAAAAGTGCTTCAATGCTTCATTTCTTATTCAATTCAGTTTATTTTGTATAGCCCAAAATCACAAATACAAATTTGCCTCCGAGGGCTTTACAATCTGTACACATCTCCTTTAGAATTGGGTACACTGGACCATCCTTTTCCAAAGGACAGGAGATAATAGTCCCACAATTCCTTGCGGCAGCACCGCCTAAGCACAATTGCGTAGCTTTATGCTCTGTGCACGGTGGTTGTCTTTTCGTTATGGCCTTATGAATTCTCCTTTACATCTTTCCTTGACCTCACAACGTCAACCTTCAACTTTGATTTAGAAATATAACATCAGGACTGTAATAAATAGACTTTTGTTTAACAGACTATTGTATTGGATAGCATTTAGATTGTACAGATGTTGTTGCTGTGTTGACCCCAACAGACCTGCAGAGGAAACTACGTCAAAACAGGCATGAACCATTCCGGCTCTAATTGCTATGGCAATTATCAGGCATCTCTGGCGGTAATACGGTCTGTCAGAATGTTGAGGATGAAAGATGATGCCATCTTTGACATTAGCTTCATTAGCTCCCTTCTTTGATACTGTGTTCACTCAAATGCCGCACACTATTTTATCAATGCATCTGCTCCGCAGCAGCTTCACACATTGCTTTCATACAGTTTTGTCCAGAAGAATTGAAAGATACTTTTTTCATTTCACTTGCAGTATTGTCAGGGCTTTTGTTTTTGTCGAAGCTACCAGCTCAAGCTAAGCGCTGCAATCCGTGATCAAAATGTAAACAAGACGCCCCTGCTTTCTAACATGGCTGCTCTTTGATCCAGTTCTGGTCCACAGGGATCCATACCTGCCAAATTCTCCAGACAAGCTACGCCACTCCCAACTTTTTCAGGAACACTACGCTCGTTGGCCTGTACTCAAAGTAAAAAGCTACTCATCAAATCCAAATCCATCTACACTGGAGAGAACGTTGGCGGAGAGACCAATGGTGGAAAAACTAAAGGTGTGGTACCAAATTAAAAGGGGATCCATAGGAGCGTGATCGCTGGCTCTGTTCCAAGATGGGGTTGGGGGGGCATCCCAGCAAGCAACTGTGTCTGTGGGATGTCCCAGCCATCTCTGCCTGGCAGCTGACTGGCTGACACCTGCTTCATCCAGTCCTCAGTATCATTACCACCCTGTCTGTACAACTCCCCCTCCCTCCCAAAAACCCAACCCAACCCTGCCACATTCTCCAGCCCCTCTGCCGTCACATATGTTGTCCTCCACTGCATACAACACTGTTTTTCTCCTGTGCATACAATTGAAGCACAGTGGAGACGCCTGTTTTTTTTTTTGCATGTGACATGCATGTCAGTAAGACTCTCAATAGGTTTGGCTCACTTTAAATCCTTAGAAGGAAGTGGTATCACCTGCAAATGTGACACCAGGGAGAGCGGCTCGCTGCTGGCTGACATTTCATCCAGAGCAATTGAATGTCAGTCCAGAACAGTTATGCAACAGGGCGGTGACACGATGATGTGCCTTCTGCTCATGCAGACCACGAGGTTTCTCAGGCTCCACAAGATGCTGAAATCTCTATTAGGCCTCTATTAGATGTTCTTTCTTAAATGATGTGGTTACAACGAGAATAGTTTCATTACGCTCATTAGGCCTCATGCAGGAACCGATACTACTGATTTTGGTTCGGATCCACAGTTTGTTCTTATTTTGTAACCATTGATTTCTGGGATTCATCAGTGTTTTCTTTAGTTTTGCTCTTCTCTTAGGAAACACAACATTTTACGTGGTTGCATTCATACCTAGATAAAAATGAAAAAGAAACACATATGATAATCTAAAGTTGATTAGATGATATTTATGTTTTAGAGGAATTATTATGATGGGATTATGAAAGAAATACCATTAGTTCAACAACCCCAATACAGATAGTATAACTAGTGGATGATATTGGGTGCTTCTGAATGGCTTACATACGGATCTACGATGCTTTTTCATTTTCCGGTAACGTCAGGACTGATGCTCTGGAATATCTTCCAGTTTACTGTAAAAGTCGGGTTACAAGCCGCTACTATGTTCGGTGGGTGTCCCCGCTAGTTTCCCGCTGTAGCCAGCTAGCGCTGCTGCTAGTTCCCCACTAACTTCCGCTAGCTCTCCGCTAACTTCCGCTAGCTCTAGCTAGTTCCCCGACAACCACCGAAGGTAGCGGGACCAGCCCCGGCTCGACGCCCGACTCCGGCAGAGGGGACGCGGGCAGTAGCAGCAGCAGCGGGGAGCTAGCAGCAGTGGGGAGCTAGCAGCAGTGGGGAGCTAGCAGCAGCAGGGAGCTAGCAGCAGCAGGGAGCTAGCAGCAACGGGGAGTTAGCAGCAGCGGGGAGCTAGCAGCAGTGCTAGCTTGCTACAGCGGGGACAACCACCGAAGGTAGTAGAGGCTCGCAACCTGGCTTTTACGGTAGTTTGTTTAGGTTCATTCAACAGCACCTCGATTTCTCTCCTGCTGAAGTTCTTCTTCTTATTACAGAATTATTGGGCGTCTCCCAGAGTATTTGCACATGGCACAACACCTACCCTTACATAGTAGGGGGAGTTACGTTTGGTGCATCTGGTGTTGACCAATCTTGTTTTTTTCTCTGAACAGAAAAATATATGACAATAATGTTGCTGAATGAGGCCCAATTTATTTCCTGAAACCTAGGAGTCTTGAATTTCAACAATTTCTGTCTTCTCCTCCCACAGTGTATGTCAGAGGAAGTGAGCATTAGTTTGTAGCCTTGCAGGACGCTCTGAGACATGTACAGCTTGATCCCTGGAGAGGAATCTACACCAACTGCACTGACCTGTGTCAGAATAGCACAGTGTCAAGCGGCAGCTGCGTCCTGTGACTCTGGAGTGTGAAATGAGAGTACGCTATGTCACACTGCTCCGAAATGGGGGAAATGTACAATTTCAATATCTCTGCCACGATTATTGAGACTTGTCAGCAGTTCATTATGAAACCATTTTAATGAAACCTGCCTGTAGGAGTAACATTATGGGCATGGCAAACATACAATGACATAGCGAGCCCCTATAAATAACATCTTTATGGCCGCAGACTATATTTACAGCTTCTCTCCTACATCAAATTCAACACCTGTCTGTGGAGAACGAGCCTGGAGATGCACACAACATTTAACATTTAAGGGCATATATTTGTTTCATTTGCAAGATAAAGATCTGTTTGTTTTTCAACTAAAAGAACACGCTTCATCTCTAGACTGCCTGAGGCCTTTTTTTTCAGCTGAAAGCTGGAAAAAAACAACTCTGCTATAATAGGTGTAAATAATGATTATGCAGATTACAAATGGGCTGCCTTGAGTATTATGCAAACTGAACATTATTTTGCACGCCTGCCGTGTTTTACTTGTTTAAGTGTTGGTGGTTGGACTGAAATTCAAGCCGCCAGGGTCACGTGTATAGTGTGGCCAGGAAGAGGCTATAATTGTACCAGGCTCGCTGGTCCATCTGCACCCTGTCAAGCAGGAGCCCCGGCCCTCCCAGGACCCAGATTAAATTTCATCGAGTCAGCTCTCTGTCCAACTCAGACTGGACCAGACCTCTCTAAGCTCCACAAAAGTGGAACCCATTATTTACTAAACTTTGCAAAAAAGAGAATGAAATTAAGCTGCACCGATGTGCAGCAGCAATTCAGCATTGTGTTGAGTGAGCAAAAATACCAGGAGAACAAACATTTGTGCTGTTTTTTGTACACAGAAGTTGAACAGTTGCCTTATTTTTCACACTTTTTATTGTCAGAATAAAAGCGTTTATAAACTACCTTCTACAAAGAAAACAGCAGGTAAAGTGAGATTAGGGATTTGGCATTGGTCCTTCACCGCAGCATTAACAAGTGAGTCATGCAGGTGCTCAGGAAATAGGTCACGGCCCTTTCAATAGGATTAACTGGACCCGAACACATGAACACAACATGCTCTAGTTGGAGAATGTTTATTGAAGCGTATCAAACATGTATCGGTGCATCTGAATGACTGAATGAAGGGCCGACATTCCAGAGGCTTGGAGTACAGTGTGTGACCGTGGATCATTGCACATGCTGCACCATGCACTGTAACATGCACACCGTGCACTGTAACATGCACACTGTGCACTGTAACATGCATATACACCTGGCTCAGTGCCACAACCCGGGGGACAAAAATATATATAGTGTGTATGTTTCACCTTCATAGGCTTGTCCTCAGTTTGTGTTCTACAAGGTTCCTTTCACATTTGTTCATTTTAATGCACGGATGGTTTCATTTAAGGGACATCCAGGTCTATTGGTGCTTTTAATATATCCTCCCATTTCAAAAGGTATTCTAGCGATTCGTTTTAGTTTTGCAGCGCCATAGAGTTGGAGGAAGAGGCAGATTTTTATTTTATTTTTGTATTAAAAAGGGGTCAAAATCTAAGCAGCATAGACTAACATATAAACTGTTATCCCAGGCTGTGTAATCTCTTCATAATGTGTAAACTGACCTTTATGTGTAACATCTATAGCCTGCCCCTTTAACCAGGGTTAAAGCAGTAATATTGGAGCTAATGTTGCTACTTATCAGGCGGTCAAAGTTCAGCTCACAGTAGTCAGTAAACCCACAATGCACAGGGGCACAGGTGTTGATGACAGGTGTTGACTCTGGACATTACCAGGTGTCATCACAGCAGCTCTAACGGTTATTATATTATTATTATTTTCAAAGCAATGATGCTGCCATGTTTTTTTCCCTAATATAAAAGGACCAGTCAACGGGGGGTCTGCCTCCAGTGCATGGCAACATGCACACACTTTTGAAAAATAGTATAGCATGTAGGTATGTCATTTTTGGACGCAGCCCAGGACCCAAGACTGCTAAACTCGGAAATTCTCAAACAACCCGGACTGGAAAACTTTTGGATTGTCCCCTTTAAACACCTGTCCACAGGCTCCTAACACATGTCTGACAATTGGCAGCTGATCGTTTTACTGAATGTCTGTTTCATAATCTCACCGTATGCTGTCTTACTTTTGCAGCACAGCCTATGGCCTCAAAAGATTAAACACTTGAACGACAAAGCTTTGGCATTGAATTTAAATGGAGTACGCCCCCGTGTGTAGAGCGTGTGTGCGTTTGGAAGCAGTGTGTTGCCCTGCAGCAGTATCTCTTCAGCTGTAGTGTCTGCTGCCCCCTGTTGCTCTGCCCTGGCCCTCTGCCAGCCACAAACACTGCTGGCTCTGGCTCCATCTTACGTCAACAGCAGCTCAACTATGAATTAACCTCGAGCAGTGTGTGCTATTTTCAATGTGTGCAACATCCATCTGCTATGTCTGCCTTGTGATTTTGTCCTTTACTTTTACTTCCTCCTTTTGTGATACCTTTTGTACACTTTGTTCCATTTTAATGTTAAATTCTATTCTAATTTAAAATATCTGATATACTTTTTTTTTTTTTTTGTTGTGTGGAGGGGTCCAAAAAGCTGAACCGTGAACCTTCATAGTGATCAAAGCAAAGACAGAATCCACTTCTTCCTTCTGAGCCCTCAAATGTGCCTCAGGCTTAGCTGAGAAAAAAACTGAATTCACAGAAATACATATTTTATCTTATTAGAAATATCCCCAATCTCACTAAGTAAAACTACATGTAGTCTGTGTTGGGTCAGGTTCACACACACACACACACACACACACACACACACACACACACACACACACACACACACACACACACTGTAATGCAACACTTACACTAATAGAACAGGTGTTATCACAATGAAGTCAGCTGTATGTAGTTGGTCTACTTTCTTTATTAACAATTGTATTTTATTCAACATATTACAACAATTTAAAGAGTTGTTAAAAGGTAAAATGTCAGCCCAGGTGTGTTTCAGTCATTTGTAAACCTGTCACCAATACATTTATTTAAAATGCACAAAAAAGTTACAGAAACAACATTCTTTGCTCAGCAGTTGATGTTTGTCATTGTTGTTGCAGCGTTGAAACAACACATCTTTTTCTACACCTTGAATAAAGAAAGTAGCACTTTAGTCGCGCTTAAATGGCACTTACGTAGTTGAGTTGTACTCATGGTTGAATGCACTTATTGTAAGTCGCTTGGGATAATAGCGTCAGCTAAATGCAATGTAATGTAATAATGAAACACAAAGAAACTCAATATAACTTTTGGACATGTGGCACACTTTGCCTTACGTTACATTCAAGCATCATTCACCTTCACACCCACTTCATGCTGCATTTAAAAGCAATAAGAGGTAGAGAGTTTATGTTCTTATCATCTGTTCAATTCTGAACAGGTGGATTTGAGGTCTGTGACAGAAGGTGTGTCCTCGCTCCAGCGTTGTGGAGCCAGGGTTTAGTTGAGCAACAGCTGGGCCCTCGTCTCATTGTGCCAATAGAGAGACGATTGGCAGATCTAGCTAAACATAGTGGACGGGCTACTTTGTATGTAGCATTTATGAACACTATATCATGTATGTGGCTCCACACAGCTGCTGCAACAAACGCTCTTGTGCTGAAAAGACAAAACAAATAATCAGCCTACACTACTTCCAGAAAATGAAATTCCTCTATTCTGCTTCTAAAAGCCTCAGGTAATAAATCAGCCTACACATGTGAGCAGTTTGAAGTTGAGTTTGCTGATGACTGCGCTGCTGATCATTCTGCTGGAGTCCACAAGGTGGAGACATTTGTAAAGTATTTGCAGTGGAAGTTGACCCTCTGCTGTCATCTCTGCAGCTCTACAAGGTTCAGATGGGTTATTGAGACATCTCCTCTCCCAGTCAACAATCAAACGAACTGCAGATCACAAACATGTGTAATTCTCTGGTAAGATACCGTATATATATATATATATATATATATATATATATATATATATATATATATATATATATATATATATATATATATATATATACATATATATATATATATATATGTATATACTGTACATGTTTGGCTCTGTAACTGTTTAAAAGCATCTCCAGGCCGGTAACGACGGGGCTGACGGAGGCTGTCCATCATCTTTCTTTATAATCCTGAAAGAAAATGACTCACTGAATACAGGGCAGCGTTTTACACAGCTACATGTCCAGAAGTCAGTGTAAGTATGCCATGGGGATTCTCTTTGTTTCAGCTAATAACCTGATTTTAATAATAGTTACATTTTGGTTATAGTATTTCTCCTTTAGATAAAACTCACTACACATCCATTTAGGTTTAGTAACAACAATGTAGTATCTGTATGGCAGTACTGTCAGGAATTAGAATAATGTTGCATTCTTTTTATATATATATTACAGTACAAGCTGGATATACCCTGCACCTCTCATGTATTAATGCTCTTCCGCACAGTGCAGCAGATCTTCTTTGCGTCCGTGCATTGTTGACAGATAAGCTGCTGAAGAGAGAGCAAACATACTGAATACATGGCCAAGCAGGCTGGGTCTGCACAAGGCAGATGTTTCATAGTTCACATATACATTAAAATAGACAAACCTTGCATTGTTCTCCATATCAGTTCTCTGGTTATAAACCCCCTATGCAGTGCAAAGGTCCGGCTGTATCAGTGCTGTCACCATGGAGAAACCATATAGGGCCAAAGTGCTCGGTAAAGAAAGCATAAGAGCGAGCAGACGGGCTGCATATGAATAATACTGCTCACTGAGAGATGAAGGGTGTCATACTTCAAAGGTGTATTCTGTGGAGTCTGCAATGGAAACAATTGGAAATATATATATATATATATATATATATATATATATATATATATATATATATATATATATATATACCGAAGTTGACTTCTTCTTTAATTCTGGGGGTCCAAACATGTGAACAATCAAACTTAACTTGAGGCCATGAATCATAACTGGTGTGCATTATTAATTAGTAAATGTTGGCCTCTACTTTTTCTCTCTGTGCTTCAGTAAAAAATGAGCTAATAAAAAATAAACAGAAGTGTAAAATAAAGTTGTGTACATGTTATACACGGATTGGTTCTCCAGGGAAATTAAGAAAATCTTATTTTTTGAAATATAGAGCTTTTTTATTTATTTACACAAACACATTACTCATTATTTAACACCAATATGTATTCTTGAGTTGTCATGTAACCTTTTTCTGCCTTCGGTCAGTTTCGGGCTCCATGCTCACCTCCGCGTCATCACCTCGCTATAACCCGCTGTGGCTTTAAGCGGCCTCACCTCATTGCAACACCGGGGTGTGGCATACAGAGCGCGGACTGGAATAAAAACCCTCAGACTTCCCGGAAACACTCGTGGAAGAGTGAGACCTCATCGCACCATCATGTCTGAGTGGAAGAAGAGATGTGAGGCTGAGTGGAGCCTGGACGGCGCGCCGATGCCCGACAGCCTGGACTGGAAGTCCGTCTATGACGCCAAACCGCTGGGGAGGAATATGCTGAAGAACCCGTCGCCTAACGGTAAAACAACAACAACAACACAACAACAACACTGCTGTTCTGCTCTGCTGGCCTACTTATTGATCAGGGGACTTTTATTTACAGTACTCACCCAGAGGAAGGATCAAAGTTGCATAGCTACAGATGTTAGTGCGCGTGCTTACTTGTTGCAGGGTTTTCCAAAGTAATTAAAAGTGTTTCAAAGTTGTGGTTTGATCCAGAAGTGGTCTCGAGATGCATCCCTCATCTGTCCGTCAGCACCAGGCTGCTGCTCCCCTCCAGGAACCAGAGCTGCCAGCTGTGTGCAGCCCGGCGGACCGGAGCTGCGTGACGCTGCGTGATGCTGCGGTCTCTGTAGCGCGCACTGACTGTCATGTGGTTTCCTTTTTAAGGAAGCCTCATCTGCTTAAATACACGGTAGTGCGTGGATAGCCACTAAAAACAGGAACATCAGCCAACTGTCTGTCTGCGATGTGATCAATAAGTACCACACATCCATGAGACGGGGATATGCAAAGTGAAACCATATATGATATACAAGTGCAGAAAAACACGAGTATGTATGTGACAATGAATTTACATCATTTGTCACAATACTATTCTATAATGTCTATCTCTATTCCTCCAATGTAAAGAGCCCCTTGCAGGTTGTCTTGGCTTGAGATCTCCATTGTTCAGCTTGTTTCAGAAGCATCTGAAAATGTATATGAAATGCTCAACGCCATGGAACATATTTCAGAGATATCAAAAATGTCAACCTGAGAGGGGAAATCGGAAGACAGAGACCCAGGATGTGATGAGGTGAGGTGAGGCTTTAAGAGGCGTGTGCACCATTTACTAAACCTATACTCTGAAGAAGTATTCATCATTAGAGAAGATATTGGTCCATCCCATTTGTAACGCAGGTTTAGGGTGAGAAGAGGCGCATGAATAGATTCTGTGTGTGTGTGACCCCTGTGTTGGCTTGGGCTAAAAAAGAAGACTGTTGCAAAGTCGGATTCTTCAGTGACAGCTAACCCAACTGGAAGTTTACTTGTCCAAATAATGCCAAAGTCAGCTTCATGAGCTGCAGAGTGTGTTTGTCACACAGAGGCACACCCTGTGTGAGAGACTTATCCTTTTGGCTTTGGGAGATTTACAGTGGCTTCAGTGGGTGTGGTGCCATTTACAATTGTCCCTTTTGTCTTCTTCCTCCAGGCGTCAGCAAAGACACGCCTCCGCCTGAACCCGACCTGCCTGAAGAGCCAATGCGTGGACCTCCACAGGTGCAACCTCCCGGTGAGGCGCAGGAGGGTTCTGTGTGTTTTGAGCTGCGGAACCAAAAACGCGGAAAAATGTCTCAAATCAGGTTTTCTCTCAATTCACAGGCGAGTTCAGCGGCTGGACCACGAGCATCGAAACCCTCCCCTACGACTCCAGTGGCGTCCCAGCGGGTGCTGTGTGCTGTCAGTTGCCTCTCTGCAGGTGGGTGTCACCGGAGGGGGTCAGTAGTACAGCAATGCAGCTGGTCCCAACAAGGATTACCTGTGGGCGTATGATTCCACCCACGATAGAGGGCCAAAAGGCCAGGACACTGAATAATGTGTGTGTGGTAAATGTGACTTCTCTCTCTCTCTCTCTCTCTCTCTCTCTCCTCAGCTGGTTCACCATGGAGCAGGTTGTGGACCTGAAGGCCGAGGGACTGTGGGACGAGCTGCTGGACGACTTTCAGCCTGAAATAGTCATCCAGGACTGGTGGGTTAATGAGCAACCCCACTCCACAGTGACTACTTATCACTGTGCTCCTTATCAGCTCTGGTCGTAGATGACACCGTGTACAGTACGTGTTCTTACAGTCTGTGCATGTGCACGTCATTCAGGTTTTGCCTCGGCGTGGACGGGCCTCTGGCTCTTGTGTTTGTGTGGACCATACGCAGGAGATAGTGTTGTTTGTGGTAAACAAGCCGCCTTGCCTTTGGCTCGATTAGCGTAGCATCAAAGTGCAAATGCTACTTGATGTTACATTAAAACAACCATTTAAATGTTCATCACAAAGCATAAAAGTACAATCTAATAACTACAGCGTTCCCCTGCGGTGCAAACCAGTAGAAATAATGCTTTTTACTGGTTTGTTTGGATATTCAAACCCATTGTTAGGTCACCAGAAATCATCAAAGTCTAACTATTCATTCATTATCCATCCAGGCTGTATTTTACAGTTGCTACCAATTTCCTAGGAAATGACTCCTGGTCATTTGGTACTAATGGAAGCACGTTCTGGGTTTTCCTCATAACTTTAGTCGACTCTCAAAACTCCAACCACACCGCCAAGTCCCCGCTCTCACCTCCAGACGCCGAACAGCGCCTACTAGTGGTCATAACTGTTATCAGATCGTCAATTTAACAGAACTAAATACTAATACTAAATATGTGTCTACAAGATGATAGACAGCAATTCAATAACATACTAAATGTATACTTGCACATGTACAACTGTGTTTACGTCATTAAGTTTACATCACACAATTTCCCTTTTCCTTAATTCTAAGGAATTTCCCTCTAGATTTAAAGATCTAGACTTCCTCCCCCGGTCCAAACACATGCAGGTTAGGGGTAATTGCTGAATCCGAGTTGTCCGTAGGTGATGATGTGAAGCGAGAACGCTTGTCGGTCTCTATGTGTCGGCCTTATGATTGACTTGTCTTTGGTATTACCCCGCCTCTCCCCCATATAATGGAATGGATGGATCCACTTATTATTGGACTCTTAATTCCTCATCTATGTTGAAATGTGTGCTTGGCTGTACTACTGGCTGACCTGATGTGCTGTGACTTTAAAGAATCTCCAGGTTGCACTAATAATAACCCCCTGTAATTAATTAATACGAACAGACAAAGTTGTTTCCAGGAAGCTCCGTGGAAGTTGACAGGAAATAACTTGGATAAGTTGTTATCCACGTCCTCTTTTTCTCTGTGTTTGGCAGCATTTATTAATGAGCTGCCATCAGATTTCTTGCCGCATTACACACGTTTAAAGTATCTGTCCTTCCGTCAGGTACGAGGAGAGTCAGCTGGATAACTCCATCTACCAGCTGCACGTGAAGTTACTGGGAGCAGACAAAAGCGTGATCTCAGAGCACACCGCCCACCCCACCGAGGACCGCGGCGCTTACTCGCACACCTGGAAGGAGGTGAGTCCCTGAGCGCTGACAGCTGGCCGTGATCAGGACGACTCGGGCCTTTAACTGCACGTCTCTCTGTTGACCTGCAGGTGTCCCACGTGTTCTCCGGCTACGGACCAGGGGTGAGGTATGTCCACTTCCAGCACCGGCTGAAGAACCAGTTCCTGAACGGGTTCTACGGCACGCTGTCCAGCGGCAGCTCGGTGGTGGTCAGACCCACTAGAACCAGCGCCTAGGCCCAACCCAGCAGAAAGAGTTGCTATCACACTCCATGTAACCAACCAGATCAACACATATTTCCTTGTGTAATGGTTAGATGGTTAAATGGTTTGATTTTAAGAAGCATTGCAAAGTATGCAACCAAACAAGATCGATATGTGCATTCATGTTGTATTTGTTTTAAAAGATAAAGGGGGGAGGGAATTTATTTTTGCTGTTCTTTGAGCAACCATACACTGTTTTGTGCCATAATAAAATATTTTGTTCTTATTTCGCGCTACGTTTTATTTGTAGCAGAGCAAAATGTGTCTTAAAAAGACTAATCTGCATGGAATAGACATGGAGTATACTGTAAACACGCTATCTATCCACTCACTCACAGTGCAGTGGTTTGGTCATAATTAAATGGTGACTGTGCAGATACATGAAAGATTCACAGTTCATGTTACTGCGGGTATGATCCTGTCCTTAATGACCTAAAACTCATGAATCAGGCGATAAAGATTTTTTACACATTAAAAAAATGATTTGTGGTAAAGTTATTCTCAAATCTATACTCGCCAGAAAAAGAAAAAAAATAAATAAAAAATGAAACGGGTACAAACACCATTCCAACTTCAGTACCTTGATTTACATCAAGACTGACTCCATGCAAAGACGCTTCATGTTGGTTTGAAGCCATTTTCCCTCTTTTTGTTCTGCTGCTCTCCTTTTAATAATGCATGCATGACCTCAATGCTGTTTTGCACGATCCTTTTATTTATATCTCTTTTTTAGGCTTGTATCAGAATATGCATGCTACAGGGATGTCACAAAGTAGTAATAGTTACAACACCATAAATACCAAAAAAAAGACAATTTAAATTAAATCTCACAATACACATAAGTGATCAAGAGTTTTGTTTTTTGAAAAATATTCATGGTCTGTACATCCATGGAGTGCTCAGTATGCTTTGTTCACAAGCCTTCCAATATATCCAAGCGCAACCGCAGAGGATGAGAGAGAGACAGAAATAAACGCTCTTATTTGACGCCACTTTTTGTAGAAAATCCTAATTTTCTGTGTAATTGTAATATTTATATATATATATATATATATTTTTTAAACATATATTTTGTGGTTGATAATAATAAAGCTCACTTATACAACCTACCAAATCGAGCAGCAAAGTGTTTCAGAGACATAATAACAATAACAAAGTACAGCGTTACAATACAAACAAACACATGTATACATCCAAGCCTACAGGTAGGATTGTGCAATGAAGATTTAATCTCAAAACATACCTTATGTGGTTTATAATAATACATATATATTAATATAATACATATCAAAACGAGTTTCACATGCATACATAAAATAAGCATACAATGCCGGATAGATGCACATTTCCACCTAAATATATATTTATAAACACACGTGAATAAATCCTAAAGGGGTGTGACTGTTTCTTTGATGTCCCGCCAGAAAAACACACATTTAGGATTAAGTTTTACTTCCGACCACAAACCTCGTCAATCCGCGTCACCGAGACGTTTTTTTTTTTTTTTACAACTCCGCCGTGTCCTCCGAAGCAGGAACTTCGGAGGAGACCGTGAACGCAACGCGTCATCCTCGCAGCATCAACCGGCGATGCGCGTGAACGGAGGAAAAAGTTCACTCTCGTGTGAGTTCAGCGGCGTGTCGGCACGGAGATAGTTTTACCGGAGCGCGTGTTTCCACACTTCCAGAAGCGATGCCCGGCTCCGGCGGAGCTGTGCCATAAAGCCCGGAAGGTAAGACAGCAACGCGGGGAAGGGAAGGAGAGGACGGGGGATAAACTGGTATTTTTGGGGAGTCCGCTCACGGCGACGCCCTCGTGACCATCCGTAGTTTTGATTGATAACGTAGCCCACTACACCACCCCTTTAATATCATGTGGACTCAATATAACATTATTAGACTATTAGAAAGAGTCTTTGAAGTTTGTCAATGAAGATATTTGTCTAACTAAAAATAGTATATTTTGTTTTCTCAATGAATCTTATCTATTGTAAAGTTATGATTCAGCAAATAAATCCATATTGTAAGAGGCATGATGTCAGTAAAACAAGGGGGGAAAGAAAACAATTACCCAGTGATAGTGATCATCTTTAAGATTGAAAGAGACTCATCCTCCACCCTCCATAATATAATATCACTTTTTCTTCTTTTTTTTCTTCCTATGTAGCAAATCTAAATGTATTTGTGCAACCTTGAAATACAATGACAAAAAAACACAACCTTGTAACCTTGAGTAGAAACTATTTCCTTTTTAGTATACTTAAAAAAAAAAACTTTACACCATAAATAATAATAAAAAACAGAAGTAGCAGCAGACTACTGCACTCCCTGGCACCGCTGGCTGAAATGCCACATGGTTAAAACAAGTTTGGGTCATAACCTTCGCCTTATTTTCGCCATATGTGTTTGAATGTTGTACATCCATCACTGGGAAATGTCTTACCACAACTGTTCGCTGTATTGTTTATTCACCGTGCAACATTCAGTTGATGCTGTAAAAACGTCCCCCTGCCCGGCGGCAGCAGGAAGACGCCTCCACCTGCCCAGCGACGCGCTGCAGGTGGTTTAGTCATCAGCAGCCTTTTCTGCCACTCATCTACCACATGAAGGAATACATCTTAAAACCAGATTGTGTGTGTGTGTGTGTGTGTGTGTGTTCCTGCTGGACACACAGAAGGCCCCACTGGTTCACATTGGGTGAAAGATCCCTGTTCCTTCCTCCCTGAGGAGGCTTGACCTTCAGAGCCGACATTTAGAGCGCCGGTCAGACGAGCAGACCGGCTGCGTCCCGCTCGCCCGTCTCTTGTGTCCACTGCTGCCCACGGGCGTGTTGCTGATGTGTGAGACAGGGCGCCCCCCCCCCCCACACACACACACACACACGTTGACAATCCGTTATATTCGATTAACACTTTTCAGAGAAGCATCCAAAATTGTACTGAAATTATCACTCTTTTGTTTTTTGCATTCGAAAACCAAAGATATGAACAAATCATATATATTTATTCATACTTGTGGATCAAAATGAACTTTGTGTAGTTTCAGCACCACAGAACAATAGACAAATAACACCACACTAGAAACAGACTGTATTTGAGACAATTACACATAATTGTAGAAAAAGTCAGACTGAAAACAAAAAAGAAATGTAGATAATGCACATAACTTTTATATATATGTGTATGTATATATATATATATATATAAATGATGAGTGGATTGACTGACCTGCAATCAATCAGCAGCTATTTTAAAAATGGATAATTAATTTTCACGTTTCAAGCATGAAAAGCGCGAAACTCTTGCTGTTACCAGCTGCTTGTGCTTTCTCTTTTCTTTTTCTCTCTTAACAAAAAAAAAAGTGTGAATTGTGCGTCTTTGTGGTTTTGGACCGCTATCATGAGTGACCTTGGGCTTGTGATGAAATCGCGATGGGGCTTTTTTGCTGCTGCATGTTTTATAGACAAAACTCATTAATCGAGAAACTAATCTGAAGATTTATCCATAATAAAAAATGAATGTAGTTTATATTTACAAGTTGTAAGTGTTGTCTTTTGGTGCCACGAGGACGGCAATATGTTAATACGGTTTTAGACGCCAAATCCAAGCAGTCCAGCACTAAAGCCTGGCTGACACTTATCCTGAAACGCGAACCCCCCCCACGCGTATGTGACGGCTCCAGTAAACCAACGCTGCATCATTGTGCACACACAGGCACCGATATGCCGCGCCATCGCAGGTGCCACAGGACAAAAGGGCCGCGCCACACCTCGCGTTTGCTCTCGGACCCGACTCTCCCGCTGAAAGCCTTTTTCATCCACGTGATTTAGGGAAGCCAAGACCTATGGATGGGTCTCTCTTACCCCGAGCGAATTAGATTACTGCACCTCACTTTGTTATTGATGTATGCTACGATAATGAGCTGCGTTAGGCCCAAAGCCATGAGGACTGGAGAAATGATCTATTTCACAGCCGTCAGGCCCAGATTTGTTTCTTTTTGGGGCTTTACAACTCCGTTTAACAATCGTAAAGCTGGAGGTGACGGCAGTGTACAGTGTACAGTGTTAGTGCGTATCGGCCTCTCTGTGAGAGTGGGAGAGGAGAGTTGGTGACTGTGGGGGTCTGTTTTGTTTTCACTGACCCCCTAGTCTATTGTGTAGTTCAGGCCCGCCGGCTGCCTCTGCATATTTTGTCGGCCTAAACTAGATCGTTGCCCTGAATTGGAAGCGGTGAAGAATGAAAGGCCCCAGAAAGACGTTTGGAACGTAAACGGCGGGTCGCGGTCACGCTGCCTTGTCCTCGTCTGTCCGCTCTATATTGTTGCTCAATGGCAATATGTTACCTTTAGATAATAAGTAGAGATTTTCTCCTGAATAAGTCACATGGGTGGGGGGGCAACTTCCCTTCAAAGGTTAGTGATTGCTCACGGTGGTCAAGTTGGGGCAACAGTGGCGTTGCCTCAAAGTGAAACCAGTGTGTCTGTTTTCCTGGTGTTTTCTGGCTCCATCCTGAATATTGCATAGCCCGTGTCCCTGTCTGGGTTCAAACCCAAGTTGAAAAACGCCGTTCCTTCTAAGGTGACAGGGCTGCAGAGGCCGGGAGCCGGGCGTCTCAGGTAATGGAAACCCCAGGAGCTGCTGTCTGCTGGCTGTCAGCTGTTTGTCTACCGGCCCCTCTCTCGTCCGCCTCACCTTCCGGCCTCATGCGGCCCTCTCTCTCTCTCTCCGCCCGCCTCCTTCACGGTGAGCCCGGGCCCGAGAGGCGCACGTGGAGAAACCAGGATCAAAGGTGTAAGTGTCAAGTTTTTGTTTTAAAGCAGAGGCGGAATTACTCGAGGGGGAGAAACGAGAGCCGAGAACGGCTTGGAGATGTCGGATGGAGTCAAAGTGATTAGAGAAGGAGAGAGACGTGGAACTCCCTCCCCACCTCCGATATCTCAAGAGGCCTCTTTTTAAAATGTCACAGCACCTTATTCATGCTGAACCTGAAATCACACTTGAATATATTCGCACGGTGATGTGACCTCTACACCATGAGATGATGCAGTATTATGCCACAGTGTTTATACAGCGATACGAACACATGTATGTATCGTAGCTCTTGTGCATCAGGCCGTCGGGGCCAACGATGCAAATCAGTGAGCAGTTGTATGGCAGCGTCTGAAAGGATGAGAGCGCACGTCCCGGTATGAGCCACTGAGCGGGCCATGAGGGGTTCTTACAACTTCACCTGTCACTAATCAGAATTGTCCATCAAAGCCACAAAGACCTTTTGGAACGGGTGGATTTTGATGGATTTCTTTTGTTCTATGTGATCTTTAAACGACGGCAGTGGTAACAGTTCCCAAGAAGGGAAGGCATCCTGAATACGGTCAGAGTAACAGGACAGTGTGAATTGACGGTCATTTTGATCCTTTGGACACGGGGCGAGGGGGAGAGACTGTGGGCCACTTGGGGTTATCTTTCGTCTGGGCTTAAAAAACAACAACTAATTCTGCTGCTGGTTCTGATTGAGCCTGTGTAGGTAACTTAAAGCACTTTAAAAGTGGTCTGCGATCGGTCTTTGGAGCTGGATCTCAACATCACAGGCCCCTTTATTCATGCACTCTGCATGGAGGAACACATGGACATCCAGCAACATCCTGTCAGTGTTCTAAAATCCATCAGAACATTATCAGAGCATTTACAACTCACTGCTGCTCTCTCTCATCCTCCAGCTGCCAAATATCACACGAGCGCGCAGCTGTACGAAGCCTTAAGTGACATTAAAGGTATACTTCTACCACAAAATGATCATTTGTGTATCAATTACTCCCCTCAAGTTACACTGAATTCTTTAAGGACACTTTTGTTTCTCTCGTGCCTCCACGGGGAACGGAGAAGCAAAAATCTCCCAGATCAGTCTTGATGAATGGAAGTAAATGGGACCCTCACACAGCCTGTGCAGTGTAATCCGGTCTCTTCAGCATGCCTGTACAAGTGTTTATGATTGTTTTAATTAGTACGCTTTTTGCAATGATCTGCGTGTGTTTGGGAAGTCGTGAAACCTGGACGAGGGTGAGATCGTTCCACTGATTAGTGACCGAAGCCGTGACTCAGACGTTCCTGCTGTTAAATGTGTAATCTGATGTGCGCTGCATCCTGACAGGCTCCTCGCTCTGTCAAAAATTGAAGTGCATTTATAGTTCAGTCCAGTGACTAATGTAACTTGTTCAAACATTTGCAGAGAACTGTGCTCTGTGGAAACTACAAACCCCGACTTGACGGTTATCTAGATAACTCTTTAACGAACCCTGCTCTGCTTCATGTGCTCTGTTCTCAGGACCAGGATTTAGTATGCGTGGAACTCTTTGGCATTTTTAAAAGGCTGATATTTATTAGGATATTCATCACCGTCAGCTTCTGGCGGCCCCATTTTGACTGCATCTGTGTGGCACGAGGTGCCGTGGACGCGATCCAGCGTGGTCGGCCGGTGAAACGTGAGAAATGTTGGATGTAAATAAAACCATGTTTACAATGCGGCCTCCAAAAGATATCTTTAATGCCTCGTTAAGGGTTTGGCCCGGCCTCTATCTCTCTATCTGTCTGTCTGTCTGTCTATCTGTGCGTCTGTGTCCCGGCAGATCGTCTTTCACTCGGATCCGTCAGGGGTTCATTGATAGGCCCATCGCAGCGGGCCAAAGCCTGTGTTACTTATTAACAGGGTGGATCTCTTTCCTTTCTTTACTTTAACTGCGAGAAGAAAGACCATCAAACTGCCTTGATTTGTGTGTGTGTGTGTGTGTGTGTGTGTGTGTGTGTGTGTTTGTGTGTGTGTGTAACTTGAACGGACGTTATTGTGCACAAGTGGAGGCGTTTTTTACCGTATTGCTCAAAATCAAAGAGAAAATTGCTCGGAGCTGCAATCCACGAGGCCGCAAGGGAAAACTAATTAATTTCCTCAAATATACGCAAGAGTACCACCTCAGCAACCATGCAGCAGCAAATTATACAAAATTAACATAACCCTCCCCTAATTTACCTACATGTCCTGACTAAGGAGCAGATGAGAATGCCACGATTAAATCAGTTTCCTGTGTCATAAATGGGGAGAAATAACTTTTTGTAATAAAACCTCCTCCCAGGATCTTTATTCGCCCACAAAAAGGAACTTATGCCAGATTAGTTTGATTACACTAGTACTATATAACTATTTGAAGTAGCCCCATCCTTCCACGAGCAGAACAATTTAAAGCTGCTATAATCAATATTTTAACAGTGGATCAAATGATTTGATCCACATTTGATCACACGCTCCCAATAACCCTGTGAGCGACTAGCTGTTGCACATAGCGGAGCCTTTAGCATCTAAAGAGCCGTGCATGTCCCTCAGGAGTTCACGGTTTAGAGGAGAGTGAATGTTGGTGGTTGTCTTTACCCGGTGAGTGTTTAGGATGAGGTGAGGTGAACACGGGCGTTGATCGACTGCCTGTGAAATAGATGCATGGTATGTTATTGGTTTACCTGCGACCATCGAGAGTACTTCCTGGAAAGGGGATCTTTGTCAATGTTCAAGCTGCAGTTTTCTTCCTGTCTGTGATGTATTGGTAATGGAGAACGGCCGTGTGTGTGTGCTAACACGGACACGCTTCCAGGCTCTGTTTCTGAATGCACACGCACGTCAAATTGGACCAAAGTCTCCAACTGATTCAGTTTTTTCTTGTTACCCAAAACAAACGATCCTGGACTTGAAGGAATGGTAATGTGTGGAGCCAGACCCTTCACTGTGGAGTGAGGTCTGGCTCAGGCGGCAGCCTCTGGCAGAAGAAAAGCTTTAAACCTGCATTCTCTCTGCTGAACACCAGGGGGCGACTCCTCTAGTTGTATAGAAGTCTATATAAATGACTCTACTTCTCTCTTGATTTATTCCCTCATTAATATTGTAAACTTGAGTTCATGGTCTCAAACTCTAGTTTCAAGTCTTCTTCAATACAACATAATGTTTATTTAGTAAATGATGGTTCATTTTGAGTCAAACAGACCATAAAGCAGGGATGCTTTAGGGCGGGGCTACAAGGTGATTGACAGGTCGCTACCATAGCGTTGTCTGGTCTGGGAGTTGTCCGTGTTTTCTTTTTATTCTTCTTCTTCTTCCAACCCTTTCAGAGTGTGTTTTCAGTTAATGAAAGTAACATTTTGGTCCCCTATTCTGGTTCAGCATTCGGTTGCACCTAGCTCCACCCTCTCGTGTCACTTCTGGTTGCAAAAAAACAAGATGTCGACTGCCCAAAATGCTGAGATCAAGGCTTCAAAACTTCACAATGACTGCGTCCTCTTCTTATATGTCTAAGGTCTGGCTATGGGAGACTAGCTTGATTTGAAAAGTCCATCTGTCTGACAGTTTAGGCTACGAATAAGAGTACATTTGTTTTCATTGACGAATGAATCGTCTCTGCTACTCCGCTTGTCATGAGTAGCATCCCTCACCAGACAGTACCCCACTGTCCAGGTGCAGGAAATATTAAACTGTCCAAGGTGCTAACTCGCCTTTTTTTTTTTTTGCTGGCACTGCTACCTGTGTAAGATAACCCCAGGCAATCACTTATCTCTGGTGGTGACGGATACTGGACGTGACGGATACTGGACGTGTCAGAGGCCGTAAGGCGAGAGGAGCTGTCACCCGGCTCACTGTTCCTGTGCGCTCAAGAGGACGAGGAGCCCGCGGACCTGTCGACACCCCAGGACCCCCGCCTCCCAGGCCCGGTAAGGGCTTGAAAGAAGAGCTTGTTGTTGTTCGCTATCGCCGACTTTTACCATGAACACGGATGACGTTGTTCCTGGAGCCAAATCAAAACAATGTCCTTGAATCAGTGTCGCGGCGGAGGAAAGCTCTGAGCGACAACCATCTGTCCATCTACTCTCTCTCTGAAGACGTACTCCCTTTATCCACCAGGCTCCTCTCCCTGGTGATGTTTACAGAGCTGCTCGCAGGTGACATGAAAGGAAACAATATCCTGCTATATTTAGGTGAATGCATCAATCAATAATGCATCCAGCTCTTCCAGCGCTGCCCCCCCTTGATTATCCCACACTCATAGATTTATATTGCCCAGCATTCTGCAGGTCACCGGCCAGGAAAAGGCACCACTTACCACAAAGAGCAGATCTGCTGGGACCTGGAGCTCTGAAGGCCGTTGCAAACAACACAGGATGTCAGTAGTGGTGATGGTGCATTTCCTGTAGGTTGTATAACAATAGAAATATTGAAGCGTTTGCTTCACAAATGTTGTATGTGAAAGTGTTATTTCACACATTAGAAGTGATTTGACAGAATCACTAGTCTCCCTGCCTCTGTTGCTTGTGCGCTATTGTTCTCCAAATATGAGCGTTGAGGAAGTTATTTTTGGTGAGCCTACCAACCCCCCTATCAGTACCTTGCTGGTGTAAGGTGGCCCTCCGTCTGAGGTCGCGGTAACCATAGCAGGCCTTGGAAAGTGAAATGCGATGCGGCGGGTCCTCTGGGCTGTGTTTCTGAATCACAACTCCATAATGAGCTGGCAGAGCTCAAGCTGCATCAAAGATGCAGCACCCCGGTATCTGTTTTCAACTCCCGCTGCACAATAGTGCCGTGTCACCTGTGCCGGGGGAGTGGAGGGACGGAGGGAGGGGACCGAAGGCTTTCTGCCACCCGGCTCACACCCGTACTTCCTCACGCCGCTTTGGACCGCACGCTGCACGTTACTTTTAAGCCTATCTTTGTTATGTTGGGTAACATTGTGATGAATTATTACCTGTAATGGCCAATAAATGAGTTGTAGCTGCACACACAAGGTTTACTCATTTAACTTACCAGCGATGGTGTCAAGCAGGATGGTGACAGAGTAAGTTAGCCTAATTGGTAATGATATAGATTTTTAAAAAAAGAAGTAATTAAAAACACAATGTGATTATTGAAATTGGTGCATTAGAATATTTACCAAATGCATTGCTCTGTTTCTTCCTCAGATATCATTTGAACATCTGCCACAAAGAAACCTTGAGGTTTTTGCTTTCCAGTGGGATTCCCACAGAGACGTCGCCGCAGCGCTGCATGTAAACGAGTGCTGAGTCATTCTCACCACCGGGGTTCAGTGATTAGAGCCGGAGAATGAGAACCGCGGGAGCTGCACGGCTTAACTACCTGGCTTCAGTTTCTCAGGGGTCATTTTGATACACTGTTAAGTTTACTCTGGCGGGTCCGTTTACTTTTAATTGCTATTTAAACAAGCCTTGTGTTGGTGGCGATGGTTAAAAAAAACTACCTGCATCCTAGCTAACGGTGCAGCACGGCCCCAAATGACATCGCTGAAACAGTATGCATGAGTCCGTCTGTGGTTACTCATCAGTGGATTTTATCCTCACATGACTCACACAACTGATACTATACAGCTGGTTTAGGTGTCAGTTTTACAGGATGACGATGCGCTGCTTTGAGTAGGAGCTGCAGAGTTGTTTTACAGCAACGTCAATGTTCTCGTGCATTTTTACACACACAGGAATTATTTTACTGTTGGATCTCACATTGGTTCTTGGAAAAGCTTCACTTAAATGGGAATGATGTGAATATATTACATCATACAGGTGTTTTTGATCAAATTGAACTATTCTTGCATATAATAGTTGGTGCAATTCAGCAAGACTCAGAGGTCATGGCCGTGCTCGCGGCTCTGAGAGGTGATGAAAAGTAGCAATCCGTCTTTTAGATGGAGAGATATTTTAGCGTGCGCCAAAGTGGTGGGCCGACCAACCGACAGCACTGCCGTTCGTATGGAATATGAATGAAAATTCAACAATTATTTATTGTCATTTGCGCAAGAATTATGGAGCAGCATTTGTTGGCAAGTAAATGCTCATAATGCTTATTAAATATGTATAAAAATGCAATTAAAATCAGAATCTAAGACATGAAATAGTACGTTTTTAAATAAGTGTGTATGTTGTATTTTATCCCTATAATTGCAATCCAACACGTGGATACAAGCGTCCTCATTAAGGGTCTTGATAGTGGACCACTTCTCTCCTCACAAACGATTAATTGTAGTGTTTCTACCGTTTTTACACCCAATGGTATCTTTTTGCTCTGTTTCCCCAGGTGAGTCCTCTGACCCAGCGTCTCCCCCCCGGTGACCCCTCCTGACTCAGGGATATCATGGGCGACCTCCCGGTCTCCCCGCTCCTCTTCC